>NC_069111.1:31311800-31626800 GCF_025612915.1 Magallana angulata
GAAGACCACAAGTCAACGAAGAAAAAAAAAAGAAAAGAGAAAAGAATATATATTGATACTAATTGGTTAGTGTATCCTTGCTTCTGGAAGGGGCTATTGATTTTTTTGCAGCAGTAGGTATTGGTAATGATTGCGCATGGACCTGTAGAGCAGTTTTTTTTTTGTCGCAGCCTGTGGAGAGCCAGAATTTTTTTTTTTATCTATTGTGTGGTATGGACTTGTAATGGACACAATATCCTGTGAGGGCCAGAAGAGAAGTCATTGATAGACCGGTAAATCTCCATCAAGTTCATTGTCTTTGTTTGTTTGTTAGTTCAACATCTGTTTTGTTTACTATAGATGTATACGTGCACAAATTTTGGAACATGGGTGCAGCTTGTTTTTCTTCTCCCACTGGATTTTATTTCAGCATAGAACGTACATTGTAGAAATTTAGAACCATGTTGGATGTATGGTAATTTTAAGAGGGAGAAAGCAATGCAGAGTTTAATTATCATATGAAATATATTTCATGGACTTTAAGAGGGAATTGGAAATATTGAAAATGGTTAAAGCATTAAAGTTCTAATTTTATATGTTTGGGTAACATTTTTTTTTTCAAATAAAGTGGTTTTTACTGTGCAACATTATTTTTTTTTATTTGTGTTGACATTTTGCAAAAATATATATTTCCAAATGACTTTTTGAGTTTTCTGCTTGCATGCTAAGGGGTATCTCCATTATGTATTAATTTTATTGATAAGTTTTAGGTCTAACAATTCCTGGATTTTCTTGGAAGTAGATATTAGATTTGACAGTGCTCATTTGTCCTCTGAAAAGGGCATAACCAGGAAAGGGCATGTAAAAATTTGTTAAAGAAAATAAATGATTCCTTTTCCACACTGTTACGTTCAGTTTTTACTTTTTTTCAGCCATGGATGAGGATGGTGCAGACAAGCAAAACGGAATTCGCCTCCCTGCCACAACAGGACCCCGCCCTTATAAATGTGAAGTTTGTCAGCGATCGTTTAGGGAGGTAGCCACCCTGAGAAAACATGAACAGCTGCACAGAGCCGATCGTCCATATGTCTGCCAGACCTGTGGAAAGTCTTTCCTGTGGTCATCAAATCTCAAAGTTCACGAGAGGGTCCACACGGGGGAAAGACCCTACAAGTGTAAAATCTGCCACAGGTGAGATTACGTTCATTTGTAGATGCAATTAATTATCATTTGTTGATGCAAGTTCTATTAACATGACGATTCGCAAAAATAAGTAAATGAAATGCAGAATCATGATGTTCGGTTTGGACTTATTAATAATGTTTGTTAGAATTGAGAACCAATCAGCACAACTAAGGCTTAGCCTGATCTGATGGTGCAGAAAGAATGCCCGTTAGCACTGTGGAATATATACCGGTAAACAATATTTTGGGTACAATGTTGAGTCTACCTTATTAATTCTGATTATGATAATTTGACCAGTAACACTGTGTTGTCAACATGTACCATACTTGGTTAACTGCTGATTGATCTGAATATCGTACAGTAAAACTGGTATTCAGATAGTAAAACTGGTTTTCCGGTTACTCAGATAAAAATGCATTTTACATGGTTAATTTGTAGAAAATATTTAAAAATTTCATTAAATGCATACAAACACATTTCCCTTATTTTAATTACCATTACGTGGTTCAAAAATAGGTTAAATTTATTTTGTTTAGTTTACACAGTTAATATACCGTTAATTGATATATATGATATGTAAGCGAGTAACTGTTTACTAAATTAAAAACACTTATAAGTTTACTGAGAGCAATTTTTGACACAATGCCCCAGTGTGTATTGTGATTTTTTTCTACTACATTTTACAATTCACTCATATTTATAGATACTTCCCTGAAGGGAGTGGACAGGGGTGAATCTTAATGCTTTTGATTATTTGATTTTATTAAAACGAGGAAGAAAAAAAAAAAACAACCACAAGTACTTAATAACTGCATGTAAAAAAAAATCCAGATTTGACACATGCAGGGATTGTATGCAAGGAAATAAAGTCAAGAGTCAACAAGTTTGGAAGGAAAAGGGAATGAATGTTATGCTCATTTCAACTTAATTAGCATGAGTAAAAGCTTTAGTGAATGTGCTGTGAGGACATAACGATTAACATCACACACTTAGTCGCTTGTTTTTGTGTACCTTTAATAAGATTATGTCCCCAACACATTTTCCGAGATAAGGATGTGTGTGTACCATCTGAACAAGAACTTAGAGCAATGATTTCAGAAGATAAAGGCTCTTTACTTGAACATGTATAATAAAACCCTTATGCAAACCATTCCCTATCTATGATATATATATATTTAGCAGATTGTTAGGTAAACCACTAAACCTTGACACCAATTGCGTATGGGAAGTATGCAAGTGTGTATACGGGAGGGGGGAGGGCTCTTTCATCTGGTACATGCAGTGGCAGATTGCATAGATGAACAGGGAGATCACAAAGGAGAAAAAAGGCTACTGCCACACGTTTCCATCATGAATTTTTCTCTCTAACGCAGTATTTCCCATTATGCGGTTGATTCTGTGCCAAATGTTCATCATACAGGTTTAACAAGTCAATGATGATGGGGGAAACCATACAAAACACACACAAAAAAAGATGCAAAAGCCCATGCGTAAGACATGTAAGACCAGTTGAGAGACATTTTGCAGGAGGGTGATATATTCAGGGGATTCGTAATGAAATTTGTTGCATCACGTTCGTCTGAGGATAGACGTAACAGATTTTGACCCTTAATTCTTAAATGCTGCTGTATGTGGAAGAGAGATGATAAAAATTCGATCACATTTACCAAAGGAGCAGACAGAGACGATGGACAAGATGCTCAATATCTTTCCTTGTCTGTCTCAAGACGAGCATTGATTTTTTTCTTTTGGTGTGACCTAATTGTCTGGCATATGTTTTGTTACAATGGTGTACCTGATCATTAGTAGCTTAAGATTTCCTTTGGAAGTTGATCCCAGACAATTGGAGTTTCTCCATTGTCATCATCAGAACCATTAGCGGCTGTAAGGTGTTCCAAGATGCCATCTTTTTGCCTGATTCCTGAGACTAATACCTGAGTAATTAGGTGTAAGAAGTCCAAAGTTTTGGTGATTATGAGGAGAATTGTCTTTGTAATGGATAAAGTCATCTACATTAGTAATATATACCTTTACCATATTCTCATCTTTAAGTGACTTTAACACATCAATTTATAGGAAAACAACACCTTTTGCTTTTTATAGGTTTCGCATTTACAAGTTAAGGACAGACGAGACATTCCTCAATTTTATATAATTTTCCTTGATATGTTATTCCTTAATTATTAACTTTTAAACCTATTAATTCCCAAAAATTCAGAGTACATTACCAGGCTCGTTTCGGAGCTAGAATATTTAAGATTTTCCTTAAAATAGCACGCAAAATGCATTTGAATGCTTATAAGTAAAGTCATACTATATATTTCCAATTGAACACTTTATATCCAAATAAAAAAGAATCATTTTACATAAAAATATAATTATGAAATTACGAAGTGGAAATCTTCACATTGTGGAGACAGAAAATTTTCTTAAAAAATGGAAGAAAGGTCGTGTCTGACCTAAAAAAACCAAAAAACATGCACACACAATTAAGTACAGAATTTTTGGAGGATTTAACTGTGTAATGCATCTGCTCACATTTTTCAAACATTAAGTGCATAAAGTTTAGAGTGCACAGTATGAATATTTTGTGAGAAAATGACATATCATACACATATCAGGCTTTGACAGCCGCATTTTTTAAGGGTTCGTTGAAGTTGTTGCAAGGTTATCGTGCATGATTCCCTTGTCAGTTTTTCTTGAGTGGGGGGTCTCAATTATGATAAATGCTCATTGTCTCCCTTCTGTGCTTGAATTGGATCACTGGAATGACATTGGCAGATAAATCCATGTTTTGTTGCGCAAGCAATGAGGAAGAGATAATGAATCTGTTTAGTTTGAGGCTTTTTCCTTGTCATTTGTGAATTGTGTTGTCTTCATGCATAAAGGGACATACCGGTACATATGTAAGATTATGTAAAAGATTGCATTTGTTGTGAATAAAATGACCTTTTGTGATAAAAAAAAAAAAAACATCAAAAGTTGAAATGTGGACAGTTCTCAAAGCAGATCACATACTAAAAAAAATCTGTAGTTAGAAAAGGAATTTACCTTGATATAAAAAAAAAATTACCATGATCATCTAAAAGAAGCAATGCATCGCATGTATCATTTGTATCTTTGTTTGATGTGGCAGCCCAAGACCAAAAACAGTGTGATGAGCAACGATAATGAAAAGCCTTTCTGCACTGCGGAATGCATGCACTAAATGTACTGCATGAATCAAATGCTAAGGAGTTCCTGAGGGGAATTTGACGAATAGAACAACCGCATTATCTAAAGCACAGCGCGGTTGAGTGTTCGTTAGCAGCAGGGCAGGTTGTGGAATTCTAAAGACATTAAAAAGTTGTTTTTCTGCCATAAAAAAGGAATATCCATCCCATATTTGCTGTAGGGTTGTGAATGGGATCAAGTGACATGTTATTATGCAGTAATGTGGTTGTTGCACTTTTACTGCTAGTGGAAATGGCCATTGCTAAATTGTTCTGCCAATAGTTTCATTTGGGACATAAAAGCGCTATTAATTTTCTCATGCAAAAAAAATTTATAAATTCATTGCTGACACAAAACATGAGACCAGGAGATGTATAGGTGATCTGCCGTGATAAAGAATTTGTTAAAAACATCGATTGGGGGGGTTCTTTTGGGAAGCAGTGATGCATGTCAGAGCAAATATGAGGAGGAGGAGTGATGGCAGCGTTTCGCATTGTTAGGGATCAATAGTTAAGCTACGGGGATTGTGCTCAGAGCTTAAAGTTTAATTCAACTGATAGTCCATTTGTCGAGGCATGTCACAAGGGGCAATTTTAATATCGATAATTAATAAGGGAGAAAAAAAAAATCCATTCATATGACATATTATTCACTAAATGCGCGCTAGGTCGTGGTATTATATCAGAGAATGAACAACATATTGTCGGGAGCCAACGAGGGGAATGAACGATCGTACTTCTGAATGCTAATTTGACCTCAGTGGGGCAAACGTTTGCTCATGTCCTTGGTTATAGGAAAAAGAGACCAGTATTTACATACACCTCTTAGTTCACTCACCTTAGACCACTTATCAAAAAAACACTCCGATGATCTTTGTCAACAAACTGAGCAGATGAATTCAAACTTTGTTTTTTTTAAGATCACCTGAAAATGTCATTAGGTGCATGGAAGTTTTCAAAAAGTGTTGATTGATATTAATCACAGGTTTTAGTAGGAGCCAAGGGCATAATTTTCGAGTTCTCATGAAGTGTTTAACACTGATGGTGTACCTGGGCCACAAAATAATCCCCCCCCCCCCCAGTTTTATTTTATTTTACTTGAAATAAATCGGAGGCACATTTAGTCGGCAGTAAGTGGAGATATACGTCAATGTAAAATGTGCTCAGCATGTATTGTATGGGATCTGACCTGCTGTTGTCTCTGTTCCAATCATATACCAACCTACAAACCTTGTACTGACTCTACGGCAACAGCTGGGCCCTAAGCTGTGTCCCCATCATACCATGTTACATCAACAAAACATAAACCACGTCAGTGCTATGCATGCAGTGTCCCCATCTTGCCAGACTACAAAACATATGCCTCAAAAATATTCTCCATTGCAAAATATGATACCATCCATTAAAACTTGTTAGACATTTGTTGCAGTATTAACCCTATATAGCAAAGACTTGTTTTTGGACAAGGCCAGTATTGTTCGAAGTCCAACAATATTTTTTGTTACTACAAACATTCAGGTTTAGATTGAAGTAGTTTTACAGAAATTACTTCATTTTATTCTTTAATTATTTTTTCTGTTTTTTTTTCTTGTACGAAGTGATGGTTTTTTTGCAATATGACTCACAGGGTCTGTCGATTGGTTGCTAATTTCTCACTGTACGACATCTTTTGTCTTCTTTATTTCCTGAATCCCCTTGCTTCATTTGTCTGCGAGGAAGTTTGCTATTTTATCATCATGATTTCTCTCTTTCTTGGTGAAATAACAAGTTAGTCAGAGCTTTAAATTGTAGATATATATAAATGTCATTAGTCAGACTGTTTCCAGAGGACATATTAAAAAAAAATGAAAATTTTTACATAAATATACCCTTATTTTATTGTTAATGGACCTTTATTTTTTTTCCATCATGTAACAATCCTTTAGCAGATCAAATGCATAAGTGATGTAAAAAGAAAAAAAACAACTCGATTTGGATTTCAGATGTATGAGAGAAAAATATAATATGCCTAATTTACATACGAAATCAGATCTAGTATATAATTTATGATTGTATGTACTAGCAATTCAAGATAGTGGTTGTTTGAAAGTTGGCCCTCAGTGACTTTGATACATGGATAAAAGCATGTTCTGAAAGATGTTTTAGCAGGTTTTTTCCTTCCAATTGACTCCCTAAGCAATATTTACAGTAATCTCTTAACGTGGTTAAAAAAATTGTTTATTGCAAATCTTAATGTAATGAAAGTTGTTATCTCAGAGAAGAAAAAAAATTGATTTTTTCGATAATCATATATTTTATGATGGAGGCAACTTAACCAGCTTGTATTTTGATATTTCTCTACCCATGCATGCAGGAATTGTAAAATCCTAGCGTAAATTTGAATAAACAGTGTAAAAAAAAAACCCCATTAACAACCTGCACTTGCATTAGTTCAAAAATGTGAAGCTATTTTGAGATATACCTGGTGGGATAGGTGAAGCATATTATAGTTTTTTGTGAATTACTTGATATCACGCTTACATGTTAAGATGGGCTAATCATTGGATGTCAACTAAACTTTCTGTAGTACTGGTAATTGTAAGTCGGGAGAGTTTGTTTAATGTTGCATAGTGGGTCTTTTTTTTTTTTAAAAGGACTTGCCACCATTGATGAGGACCGAGTTGTTTTTTTTTTCGAACTCTATTTTAGAAATAAAAAAAAAAGAATAGACAATGACTCTGAATGCATAATGAATGAAGGAAGTTCCTTTGTGGGCTTTATAAGTGATAAAAGGCCAGCCTTGCCAAATGGACAAGTTGGCTTGTTTTTACATCTGGCATGTAAAGCAATTACAAATTAAACAGGGTGACTTGGATAAAAAAAAATCTTGTTCCTGTTGGAAAGGGATGATTCATGATTTGCTTCTCACATATGTTAAGACTAAGGCCTTCATCAAACCAAAAAAGACTTTTCTTCATATTGTTCGAAAATAAATCATGTATACTGTAATTAAGGAAAAGAAAACGTAGTTCCAGAAAAATCTATTTTGGTCATCAGCCATTGTTCCAAGTGTATTTGGCTTTTAGGTGAAGTATTTATTAGTTAATCTGCCACTGTAATTGGTAATTTCCAATCACCCTTGCCGCTTTATTAGCCATTGGCTAGGACAGACTGTCAGAAATACCAGCATCAGGGCTGAGTCTTACGTCTGCTGGTCTACGAAGCCAGACAGTGCTTTACTTTTTTCACTTGTTTATTTATGGACATCGTAAAATCAAATTCTCCTTGCTCAAGTCGCCCATAATCAAAGCCCTCAGACAGAGGACCCTTAAGAAAGTACAGCTTCTTCTTGTTATCAAAACACCTTTATGTATCACGTCGATGATTTGGAAATTAAGATGTGCGTCGCGGTTGTTATTTTCATGTAATGAAAACTAACGGAAAAGTCAATCTGGATTAACTTAACTACATTTTTTTTATGAAATCCTTTTTCAGCAAATGGATTGTTATTTTATTAATTTTTGAGAAAATAAGGTTATATTCTGTCAATATTTTGCTTACCGTAATTTATTTTCTGATTTCAAGCAAATATTAGGATCAGTAAATTCTCCTTCATTATTTTGCATAAAATGAAAGAGTTTTTCTCAGATAGACAGAGCAAATTAGGTTAACATAGATTTCCAGTTATTGATCAATTTTGTTGATTATTCAAAGAATAAAATGCTGTATTTTTTTTTCTTCAGATACAGTTTACAGTCTAGAAATTAAAGGAATTTTTTTTTAAAGGATGGAATGACTTGCTTTGATGGTTTGCAAAAAAATTCTCATAAAATAAATAAATGATGGGGGAGGGTTCACAATGGATAATTCTGGAAAAACTCTCATGGGAAGAGATTTATTGACATTGCAAGTCCAAGATGATAGTGATACTATAAGAGGGCGACCCCTGTACTGACAAGTAAAAAGAGTGGAAAGTTTCAGATAACGGTACATCTGTCTTGCCTCATCATCTAAGGGATTTAAAATGAAATCATGTTTTTTCATACAACTATGGGGTCACTGATAAGATTACGGAGCAAGATTTTTGGCGTAGCTTCCATTCACCTCAGATAAAGCTTACAAGTTGTAGAGTAAATTCCAGCAAGCCAAAATCCAAAACATTTCCCTCATGTTGAGTTGGCCTTGTTTGTGGGTGGGTGTGTGTTTAGTGATTGTGTGTATGTGTGTGTACTATGAATATTGTTGCAAGGTAGAGAGAGGTTTTTGTGTTATACGTAGATTTGTTTTCTTGTATTCATGCCAGATAGTTGTATACAACCATAAATCATTTGCCCTAAAAACATGAAATGTAACCCTATCTCTGAAAACATGGCAGCTAGTCACATCTACTGAAATCTTGGTGAAACTTGAGTCATTGTGGGTTAATTGCCAACAAAATGCAAATGACCTACCTCTTTTAACCTCTTGAAATTTCGATGTAATGTGACACAAAGAAAAAAAAAAGAGAGCAAGAAAAAAAAAAATTGGCCAGATGACCAATCCGTTGGCCTAATTTCTCTGCTTGATATAAGGCAGACCTGAGTCAATGACCAGAGAACTTCATTGAATGAATTAATCATAAGTATGCCCAGTAGTGCATGAGAACCACAACCTTATACCATTCAACGGTTATAATATATTGAGTATAATAATGTATCTGTTGCAGCATAAACAGTTTTTTTAAAAAACTTGGTCTAATTTTCTTGCATGTTGGCAATTCTAAGTGCTTCTAATTCCTTTCGTCATGCAATGCCCAAAGATGATTTAAATATCCTTCTTTTTTTTTTACCCTAATGGAACTTGAAATATGTGTGCCTGTTCTGAAATAAAGCTTTTGATAACTCAACCTTGCCTTCATGCAATGAATGTAATTAAAGTTTAAAAAACCCATTTATCTGCGCTATTTGAAAAGAAATCTTGGGAGGTTGAAAGACTTTTAGATGTGCTTCATTTAGCAGAAAAATCTCTTATGCCAGCCTGTACATGCGTACCTATTGAATTTTTTTGCCCTATGGGCCATGTTCTTTTTACAAGAATTCAGGTCACGCTGTGGGTATTGCCCCATTCTATTACAACAAGTGAAATCGGATGCCTCCCATGTCCCTCCCTCTCTCCAATCCCAAATTAGGACAGTGACTGCACACTAGATTAAATTATATAAGTAAATAAGATGATTTATTAAGTAAAAAGAACCCGAGTACCACAGCTCTGTAGGGATGAAAGAGAATTCTTTAACGGTGCGATATTGATTGGTTTGTAATGATGTCGTCACATTTCCTTTCTCTTCTACAGGACAAAGCCTTTATGTGCTAACCGATTTTTTTTTTTTTTTCGGGGATACAGTCATCTTGCATGTTTTTAAGTATCGACCTCCAGATTACTACTTGCGTATCCGGGAAGGTTATTCACCCAGATCAGTGGAGAGAAGGAAAAAAAAAATAGAAAGAGAGATGCTTTATTATTAAGCTTGGCAATGGGCCAAGGCTAAAAACAACAATTTAGAATTACAGAATTATTAGTAATGAAAAAAAAGAGATAAATGAGAGAAAAAAATGATAATCTAATTATGAAGGTCTTTTTAGGTCATCGTCAGGACACATAGGTCGATGGATACCATTGTCATGTGACCATTTCATAATGATGAATTTGCCTTGGGTTAAAAGCCCATTGAGGCGCAGTTGATGTGTAAACAAAACAAAAAATGGAAAAAATGTAAAAACATGAAGGAAAAAAATTGAAATGAGATATATAATGTCATATCTCAAAAGCACATAATTGTTTTAAAGGTTGAGGCAGATTATGTATTTTTCTGTGGGGGTTGTTTTAAGGGTCTGAGCAGTACACGTGGGTGGACCATTACAATAGTTTTCAAGAATATACCTATAAATCAATATGGTAGCATATTTTTTTTTGTTTTATGAATATTAAAAAAAAACCCAGGGAACCCCATTATTACCTGATCAATAGATTCTGCTGGCCCGCAATTGTAAAGAGTGCATTGATATGCTCTCACATGTGTAGACATGTGTTGCTCGTCCTTGCATTTTGACCTGGAAACACTACGATGGTCTGAGGCATTTTGTTGTTGATGCGCAGGAGCAGCCCTCTGTTGTTAAACATCAAGAGGGAAAATATTGTTAACGGCTGTGGGGTAATGCACATATGGTAACATAAAATAGTAATTAGATGTGGAGATGCATCAATTGAACATCATTATATTCATCGAATGTCGTCATATGTCATCATATTTATTGCGATATGATTTCCATTGATTGAATGCAATGAATATTTCATGCCAATTTGATACTAATGGTAGAAATACAGATCAAATTATTTTGAGTATGATAAAAAAAATGTTAATGAAATAGAGTATTTATTTCATGGAGCGGAAAGATCTGTTTCCTAGTCCTATGTGGATGATATGAAAATAGTTTTATACTGTCTATCTTTACACAAGCATGTACACAAACTTGTACACACCTTCCCCCTTCTTATTGGACATACAGATAAATCCCATCTCGTTCATTATCCTGTAAAATAATACATTTGTTACATGTACTTGTAATCTGTATTATTGTCTCTTAAGTCAATTACATTACGCAAGCTGCAGAAATTTACCTAAATCTTTTGTATTGCAGGTGTTTTACTCAGTCCAATGATCTAAGACGACATGAAAGAAATGTCCACATGCGGGGGAAGCTGGTCAACTATAGGAACCCGGTCGCTCCTACGAGTCGTAACACGAGTCAGATGAACCTGGCCACATACCAGGCCTTTGCCATGCAGCAGAGGGCGCTTCTACACCATGCACTGACCTACGAAAGTCTGATGCAGAGTGCAGTAGTCACACAAGCTAGGTACAACGAATTGTTTGAAAAGTCGCTCTGTTGAACATAATTCTTTCTCAAATTTGTCTGCAACAATGCACATTTTCAATAAACTATAGCTTTATATCCTTTTTCAATGCTGAACAATATGTTGAATACTTCCACTTAACATCACCTTTATCCTTTTGTTCCATGTCTCTTTTATATTAATCATATAGGAAGATTTGTTTTGTACACCAATTTGCATCTCGTATTTGAAACTTTTAAGTGAAGCCAATAAATATCAGGAGTTTCCATACTGGTGTTCTCTTTTGTAGGCTGCAGGCGGGTGGTTCCACTGCATCTATGCCCACAATGAGCGCCCCCTCTGACATCAGTGTGTCTACCTCCACTGATTCACGGCACCGCCGCCCCACAGGCTCACCCGACTCCATCAAACTGGAGCAGGTGACCCCACCTACCTCACCCAGCAGACAGGAGCGTTCTCTCTCCAACCCAGGCCTGCACAACTCCATGGGGGCCAGCGACCAGCTCTACATGGCCCCCAGATCTAACAGCACCTCTGCTGTAAGTCATCCAGTACCCAGTTTTAATTTTCCAAATAGCTATGTACATGTATCATTATAATATATATAAAAGTATGGTGCGTACATGTACACACAGTAAATGAGTTAAAAACTTCTGCATTTGAATTTTTATTTATTTTTCTTCATTTTACTATTGTGGATCTATGAACAACAACTGGTTAATAATGATTTATAGTTGTCAAGATGACTAGAGTTATCTTTCTTAACTACACATACATAAGGTAAATCAAAGCTTAATAAATGATGGATACTGTACGTCTCCATCAAGACATAATAGAAAACCAGACACTTTCATGTACCAGTACCTGTGTAGCAAGATTTTTAAAAAAGGGTAGGTACATATGCCTGTGTGGCAGTCAGTACTCCCTCCTGTACTTGTACTATCGTATTCTGACGTTCCGTTCTGTTGGTTGTAGATCGGTACGGGTTTACTTCACTCGCCTCCATCACTGCCCACTTCATCCTACCAGGGATACACAGCCGGCAGTAACTCTATCAATGGAAGTCCACCAGTGCTCACCCAAGTCACAGCTGCCATGTCAACAAATATGTCAGGATTCAAGTAAGAAGAACTTTGATTTAGAAACCTTGGGTTGAATTCTATGATTTTTTTTCTTCAAAATTTCTTTTCGCATTTGCATACTATATTGTATTTATAAATTATTGTGAAGGTATATAATTTGTTTATCAATGTATATCAGAGAACAAAGACTGGAACAAGAAATTTTAAATTGAAAAAAAAAAAATGACAGTTTATTTAAGCCTCAGAGGCAAGTATAGGTATTTCTTGAACATGAAACCTATGAAGGCATTTATGTGATCATAACTTGTCATATTGCAAAGGTCACATTAAATGAATTTTAAAATATTGATTAGGTTAAAATAAAGGAGGCATGCTTAGATTTTATGACTTTAGACACAACATGGTAAGTCCAAATTGCAATGCTACATTGATGACCCGTTTTTAACAGGTTGTTAAATGAATCTGCCTCCACCTCAAGTCTACCTCACTCTGCCCTGAGACGACTACCTCCAATATCATCTATTTATAGTAACCACCCAAATACCTCATCAGCTGACAACAAAGTCATTGACCTCAGCATGAAGTCTGCCAGCAGTGGAGAGTCCGAGGACGGAGACTGGAAGTCCAGAATCATCGCCGAACACCTGAAGCGGGAGGAGGCTTCCAACAATGCCTCCAAGAGTCCTCCGATCTCGGAGACAGAAAGTGAGGAAAAGCGTGACGTGACAACCACCTCCATTACGCCCATTGGCGACTCTGGAATCCACCACTGCCCGCACTGCAACATCTTCTTTCACGACTTCACCATGTACCACCTTCACAAGAGTCTGCACTCGCCTGTGGACGACGATCCCTTCCGATGTCCCTCGTGTCAGAAGCACTGCCAGGACCGGATCGAGTTTATGTTCCACATTGTCTGGCATGTCAAGTATCCACACACCATCCCTAACTATGAACCTTTTAGGGAGGAGTACCAGGCCTAAACTGGTGCCCAAGCAGATAATGAAGTCAGCATAATGGTAAGTGAAGAATTCAGGGAAGGGGTACTTTTCCCTCAGAAAATTTTGTGAAAAATGAGGCTGTTTACTTTTCACTGCTTATGTGACATAACTATTAGTTTGCTTTTTTAGGACTATATTATAAATTCAAATATTCTGTGATCTGTGCATTCTAAAATAAAAAAACAAAAAAGAATTTCGCTCGTTAATATTCAATGTGCAAAGGTGTATTAATGTTGCATTGTCTTGACTGATTGTAGATGAACCTCAACAGAAGTGCAATACATCATCCTCATCACACAGTGACCCTCCTAGATGGTCGCTAGATAGCCTTTATTGAAGTTCGAAGTTGACATTTTCTGAAGTTCCTCCAAGTTCAAGCTTTCAAGCGGTGGATAAAGTCCAGTTTAGTTTGAAGCAATTTCTCTGTTATCTTGTATGTGTATTACAAACAGATCTCAACTAGTACCTAATGGATTGGTGTGTGTGCATCTTGGAAACCCAGCACAAGGAATTTTTCTCTCCATGTGCATTGCCCTGTTCTCGTAATCTGGACTTGTCAAAACTTCTGTTCTAGTATGTATCTCAAGACATCTATTAATCTTTTCATACTTGTAAATGTATACGGTTTTGAAGAATGAATATTTTTTCTTGTTTTTAGTTTATATATTTTTGTCAACATATTTTAGCAGAAAATGATATTTTAAATGACATAACTACACTCAAGGTTAGAAAATGAGACAGAGTGTTTATTTTGATGTATTTGATAAATCCACAGTTTTTATTATCAGGAAAAATTGGAATAATGTAAATTTGAATCAAAAGGCAATGGTTTATTGATATCATAATGTGTTAAAAAAATTAGAAATTTTAGAGACTTTGTCTAAAAAGTTGTTAAATATTTTACCATTTTTTAATGGTAAAAAAATATGTTATAAGGATGCTTCTTTGCTATTTTTGTTTTGTTTATACTTACATGCGTTATGTTAGTGCTAAATCATCTTTTATTTTTTTTTTAACATTTAGTGCTTTGTAAGATCATATTTATCATTATTATTAGGGGGTGATTCACACTGCTCTTTAAGGCACACCAATGTGTCACATATCCATGGTAATGGTAGGTATCCACCTCTTCTATCTCCTTAGTCAGAAGAGTTGACAAGGGGAGACAACAAAACCTCATGTTATACTGTTATGTGCCAGTTGAATATTCTGTCTTATTTTATAGGAAAAACCTATAAATACGGGTAATATTTTGTGTCTTGAGCTCATTGAAAGCACATTATCAAACTTTTGTGTGTGTGTTTTTTATGTAAAAGATTCCTACCTGAAAACCATTTCATCCTCTTCTCATGTTTATTATTATAGTCTATGTGATATACATCGTCTCTGTATTCATGTTTACTGGAAAATGAAATTTGTGCCATATGGTGTTTTTATTAGCCAGGAGAAATCTCCTGAAGGATCTTTTATATTGTTGTTTAGGGAGGTTTTTTTTATGTTATCTGAGAACAAACCTATATGTGTGTGTTGATATTTTGCTTGTATATGTTTTTGTTCATATTTTTGATATGTTCTCTTATTCAGTAAGAGGTTGTTTGATTAAGGGGGTTAAGTATATCACGTTCATTTTGATAAATTAATTATTTAAATGGGCAGCCTTTTGGTGCAAGATCAATTTTTTTTTTTGGTACTGCCCATATTGCTAAGTATAACACTATTCAGGGTGTGGTTTCAGAATTTAGGCCCCCTGCCCCCCTTTTAAACAAAATCAAATGTGTTCACTATATAAATATATTTGGAAGGAATTTTTTTTGCTCAGCAGTGCAAATAGCAAATACAAATTATTCAAACTGCTTCTGAATGCAATTACTCCCCCGGTGAAGTCAAATCAATAAGCCATGGTTTCATTGTAGAATTTTTTATAATGTATGTGTAGCCTCATTCCAATAATATCACTGCATCAAAACAAGGCAATTTATCTGAGAAAAGTGGGAGTTATTGATAAAATACATCACAGGATATAAAGTTCATGGGATTTAATGAATTCTTTGATGTCTTAATTAAAGTGGACAGAATGTTAATGCTAAGTGTTGTATGTAACTTAATTTTGGGGGTGAAATTTACCATAATGAATTGCTTATTGAATCTAAAAGAAACTCATAAGGGCAGTTGGCCCTCCATCCGGTGAAAACAATACATCTGCTGAGTCTAGACGATTACATTTCATTCCAGGGCGAAGAATTCTTTGTCATTGCCATACTAAAAAAACCTCCGGTGTTTACGATGTCTCTTTAATGGTGTTCAAATCAAATAAACTATTTTTTCTTTATATTATCTAGTTAGAAAACATGTTGGAAATACAAGTCTTATTGGTCTGAAATCAAAATAGAACAGCATAAGTCAAAATAATAGTAGGATGATATTGAAAGTTTTTTTTAGAATTTTACAGTGCTTTATTGGAGTTTTTATTCTACAATTTATATCCGATTTGAAGGGGTTTTCATTGACATTTTTTGTATTTGGTCATGTTGCTGTCATGTTTTTTTTGCTGTTAGATTTTATCCGAAAGCAGGATAAAACTGTCGGTCCGGTGTGAAGTGACTCTTTGTTGTTTAATGTTGTGTTAGAGGT
Organism: Magallana angulata; assembly: GCF_025612915.1. Taxonomy (NCBI): domain Eukaryota; kingdom Metazoa; phylum Mollusca; class Bivalvia; order Ostreida; family Ostreidae; genus Magallana; species Magallana angulata. The sequence goes on from NC_069111.1 coordinate 31,327,764, forward strand.
TGGGCGTGTCAGAATTTCATGTTTAGGGTTTCAGATTACAGAAAAGAGACACTTGTTTGACAAGCATTTCAGTGCTCATGCTAATGATAAGTTACAGCAGAATACTGATGATTAGTTAAATCACAATACTGATTAATAGTTTACAGCGCAGGATAGCTCCTTTCTCTCTTTCTTTGTATTTCTTGTATATCATCTTTTTCTCTTTCTTTTGTTGAACTGGTGATTGATTTACAAAACCAAAAATTTGCATAATTTTGAATCAAGACTGAATATTATCAAATTTTGCCAGATTGTAAATTGTTTTCCAGTTGAACAGTCTTAGAATAGCTTATATACTCTCAGAATAAAAAAATTGAAATTTTTTTCATTTTTAAAAGTTCAAAATTTATTGATAAGACCAGTAGTGTTGAATACCTCTTAAATATTCTTTATTTATTTTCTAATCTCAGGATTGCTTTAACATACATATGCATATAGTATTTTATTTTTTCATGTATCCATGACTTTGAACTTTGACATTTCACCTTTCTCACTATGATACATCTTGAACTCAGGAGAATGTCGTCAGATGGGTAGCAGACGGCAAATGAATTATGATCTACCTCATTTTATGGAGTAATTCTGTATATGTATATTATACTTGTAGCTTTTGGTAATAATCTGTGTGTCACTGTTTCTTGGGTATTTCGACTTCTGTGCTTGAATTTTGTAATTGTTCCTTTGGTTTCGAATTCTTGGCAAAAAGTTTAAAAGAAAGGAATCTTAAAGAAGAAAAATATTTGGATTTTAGGTTTTTAAGACTGTCAATGATAGGAATAAGTTAATATAGACTGCTGAAGAATTATACCTTATTAACGAGAGTGAGAGTTTGCATGAGAATGAAGGATTTGAACTGAAGGGTATAACCTGTTACGATTGTTTTCATCTTAAGGTTGTTAGTGTTGCCAAGTCTAACTTGTCTTTTTAAGCTTTGTATGATATCTGGGTGTCCAAGGCCTTTTTTTTTTAGTCTAAATCAATATTGTTTGCTGTACATAGTAACCCTGTCAATTCATATAGCTTTTCCTGTATATTTTGTATAGTTACTTAACAAATGTCAGATCCAATGTAAAAAGTAATATTTATCTACATATATATATTATACACATAGATTGCATTGTACTAGCTCATGTTTAGAAGATGTTTCAGTCATAAAAGAGTGCATTGCTGACTCTTGAGCATAAATTTAATGACTGATATACAAAACCGAATATTTTTGACCAATATTACGTATAACTTTTTTTTTGTTTTGGTACAATTGTTAGTGTTCCACTATATTTCAGCTCATTGAATTTTGTTATTTAAAAGAAGAGTTTTATGAGATTTTTTTTTGAAAAATTCTATATGAAATACCTCAAGAATATAGGATCTAAATCCAGAGAATATATGATATAGAAGTCCAATTACGTGTATTTTAAAAAGATTCAAAACCAGTATTTATACATCAGTAAAAATCCATGGAGAATTCTACCTCAGAAAGTCTTAGTTTGACTGCCATAAAGTCCACATACATTGTTCGATTAATACCTCAGTTCTTGTATCAAAAATTACCATCTGTTGAACAAGAATTTATCACAGTTAAATTATGCTGATATTTTTTTTTTATGAAATGGAATTATGTTTATGAATTCATGTAACTACCTCAGAAAAAAGTGTGTTTTTTCTGCCTCGATTCCCAGCTAGATATGTGTATTTTATATATTTTTTTTGGTCCATTTCGATACAATATCTGAAGTCAGTGTTGGACTACCATAGAGCTGATGTAAACAATATGTCCCTTATGATTTCATTTAATAAGCTTGTATTTTTCATGAATATATATTTTAACCTTTGTAAATAAGGCATTGCAATTGATTGTAGATGTAATTATAAAGATTTTCTTTTAAAAATAAAAGTGCTAATGTCATGAAAATTCCTTAGATAAAAGTGCTATCATGTCAGAAAAATTCTTACAAAGAAATGAAAAAAAGAAAGATCTCTCATTTTTCTTTTTTATGTGAAAAATGGAAATTGTTAGCGAAATTTGATGTTATTGAATATCGGAATAAAAGAAAAAGGAAAAACATTGCAATGCCTTGACAGTGCCAGAAGTCAAGAACAACAACTCCTGTTTTGTGACCCGGTGAACTTTGATCTGCTGGTACAATCACTAATGCAACATGTTACCTACATGTCATGGCCATCTCTCACCTCTTCCTGTTGGTTTATGATATTTAAGAGATAAATGAAAATGAAAGAAAAACCACCTGTTTGATATATACATATTTCCTGCATACTTTTTGTACTATTGTATCAAATCTTTACAAAATCAAATGTTATAAGTTTAAAAAATCAAAATTGATTAAATTTTTTCTTTTCAAGTCAAGTCATATTTTATATCTATTTATAGAAGAAGTAATCAAAATTGTCAATCAAAGATTTTTTGACCATTTAGTAATTAATTAATAAGCTCTTGAAGCCCATTGTTGAAAATGGTTGGTAAATGCACTGCAGTATTGTGTGAATTGCTGAATGTTCATGTCTGTAGAAATGCTGTGCATGCCAGTGAGAGGACATTAACATGTTGCATTAAGGATTATGTGTTTATTGATGTCATTGTAAATCACAGCTATGTCATATATTTCCTCTAGAAATAAAAAAAAATATTAACAGCAATTTGTATTAAAATTTTCTTTGTCCTTTAAGTTATGGATTAGACGTTGCCATGTGTCTTCTCCTAAAAGTATCTGGTTGTGATATATTAAAAAAATGAGTGACAGGTTTAGTTTACTCTTGAAATATAAATAATCTTGATTTTTAGATGAGATAATCAGATTACACTGTTTTTAGATACATTTCCTTGAATGGCATTCATCAAACTGATCTTTGCAAAAATGTACAGTGTATCTTATGGTCAAGGTGTAATGAAATATAAAAGTAATTGTCTTGGGGTAGGGGCATCTCATACGATAACTAAAGAAAAAGATATATACTCGAAATCATGCTTAAAATTAGAAGGTTACCTCACATACAAAATGCAATGGAAATATTGATCTCGGTAATAAAAAGAGTTGTCTACAAGATTTTGGTTTGAGTAGCAAGAGGTAGAAACTATGGATGTATAATCAGTTTGAAATAAAGTTTTCTTTATAGATGTATAATAATATTGAGGTTTACTCTTCGTGGAATAGTGTTAGATTGAAAAACTTAACATTGAAATAACAGGATGACGTCAGGTTTCCAAAAATGGATGACCTGTTCTAGAAACGGACGTAGAGCATTAAACAATCAATCAACTAACTATGATTGATTTATGATTTTTGTTTAATCTTTCAAACAAATAAATATAAATACACGTAGATATAAAAACAGATATACAAAAGACAGGACAGTCAAATACTTGTAAAAGTAGTTAAATAACACGCTCTGCGGAGTGTGCAATGATTGAAACAAGAACAAAAAAATGACCAGTTACACCATTATGTAAATAAAAAGCCTAGTGCGTCACAAAGAAAATAATAACATATCAAAATCATAATACTTTTGGGGCTTTCTTTTGGCACTAAAAACCACGTGCTTTTCCAGAGAACTACTTTTCCGAGTCAATTTTCTTCGAGCTCCGCGGAGATTCATCCGCGTCCGTCTGTACTTCCCCAGCCTTTAGAGTATCTGGCGGATCCCGCTGCTTGTAGGCGGACTGAGATTCCACGTTAACTGTGCACCGCTGTTTCAGACTCTCCATTTTACCTGGGAAAGACTTGATTTTATTGTCGGACACATTCAGTTCTGTTAGATTAGGCAGCTTGCATATACTATCGGGGAGGGACTCCAGTAAATTGTCGGACACGTCTAAAACTTCCAGGCCCACCATCTTGATGATATCCCCCGGTAAACACGTCAGGTCGTTGCACGCCGCTTTCAGAACTTGGATTCGATATAAATATGGCAGATCTGTTGGTACAACGTTAATGTGGTTCTTTGAAACATCCAGAAATAACATGGACGCAAGAACATCCCATTTGTCTTCTGGTAGACCCATAAGTTCGTTGTTGGACAGGTCTAGACGAATCACTTTGTTCAATTCTCCGAAGTTCTCTGGCAGTTCCATGATGTTGTTATAAGACAGGTTTATCTCCTCCAACTGGTGTAAAAGACAGAGACCTGGGCAAAAATGCTGAATCTTGTTCTCAGATGCGTTCAGCTTTCGCAGATTTTTCATATTGCTCATACTGTCGGGTAGGTCCGCCAGCTCGTTGTTAGAAACGTCTAGTTCCTCCAAGAGTCGTAGCTTGCACAGTTCGTCTGGTATTACCTTGATAAGGTTGCTTCGCATGTTGAGCTTTTTGAGGAGCTTCATATGGCTCAGAGTACTAGGCACTTCTTCAAGCTTGATAGACTCGAGTTCAAGAACTGTCATCTGCGACGCCCATGTTTTTTCGCCAAGAATAGTCAAAACGGATTTGGGGTCCACAGAAGGAAGAGAAATCGGGTTGGATGACAAGTTTAATGAAGTCAGTGTCTTTGGTAACGTCAGTTCGTTTAGTCCATTGCCAGCAACATCTAATACCCTCAGAAATTTCAGAAAGTCGAACGTCTTTGGCAAGGCATTGATATCGTTGTCCGCCATCTCAAAGACTTCAAGGCTTCTAAGTTTCTTCATGTCTTGGGGTAGACCCTGCAGCCGATTTTTGGAAACGCAGAGTTCTGTTATTAATTGGTTTTCGCCAAGAGATTCGGGAATGTTGCTGATTTTATTGTCACTTGCCTTAAAACTCTTGAGCGTGCCTACTTTGTGCAAGTTTTCGGGAATAACTTTGATGTAATTTCCCGTTACATCAATCGAAACCAACGATTTCAAGTTAGGAAGGTCTTCTGGTAAGGCGGTGAGGGAATTTCTAGCTAGTCCGATGTGCTCTACGGACTTGAGTTTGCTGATTCCAGCAGCTGTTGAGAGCTTGTTGCCAGACAAATCAAGCCTCTTGATGTTTTTCAATTGGTAGAAATTATCTGGCAGAGTTTCTATCTGGTTGTCAGCCAGTTCTAAAACCTGGAGTCGCTGGAGTTTGTGGATCTCCTTGGGCAGACGTTTGATCTGGTTGTCAGAAGCGTGCAGAAAGGTGAGGGCAAAGTGCAAAGTGGTGATCTCCTCCGGAAGGTAACCTATTTTGTTTTTAGATATGTTCAGGTAGTGGAGGTATTTGAGATACCCAATCTGATTGGGTAACTCCGTCAAGTCATTGTCGGACAAATCTAAGTATGTGAGCGTTAGCACGTTGTTTATGTTATCTGGAATATGTGATATGGAATTGCCAGAGACAATCAGTTTTTTTAGGGCTGGGTTTTTAACAGTGGCATCTGGGAGTTCTACGAGACGGTTCTTGCTCAGTATCAGAGTGGCTCCGACTTCGTATATTGTCTTTTTCACTGAACGAATGACATTTTCCGTGAGGTCTATAAGAACTAGCGCTGGGCACTTGTTAATGGTTTTAGGGAGGGCTTTAATTTTGTTGTTTTGGGCATACAGGTACTCCAATGACGGAGCCTTGTTTATGGTTGCCGGGAGAGTTTTCAGGCCGTTGTTTCCACACTGAAGTTCCTTCAGTGCTTTGATTTTGAATATCGTCCCAGGAAGAGCCCCAAGAGAGTTGTTTCTCAGATCTATAAACTCTAAGTTGTCCAAGTCGGAAATAGTTTTCGGAAGTTTCTTCAATCGATTGTTTTCACCCAGAAACCTAACTGCCTTGTTCATTATCTCCTCATTTTTCCATATTTCCTGTGGAAACGCCTTAATCCCATTTGTGGAGAAATCGACAATTACTTTCAGATTTTCATCGGTGTATATAAGATGTTTGCGGACCGTTGGGGCAAGCGCCTTAATTCTACTTCCTGGGCCCGCGATGGGGATGACTTCTTCCTTGTCTTTGCTCATTTTGAATTTTCATTTACCGACCATCTGTAACGAAAAAGAAATAAATCTAGAAATTTTCTTTTTAAACCTACTTCGATTTCTCGACTGAGGGTGGTTCCGTGATGTTCAACAACCAAACCATACCATAAAATTCCATATTTTACGTCGAAATATTTGCCTGAAAAAGTGGCCGTTATGGAGATTTAAATCATGCATTAATTACTGATAAATGTACAAGACAGAGGAAACCAAAGTAGTTCAGCGCAAATGACAATTTGGGATCGAGAAGGGATTATATCAAACTGTTGGAATCGTTTTTATATGTGTCATTAATTACAAAGAATAATCTTTGTTATGACAAGAGTCACCATCAACCTTTATCAACAGAAGTATTTTGCTTTAAGCGTTAGATTAAAACAGTACAATGGGTGCAAAATCGATTGGACGAATGTCCAAGCAAAAGACCTTAACTATGTACACTATATGAATAACTCAATTATTAACGTATTTGTACAATTGACATTTTCTATTCTCTAACCTAAAAGTTGTATACGATCCATGCTTGTTTTATTTGCTTTGTGCTTTCCAACGAACCAGCTTATTGTAATTAAAACATATGGATATTGGAGTGGCAATAAAAAAAAACAAATAAGTCCTACACTCTTCAACTCCTAAACAGGTTTTATTCTATTTTACTAATTGGAAAGGTTACGGCAGTTTTTAGACTATATCATTCTGAGGAAAACAACTGTCGATTTCGAGTTTACTAATTGAAGATTTATATTCGGATGAGACCTTTCGGGGTTTTTTTTAACATTGACAATCAATGGAGCCGACGCTTTCAATGGGCCCCCGTGAAGAGAAAATCAATTTGGGGGACACTGACCAGAATCTACCTCGAACACGCTACTGCGACGTAGCAGCAGGTTTCGATGGATTTCTGAGATTAATTCGGTCCTTTTATCGGGCAGTTAATCGATTTAAAAGTGTAACTCGAGATTGAAACTCACTTAGAGACAAGATATATGCATAGAGAACAAATGTACACACGTAACGTTTGAACAACTTTTGGAACTTTAAACTTTTTGACGATTTTAACCCTTTTGAATTACAAACCCGCTTTTTGTGTCAATATATCAACATGGTTGACTTACTTTAGAAGAAACCAAATAAAACATCTTTTTTAAAAACATTCAATAACATTGTTAAAAGCAGGTCTGACTTACGATTTCCACGAAAGGGCCCTTTACTGTCTGAAAGCATTCATAGGATCAACAATTCCAAATATTTTTCAAGACGATATACCTTTCTAAAACCGTGCCGGAATTATAGGACACGAGTATACTAGTATATATATATATATACATTTGGTCATTAGTGCGGTTTGTTTTCTAGATTCATTTAAAACAGGATATGTATACTTTTTTTAGTTGAATGAATTTATTGACAGAAGGGAAACACGAGATAATTTATAAATTTGCTACCTACGCGACGAGTCAGCTCAGGTCAAAATGTAAATACACACAACTCCCATTGCAGTTTAAATGCCGTTAGTGACATATAGTATTTTATCCGGTGCAAAAATTAGTCTCGGCTTAGCATAGCAAAGCATTGTTTTGCATGGTTAAAATATAACTATAGCCATGACTTAGGATTTTTCTTTTTAACAGACGATACAGTTTAAATTGTTAATTGAACAATTGAAATGCCTATATAGGTTTATTTCATATATGTTCAATAAATAAGCCACGTGAAAAGGAAACAAAATATAGCTGACGGGGTGAAAGACTATGAGAAAAATTATGAAATTATTTACAGTTGTTTGAATTTTTCTAATAAACGTCTAAAAAAATGAATGAAATACCATCGTGATAATGCAATTTTAAACTTTTGAAAATTTTGATCTTGAACTGTCTGCAAAATCTTCAAGATTTGACCAATGCCAATTTGCACTGCTGTCAAGAAAAAATAAAAATAGAAGCGTTGATCAAGCACCAAAAGAGCGATGCAAATAGACCCTCTTGTAATAAACTTGATAGCATTGAAATTAGATGAAAATGAAACCACCTATTTCAAACAATATCTCTTTAAATTTCTTACCTGGGTATTCTACTGTGTTGACAATATTATGATTAAGTACACAGCAAGGTGTGTGTGTCTATCAAACACACACAGGGAAATCTGTCGAGTAACACACTTATCCCAGATCGCGATAAACCATTTTTACTTTATAGACTTTGCAAAGTTCAAAGTTTTCGTTCGACTTCGCTAGTTTTTTCGTCTATAGCGGCCCTGGTGACAAGAACGAGAACTCGTTGCTAAGTCATTTAAAGGGACCATGTATAGGTGTCGCCGTGCATTCAGAAGGTAATATACGCGGTTTTTATGACACTGATACATGTCAACTGCATTACATTAATGATATGCAGTTTACTACATGTACCGTCATACGATAGCGCAAGCTGATTCCAATAGGATTGATAAAAATTGAACAAAATTTGAAATTAAAGTTGTAATTTTAAAGGAAATGAACAACAGCTGGTTGCAATGGTGCTTGCAAATGTAGCCGGGAAGATTTCAGAGTGAACTCAAAGTTTACGAGAATGAATAATTTAAACGATCTTAACAATCTAAATTATGATGGGAACAAAAAATACATAGGCGTCGGAACCGGGAGGAAGGGGCGCTTTTTGCAAGGTTATACAAAACTATCAAAGACCTTTTTTTTGGCTTGTCAAGTCTACCCCCCCCCCCCCCCATTTCACTTTGCTCCCGACGCCACTGTTTAAACTGGATAATAAAAAGGGATAAATGCATGTATTATTTATCCCGACAAGAGTTATCCCTCTTTTCAGTTGGTCATGGCACCTTAAGACTTAATATACTTTAAATTGAACTATTTACGGCACAACACTATATGGTTTTATATTTCGTCATGGCATGTTTTAAAACATGTCTGTTCATCTGCCTTCCTTATTTATTCTCTAAACATACAGATTCAGAACTTTTCAGAAACTTGTAACGTCCTTCTTCACCATAATTCAGTTACTTCATTCGCGGATCATTGCATGTACGTGTACTTTTCTTAAGGGAGGGGTTTCCAAAAAGAGGAATTTGCTAAAAGTGAGATCCCTCCTATGGTCATGATGGGAGGGGATGTCTCTTTTATATATACATTGTATGGAATTTTATTACCGGTTTATGAAGTTAATAAGTCGATCTGAAGGTTCTGGGGTGTCCGGTCCCCATTGATTTCTCCTATCTAATCGCATGTTACCAAGCCAAACTTGCCATAGACAAATAATGGTGTATATACAAAAATCATCAGAACGGCCAAACTTCAGCTAAAAAGAAAGTCATTTAGTCAGCTGTACAAATCTGCAAAATCGACTCCAGAAAAAGAACAACATATCGGAGGGTATTACTTGGTATTGATATATTCCTGCAATAATAGAATAGAATACGATGCATCCTCTGCATTCGACACTAAATAAATGGGTAGCAAAAGAGCAAAACCATGGCCGGTGTTGCACTATCTTCTAAGTGCTGCAAGAGTCATCTCCGCTAGCCAAAGGTTTTCTGTCCACTCTACTCCCTATGGGGAGCGGAGTGGACCGGAAACCCTTGGCTGGCGAAAATGTGCAAGAGTGGGTTACATGTACCATATCAAACTGTAAAGATAGACTATATTAAATTTTGGTACGTTGTCGAAACCAAATGTCAAAACATGATTCACAAAACCATTATTTTCAGATACACCGCCAACAGTGAAAATGTTATTTGTTGCTGTAAGTCCATTATGCCCTCTGAATCTCAGACCTTACATGTATAATCCGCGCTCAAAGCAATCATTTTTGCTATCTTGCACCAAAAAAAACCATGGGTTTAAGGATTTGGGGATGAAGCGTACCCGCTATCATCGTCAATGACCCAAAACCGTGGTGTGCGACGATGACCCGCTATCATCGATATCCTTTTTAATAAAAGACTCGATCTGATTTTGGATCCGCTCATGTTAATCACCCTTATGTAGCAATCTCCGTGAGCGGATCTAAGAATTTGATTTTAATCAGATTAGAAAAGAATTAAAATCGGATACGCCAATCAGGTAATTGACCAATTATCAAAAAATAATACAGCCAAGGGGAAATTTTTTTACACTTAACGGCTGTTAATCAGGGCTTAGTTTTGACCAAAATCTTTTAAAAACTTTAATTGACACTGGTGAATAAGGTTTAAAATGACAACAGTAGAACGGTTGAGAAAGTAAAATTTATGAAAAAAAAATAAACGGTAGATTTTATTTACCCTTAGTAATAGACTTTTTTCTATATTTTATTTCCCACAATTTATGAAACTAATTAAAATTTCTAGTTTAAGAGAAATCTGTTCTAGTTTTGAATTGCTTGACTTTGACTATTACATTTGACTATTTAACCAGAGAAGCATCAATTGTAAAATGAAAATGGAGAAATGATTTCATATAACTTATCAGTTTACATACGTAACGTAAATATACCGGTATACTACTTTCTTCTTGTCTACCAGTTGCCTAAAACTTCAACTCACAACACATCATGTATGATGTTCATTTATTCATAATAAAAAACCATCGATTTAAAAGAAAATTAAATAAAAGGATGTACATGAACAACATTAAACATTAATAACAATGTGGAGTGCCAACATAAAAACAATACACGTCCCTGCTCAACAAAGACAGGTACATTGTAGCTGGTTTGTAAAACAAATACGCTACAAAACTGAAATGCCCTCCAGAATCCTAAAACTGCAAGCACCATCACACAGTGTCTCTAAAAAGTACATGTAAAATCTGCAAAACAACTTCCTACCAAACATATCTGATCACATTATTTCTAAGAGTTCTATGCAGGGTATAAATGTGATTGAGTTTACAGTATGATCTTTGTTTTTAAAAATGGACCACAATGTAGACTGCAGGTTTTGTTATTTTCTTTGTCTATACCCAGACACCTACATGTACTTCCCTTCACACTTCCTACCATAATTGTAACAAATGCAATATTATCACATTTGTGTACTTGGTTATTGATGACTTTCATATTCTTTAAGTTATTTCCCTTTGTCAATGTACCCATCATCTTTCTCACAGCATTCTTTGTAATTTACCTGTAAATATTTTACAATTTAATTTGAAAGCTCTTTTGACAGTGTTCCACAGCAATAAAGAGTAATGACTTTTGAGTATGGGAACTAATATCGTATTTGTTTAGAGAAATACTGGCAAGTATGAGCTTCAGTACTGTACCATTATGTACCATTCCTTTAGTAGTTTTATAACCGGACCAGGAATATTTAGCTCCTAACTTACACCATACCCACATATAACACCATGTACAAGTATTAGTACAATTGTACTTCAATATAAACAATATCAAAATAATACACATACAGTGTTCTACTACAAGTGTACAATTAAATAAATAAATACAATACAATGTCATTTTAAATGCATTTACAACATACAGTTGTATACCAGTACTAAAAAAGTTTGCCCCAACACTCACCTGATTGGTTTTTCAAATAGATCATTTTACATAAAATTCGTCTTAAAAATAAATATGAATTCACAATATTATTATTAAAGACAATGAAGATTTTGTTTAAAAGATTCTTACCAGCTTTGACAGACACATTTGGCATTTTAGCAGTGAAAAACAGTAATCTCTGTAAGTGATCTGGATGGATTTCTTCAATCTTTACATTAAACTTTATACAATACGAATCAATAAATAAAACAAATAATTGATGAGATACAAAATCGGTTGACTATTTCCTGATCAGTGTAAACCGATTTAAAAAAAAAAATCCATGATTAAAAAAAAACAATTCATAAACACCATAGTCAAAATGATGAAACTGTATTGGTCTCCTCTTAATGTCGGATAATTCAAGGTCAGGGTAAAATTAGTCCTCACTGGAAGAAGAGATCATGAATCCAATGTTAGGGTAAAGTTAGTCCTCACTGGACGAGGAGGAGGCCATGACTCCATGGAGTTTATCAATGACACTGGTGGACAGTTCCTGGATCTTGGTCAGTTGATGAGTGGTCTGGACCTGCTCAATAACAGACTCAATGCTGTGATCAGTGAAAGCCCTTAGGAAAAATATATCTGAAAAACAAAAACAGAGTTACTTTCTTAACTGTTAAAACCAGATTAATACATTCATTTAATTAAGGAAGAAGGAATCATTCTTTGACTATTATGAGGTGAAATTTCCATCGGAGCATGGTCAAATCCAATAAAGTCAAGAGGGCTTTATGATAGATTTGACCACACTCTGACCAAAATCATCACGTCACCTCATAATATTCAAAGAATGATTTCTTATTACTTATATTTATATTATTTCCAATTTCTACACTTTAAAACAACACTATTTTAAAACCCCTATTTTTTTATGTAGCACATACATGCTATGTATTACTACGCGGTGCAGCCGATACCGTTTTTCGGTTATGCTATAAGACACGCCCATTTAGTGTCACTCATGTTTTATGAAGTTATTGGGTTTTAGGGTTCAAAATTGATTCGCAATGTTATCACAGACAAAGACAGTTGAAAATGTAAATATTGGAGTATAACAGATTTGTTTCATCCTTTTATTGAATGGTTTTTTACCTTTCAGTAGCATATTAAGAGTCCACAAGGCTACATGAACAAAACTTGGATCTGGTGATTTCAGGAATTTATCGATGTAAAGAACAATGCCCTTCTTATTAGCTTCTTTCAGATCTTCAGGTAAACCTGTAAAAAAAAATTCAGAGCTAATATCAAATCCATAAATTGCTATTTAAAACAAAATCAACTTGAAATGACAAGGCAACACACATTACAATGTATACTATATCCATGTTTATCTTAAAAATAACTGGCACGAAAGAAAAAGTGACAGAAGACTGTCCCTGCATGAAATTAGATGTGAATGCTCTGAGATTTTAAGAGGTTAGTACTGTAACAGTGTGGATATCAATACTGCATACAGGGTTTTGCTCCGTGTAATTTCTGCCCTTTTACACAGGCAAACAGCTTCACTCTGTCTTGAATACGCCCAGAAACAGTAGTGTTCATGAGAAATAATTTGAGACATTGGAATTTACCCAGTCTTAAATTAACCTGCTGTCAATGAGGGCAAAAGGGGCGAAATAAAACAAGGGGCGAATATTTCCCCGTGTACTCTATCAATATCCATATATGCAACTGAACCTTTGGACATAATCAACATGACCAAAACAGATAATTGAAACGATTGATTTTTCCAATTTTTACTGTGATAATTTTCAACATCAAGATTTAATGGAATCTAGTTTTTTACTTGAAATTTTCTCCATAAATGATTTTTTCCACTAGTATTTTGTTTCCCTTACTTATCAACAAGTAATGCCAAGGTAATTTGACATTTTCAAATCAATCACAGTAAAATAATAATTAATCCTCAAATCATTAAAACTCTTTCCACTCACTGGCAAGATTGCTGTTGTTTAAAGATATTTTCACTTTTATTATTAAAAGGTATTTTCACTTTTATTACAATAAAATGCTTACCTCCACATCATCAAAACAACAACCTATACTTACTGACTAGGGCCAGCTGCCCGAGGGTGCCTGCACTGTTGTACTGTATCTCTCTGTGACTAGACAGTGAGGCCAGGGTCACCAGCTTACTGAATGCCTTCCCACCTTGTAGGTGTAGCAACTTGTACTTCACATCATCTAAAACAAAAGCACAAAAAATCCATGACTTTTACACAAAACCTTAGAAACATTTTTCTGAAATGACACTAAAGAGCAACCCACTCTTATGAAATTGCAACAAAACATTTTAAATGTCAAACAGGCTGGGATACCCACATATGAGATTTATCAGGGACATATATACTAACATGAGTTAGAAGAATACGGCCCTGGATTGATATTTGACAGTCCTTTATTCAGAGACTTCAGTATTGTGTTACATGAACATGTACCTTCGTCAGCCATGACAGCTAGGGCTGCTGTGACCTCTGAGAGGACAGGGATTCTAGACTCCAGATCCAACAGGACAAAGGTCAAGGCCTCCACACAGTCATTCTCAATCAAGGTCTGCAAGTGAAATGTGGTCCATGGTTCAAGCTTGGTAAACCAAATTATTTTAAGCAATGATGTTTTAGAGTGTATTATATAGCTTTGAACAGTATGATTGATAGCTTGGCACCTACATGTACCATGCACTTCACCTTTCAAAGTAATCTTCAGAGTATCAAAGCAAGATTATGTAATACTAATTGAATGCAGATATACAGTATTCATTTTAAATTTCTTGTCACCAAAATAATACCCCCATAACCTCATGTTTTGAAAGTCATTCAGTTATTTAAAAAATGCAGTTTATCTTTTTCATATGAGAAAGCGCTAACATTTTTTGATGTCATCGTGTGTGTCTGTATATAGTACAGCAAAAGAAAACCAGCAACTATAGTTTTGACTTCCCTTTTTTAAATCAAGTACTGGTCATGTAATTTTCCAGTTTAATGTTTTTGTAACTAATCAAGTCCTCTACCAGTCAAGCTACCCATGCGGATTAATCCCCTTTATCCCGAGCTAAAAGGAATGTCATTTCTGTAACATTACCACATTTAGTGTAATTTCATCACCTGTTTATTAGACAAAAGTTTGAATCCATTATACAACACTTAGTCTAAAGATCTAATCCTTTATAATTCGATACTTACTCGTACATACTGACTGACGGCAAGGTTGCGTAGGGTTCCTGCGATGTGTTTTTGGGCCTCGGGGTTGGAGCTATCACAAACAACATGACACAGATCTGGTACCAGGTTCTCGTGTATAAAGGGAGCCTGCACACAAAGAGATGTACACAATCTAAGTCCAAATCAATGTGTTTACGTCTACAAAAACAGCTCTGTTGATCTGATGTGATAGGAAAACAGTGCATGACCATCAATATCTAATAAAACAATCTTTAAAAACACATGTAAATGCAATAAAAAAAAATCCTGAATAACTTATATACAAAAATAATCAACTGATCTAATTTGATAGGGACACGGTGCATGGCAATCGATATCTGGTTACACTTTTATTTCTTTAAAGCACAAAAAACCTCACAAAAATATGAGTTATCAGCTAGGTGCTTGCATACCTAATTAACTTTTTGAATAACAATCAAACACGAAATATCACAAACATTAAGAACAAAACGACAAGCTGTTTTTATATCTAGAGACATCTAAGTCAAAGATCCATCTGGTACATGGACAGGAAGCATACCTCGTTCAATTTATGAATGGACAGGTTCCTGAGACAGGCTGCAGCAGCTGCTAGGGTCTCTGAGCGACAGGAAGTCAAGATGTGATGTAATGGGGGCAGAGCACCAGTCTCTACAGCCAGTAACTGGTTCTCATCTGTAAAATAGCCACCATAAGAAATTTTCAACTCGGCTGAATATCTTTACACTGCGTTTAAAATAGAAAATAATGAAATGAGTGCACATCTAATACATTCAGATAAATAATTTTAGCTTTGGTATCTAGTGTATATACCATCCCATAATAAATGCTATACATCTGTAGCCTGGTGTAATATGTACATAAAACTTTGAAGTTCATATTTTTTTAATACAGATTTGTAAGCATACCTACCATCTGATGCTAGATTTCTCAATGCAAAACATGCCTGACACTTCACCTGTAATTGAAAAGATTAATACAAACCAAAATTACTTTTCTGTTTGGTATCATTAAACATGTAAAACATTTTTATATGTACTTTGTAACTTCATTATACATGTATTAGCTACCAGTTCTACCATTATTGTTTACCGATACCCACAACACCAGTCAATAGATGAAAAAAAGTCCCTCTAATAATTGACCATGGAATGTCTGCTCACCCTGTCTTTCTTTGATGACAGGAGTTTTACTAGTTGCCGGACCACATCCGAGTGTCCCACCGCTATCATCATGGCGCGGTGTTTGGGGTTGACAGCCAGGTTGCTGAGTGCGGCCGCACTGTAGTACTGTATGTCATAGTCAGACATGTGAATCAGCTCCACCAGGATAGGAATGGCTCCCTGGTTCACTAGCTCATTCCTGTTGGATTCTAACAAAAACAACAAAATTGTCAGTTTAAGCTGAATGTGCCAGAGTGTGACTAGTCTCTCTCTCTCTCTCTCTCTCTCTCTCTCTCTCTCTCTCTCTCTCTCTCTCTCTCTCTCTCTCTCTCTCTCTCTCTCTCTCTCTCTTACCCCTCACTCTCTCTCTCTCCCCCCTCACTCTCTCTCACATGTTGCATGCTCTCTGCAAGTTTTTTTTGTTCACTGTTAAAATATTTCACATTTTAAAATGTCAAGACTGTTCTGTAAGCCACAAATAACTTTTTTTAGTAAAGGAAAGTCATTTTTACTTTTTGTTTGAAAATTCAAAATTTGCATGTTGAATATCAATCACAAAAAAATGGAAAGGACAAACATACAAAGATGATGCTTTCATAAGCATTAGCAGATAATAACACTTAAATAACACGACCTATTAATATGGCATGAAATGTGAAAGCAATAGATGCTCTAAAAACAGCAGCATATTTTTATATCCATGCAAACATATTGGCCTGATATATGGAAACATCAATAATAGGCTGCATAAGAGAGTAAAGTATGGTAAGACATAGTCTCTTGCCATCAATTTTTGTCAAAGACTTTTATTATTACATTGGCTTGAATTTCCATAAGTTCACAGTCTTTATCAAACCCCTAAATAGCCACTACAGATTTCTCTTGGGAAAACTTGGAGGAAACATTTGTTGTCAAAGGATATGTATGTAAAATAAAATTGCTACTGTTCAAACAGAATGTGAATAGCTTTTTAGTTATATCAAGGAAGACCTTTTCAGCAATGTAATGTTGAACAAATCTAAGTACATGCATGTATTATAAACAGATTTGAATTTAATGCCAAGTTCACTGCAAATAAACAGAAATGTTTCCATATGAAATGCAAGAGCTAAAGAACCCAATACATGTACTGTTAAAGACTATTTTCGATAACTTCATCATGGACAACTTAAATCAACAAATTAACCAACAGTTATTAATTTTACATGGATGATTTTTTCCACCATAAATTATTTTAATTAGTAATTAGTCAAGAAAAAAATCCCAAAACATTTAAGCTTTATTGAAATTTAATTCTAGAATATCCCATAGTTCAATATATGCCAGGGTTATTAGTCTCGAAACGGCCATGCATGACCGCCAAGCCCTTATAAATAATAAATAGGAAGTAATTCTCTGAATTATCAGCTTTTCTAATGAGTTGCAACCATTTTCTTCCTCTGGGATACAAAAGAAACTGAGTTTTGCTATTAAAGCTAGACTTGGTAGGTCAAAGAAGGTTACTGCCCTAGAAGTAAAAAGGTTTACGGCAATAAAAGGTAGCTTATCATACATACGTATATGGGTTAGATTCAGAATGGCCCCTGTAGCGTTTCTTTTGACACGGAGATCCATCGACCGCATCAGTCTTAACAATGGCTTGACAGCATTACAAGATACAATGGAATGTTTATTGGCATCTTTAAAAAGAAAAAAAAAAAGTAAAAGTATATTACACGTAAAAATGAGGCTTAAAGACCTACATTTAAATGTTACCCAGCTTCATAAATTAAAGAAGCTGTCAATGTTAAGCATGAAATGGAGGGAAAAAAATTATTTCATCTTATTTCATCAAACCTCATGTACATGTATTTGAAAATCTTTTCATTTAAAGCTTCCTTTATGTACATATATCATGATATCAATAGATCAAGAAAATACAAAATCATTTTGAAAACCTGAAAAGGGTTTAGAGTAATATGTCAAAATAGTTCAAAGTTGATTTACATCATAAAATATGCAAAGCCCAACACTTGTTTGCTAAAATTGGCCATTATTGAATTCTTTGAATTTTCACATGTTTATAGGGACAATTGAAGTACCTCATATCTTAATGTAAAATCTAAAAGAGATGTCTTATACTGTAAACGTATTATATTTGGCGTGTACAATATTTTGCGGAAATTAGGTTTTGAACAAGTTGGCTTGGATTTAAATCAGTATATTCCTGAATTTAACTATTCTTATACATATATGCATGGCATTTAGCGTTGTGCTTGATTTAGCAGAAGCTGCATTCCGCCAAAAGCATGAAATAGAATACACAGCCAAATGTATTACGATTACAGTCGCGTCACTCCTTTATGATAGGTTCCCGTAATTCATCATTTTATTGATACTGAAACTCAAAAAGTCTTTCCACATATGGTACCGGTATTAAGATGTACTGTATAAACCGTAATCTATATACAGATGAACTTAATTGACTGATCTCATTACAGTTCTGAGAACTAAATGACAACGTAAATACAAAGTAATGGAAAGCAAAATTATAAGACACATCAAAAGATGGGCTCGGGTTTTATCTCCAGGAAGTCTCTGTATCAAAGTGTCTCAGCATCAATTAAATAAACACTAATCTATTTATCTTCCTCTCCATTTCCTGGTTAATAGAGATAACTTCTTTGTTCATACTTTTGGATGTATGCCTTATTAAGTGACAAAACTGATACGCATAAAAGGCATCAAATAAATTTTTATCAAACAAAGGGTCTAGAAAAAACATTATATAGATATAATCAAAGCTGAAAATATGAACTTTTCTTAGTGCAAACATTCATAATACAACGAAAAATATAAATGATCAACGGGGCAAACAAAATGAATTTGTGATCAAGGTTTTCATACCTTGCAACATCAAAAAAATTTTTATATTGATCTTGCAAAAAATGTGACACATGATTTCACACATATGTTCTGTTATTTTATACATGGAATTCACACATTTGCACATAACAAAGCAAGCACATGTAATCATGTTCTATTCTGAGTTTTTAATTTAGCCTAATGGCTTATTCCTTGAAAGTGTGAAGATCTATTTAGAGAATTAATTTTGAAATCAATTGTTTATCTTTGACGATCTACAAGTTATACAAGTCTTATTCACGTTGTTGCAGTAAATCTTATTTTACATGTGAATGTCTTTTCTTCTGTGGTTTGTTTGTTTTGTTCACCTGCAACTGCATGCGCTTTTGCCACATGTATATATGCATCATCTCATTCTCATGTGGTTATATTTCTGTTTACGGTTCAATGCTTACCACTGTTAGCCAATGGTATAAATATTGCTCACTGCGCTTCTGTTTGTGCTTACCTATGGTAGCTAGTAGTATTATTGCCCAAATATATGTATATATAACCTACATGTATATGTATGCATTACTTTATGAGGTTATCTTCTGTCTGTGGTTCAATGCTTACCTGTGGTAGCCAATGCGGTGATACAGCCACATGTATTACACTGGACTTCTACATTTTTAGAGTTCAAAAGATCTACCAGTGGGTCCACTACTCCAAGCCTCATCAAAATTTCTTTATTATTTTCTATTAAAAAAAAAACCAAAATGATAAAGCATGCATATTAAAAAAATTATTTAAAAATCCTGTTGGTTTATTGGTATTTTTCCCCCCATTCATTATATCTGCATAAAAGCTGCTAACATTTATCTAAATACACAATATTTATACTCTGACAAATGATTAATGAAGAGCTATTACCAACAGATTTTCAGAAAGCCAAAATCTAAAAAAAAAGAAAGAAGAACACCTTTTAGGGGCAGAGAGCTATGTATGATGAAGGCCACATGTAACAGATGTGGGTCTTACACAACTGTACTACATTATATATATAAAGTCATGCCCGACCCCGGCACATGACAACATGTGTGAACAAAGATTTCCTCAGACGTCTGAGCGGCTAGTACAGGCTGACTACTGTAGTAGACTGGCCATCTATATATTGATGTTCCTTTGTTCCAGTTTTATTGTTTTATCAATTCTAGCTACCACATACAGACCCACAGCCAGTTACACAGACCATATATAGTAATCAATGTATATCAATGCAATTTTAAGGGTTTCAACATCTGTGGATCCAATAAAAAACAGAAAGAGTGGTACATGATATGTAATGTTCCTGCAATTGTTACTTTAGTTTAGATTACATATTTTTATTCAAATAATTTTAATTGCAAGGACATATATCCTTTATTCTCACGTGCATGCAGGAAATGTGTAGTCACCAAGTTGTCTTTAGCTTCGAGTACATGTAGTACGTAGCAAATAACTGTGATTTTTAGACCTATCATGCAATCTAAATTTATAAATATAAAATGTTGTATAACCTATCAAGATCAATGCCCATATGTTTAAAAAAAAGAACATATTAGTAAAGAGTCAGTTACATGTCGTGTGGGATAAATCGGAGGCTTTCATATCTACATGCCAATTTTTTGATGTATCAATTTTCAATATCGATTAATGTGGGAAACATTTATAACAAAGGGATCTACTTACTACAATGCATAATAACATACATCTGTATTAGAAAATGTATATTTATATTTAGGACTAGACTCTTTGACAGAAGGCTTAGGATTCATAATCCCTATAAATATTTCAACTATGAAATTTGAAATTTTAAAGTTATGGTGATCAATCATACAGTAAAACTTGATCATTGTATAAACACATTATAGAAAATTTATAGACATACATATTATGTACAATTGTATACAATTTTTATTGCATGGGAAATTAAAGATAAAGCTATACGTAATTCAAGTCAATCCCCTTTCACTATTAGTTTTACTCTAGCAATTTTCCACATGGTATTTCAAATCCTAATGCACACAATTTAAGCATACCTTAAGGTTCCAATTTTTAAAAGAAATCACCCTTTCACTTAAAAATTTCTGACAAAGAGGAATTATAGCCTAATTACCAAGGTAATGGATACAAGGTACATGTATCTCTATATATCAGATGGTCATAGCACCTTATATCTGGCCAAAGATCTGGGATCACTCCAAGGACTGAGAGCTTAGATCATTTTGTGGACCGAGAGCTAGGATCATTTTGTGGACCGAGAGCTAGGATCATTTTGTGGACCGAGAGCTAGGATCATTTTGTGGACCGAGAGCTAGGATCATTTTGTGGACTGAGAGCTTAGATCATTTTGTGGACTGAGAGCTTAGATCAATTTGTGGACCGAGAGCTAGGATCATTTTGTGGACTGAGAGCTTAGATCAATTTGTGGACCGAGAGCTAGGATCATTTTGTGGACTGAGAGCTTAGATCAATTTGTGGACCGAGAGCTAGGATCATTTTGTGGACTGAGAGCTTAGATCATTTTGTGGACTGAGTGCTTGGATCATTTTATGGACTGAGAGCTTGGATCATTTTGTGGACTGAGAGCTTGGATCATTTTGTGGACTGAGAGCTTAGATCATTTCATGGACTGAGAGCTTGGATCATTTTGTGGACTGAGAGCTTGGATCATTTTGTGGACCGAGAGCTTGGATCATTTCATGGACTGAGAGCTTGGATCATTTTGTGGACTGAGAGCTTGGATAATTTTGTGGACTGAGAGCTTAGATCAATTTGTGGACTGAGAGGTTAGATCATTTTGTGGACTGAGAGCCTGGATCATTTTGTTGACTGAAAGCTCAGATCAATTTGTGGAATGAGAGCTTGGATCATTTTGTGGACTGAGAGCTTGGGATCATTTTGTGGTTGAGAGCTTAGATCATATTGTGGACTGAGTGCTTGGATCATTTTATGGACTGAGAGCTTGGATCATTTTGTGGACTGAGAGCTTGGATCATTTTGTGGACTGAGAGCTTAGATCATTTCATGGACTGGGAGCTTGGATCATATTGTGGACTGAGTGCTTGAATCATTTTATGGACTGAGAGCTTGGATCAATTTGTGGACTGAGAGCTTAGATCATTTCATGGACTGAGAGCTTGGATCATATTGTGGACTGAGTGCTTGGATCATTTCATGGACTGGGAGCTTGGATCATATTGTGGACTGAGTGCTTGGATCATTTTATGGACTGAGAGCTTGGATCATTTTGTGGACTGAGAGCTTAGATCATTTCATGGACTGAGAGCTTGGATCATATTGTGGACTGAGTGCTTGGATCATTTTATGGACTGAGAGCTTAGATCATTTCATGGACTGAGAGCTTGGATCATATTGTGGACTGAGTGCTTGGATCATTTTATGGACTGAGAGCTTGGATCAATTCGTGGACTGGGAGAAAAAATTAGTCAAAATATAGAGAGCACACTAAAAATCTTCTAGCCATTAAAAAAATGCATTGGTTCCTATCTCCAATATCAATATCATTTGTTTGAGTAAAACAGAAGTAGGAAAGTAAAAGGAAAGAAATAAAAAGTGAGGCGTATTCTCTTTGTTGCAATTAATGTACTGGGTATATGCTTGCCCTCTTGAGATATTTGGTTGATACCTGTATAAATATATTCAGAGCTTAACACATTGCTTAAAATGTACATCAAACAAAGACAGAGGTCAATGATTTCTATTTACATCTGCAAAATTTCAAATGAACCAGACATTGACACTAAAAATGGCTGACACCACATGCTATGGACAGACTACTGCCTGTTACCATTAATTATATGGGAGAGATTGAATTTCAACTATCACAACAGGTGGTTTTTAGGGTTTCCTTTTCCAGACCTTTATTTATTTTTATGTACGGTAAGAGAGATGGGACCTAAAATGGCATATCATTTTAGTTTACTTGAAACTCAATGATTCATTACTATATATATACTTAGATTCTGCATGCTTTGCTTGAATAGATTTAAAGCATACACTTTATAATATCCTTAAATATTCTCTTTAAATTCTCTTTACATATTTAACTATATTACTTTCCCCTTTGTCACTTCCAGCCAAATTATTTTACCTAACATTTTATCCTATCATTATAAACATTGTAGCTATAAGTGTAATATTGTGTATAAAAAGGAGAGCTTTTAAAATCTTGCAGCATGCAGTCACATTCTTTCATCTCTGGAGATTTTAATTGACAAGGATTGTTGTATATTCACTGCATTACTCAGGTTGCAATCAAATTTAAGTATTATCCACATATTCAACTATTGAAGTACATGTACA
This sequence comes from Magallana angulata, assembly GCF_025612915.1. Taxonomy (NCBI): domain Eukaryota; kingdom Metazoa; phylum Mollusca; class Bivalvia; order Ostreida; family Ostreidae; genus Magallana; species Magallana angulata. The sequence goes on from NC_069111.1 coordinate 31,350,817, forward strand.
TGTATTTACATATAATCCAATGCATGAATTCAACTACCGGTATTTAGAGTGTTTACTTAATACTATCCATGTATTCAACTATCACTCTATCCATGTATTTACATATTATCCATGTATTTGACTATATCAGAGTATTTCCATATAATTATCCATGTATTTGACTATCAGAGTACCGGTATTTCATGTATTTACCTATCAGAGAATTGATGGGTGCTTACCTCCCCCTGATAGACAGAAGTTACTGGTGGCCAGTGTGGCGGCTTTCTGGACCTGTGTGTCGTCGGATCGGAGCAGCTCCACCAGGGGTCTCCCTAATGCCACTGTCAGGTCTGTCCTCCCTGAAGGAAGAGGGGATTGCATAATAATGAATATATCAGACTTGTAATCCTCTTAGTTCAGAGGGAATATCTGAATTTTGGGATATTGTGGATACCCTGACCTTTACTTGAAAATTATATGTACATGTACATGTACTTGAATGCATACACTTAAATGATAATTATATATAAATCAAGAAAACCCCTTCAAGGAAATGACTGCCTCAAAAAATTAAAAGATATGCATTTGCATATCCTTGTACACATACAGTTTTTTTATCAAGTGAATTTGTTATTACAACTAGAATTCAAAAGAGACATGCATATCTTGGTGTAAATACATAACATGAATAGCCAAATGCAACTAGTACCAGGGACACTTTTCTGCTTCCAGGAAACAAGAATATTTTTCATACTTGAAACAAAGTTTTTTCCAAAGTAATAAACATAAGATAAGACAGACTTACATCGTTCACTAATCTCCAGCATGCATAGTGCAGCGGATCTCTGAAGCTCAGCATTGTCCGAGTAAGTCAGGATGCTAAGGGCGCGAATGTGCTCACTTGACAACACCGGCTCTGCCTTCTCATCTGAGGAATTAAAAAAGTCAGATTTGTACTCATGCATTGCAAAAATATTTTTAAAAGCATTTTGTAAATCGTATGAAAACAGTGCAGTTCTTTGTTATTGCTACATGTAATAAGGTACTACGCGACACCCTTCCCCAAACCCCACCACCCCCTGAATTATGTACACCACAGTTTTCTGGGTTTTTTTTTATCATATCAAATGCTGCTATAGATATTGTTTGATGAGTATGCAGTACTAAATTGGGGTACAAATCTTTAGTTTAGATTAAAGAAATATATATATAGCTATAAGCAGCTAGTAAGAAAAATTGATAAAAGTTTAATAAATTTAGGTAACCTTTATTTATGATTATAAGTACTATCTAGTGCATATATGTACTGCTTCTGCATATCAAAAATTTACTGTTTCCATCTTCAAATCACTTATCTTAATAGGGATCGAACTTCAAAAATCAATAAGATCAGCCATTCATACAATTCCCGGTAATAACTCAGTAAATAATTGTACATTGTAAAGTTCAAATGACATCCATCAGAGCATTACCATGATTATACTGTTAAATTTTTTTACTCAGATACACTAGGATTTTTTAAAGTAAACACCCTAGAATTGGCATTAACATTTGATAAAGAAATACATATAAAATACTTTGATACAATTACTGGGAGGCTGCTACACATATTTGTAACCTTTTGTTACGTACATGTAAAATTATTAATTACCAGTACCTTTTTCCAAATACTGCAGTAGATTCTGGACTGCCTGTTTCTCATTATCTAGAAGAATCATTCCATATTCATCCGTAACGATGCCATTTCTTTCTCTCTTGTAGCAGCCACAGGTGATGCAACAGACGCAAAAGTCCAAAATCTTCTCTAAAATGGACAGCAGCTCCTCCCAGACATCAGGCTTTGAGGGGGGACGTTCAATCTTAATGTCAAATTTGTGCTCTGTTCCAGTATGCTGCAACAGAGAAATAAACATTCTACTAAATATGACTGAACACACCATTAAGTTAGAAGAACCCAAACTCAAAGAGCAAACTGAAGCCATAAATGATAATATTTGATGATCCATACAGGGAAAATTAACATAGAAACATCTAAATTGATTAATTCCAACAACAAATATTATTTTCTATCAACAATTTTCACAAGATATGCAATCCTCAGCAATCATTTTTAGACATTTAACCTTCTTGCGTGTCCACATAATATAGCAATTCTGGCAATTTACACCTCTGTTATTCACTCATTTACCAACTACTGCAAACTGATAAAGCTTAAGTACATGTACTCTATAATGGCAATTCCTTGTTTGGATTAACCACAAACACATCCCTATCTTTAAATACCCAAAAGTCAGTTAACTGAGATCAAACGCTTTAAAACTAGGTCATTATGTGAATGACAATAAAAGCATTCTGATCCAATTGACCAAATGAACTAACAGGTATATACACCTAAAGAGCTGTAAGTTAGGGAGGCCATTGGGTGGTAATGGCAGTTTATCTAAAGTGTATTGCTGACAGCAACATCCTGGATAATTATTCTGATAAAAGAAGTCAGAGATACAAATCAAACCTCATTTTTTCTGGTAATTCATGTAAATCACCATAAGTCAGTGACATTTAAGGCCTATATATGGAACCTTTTGGGGCAGAGGGTACAGAGGGTTAGATTATATGGGGTATAAGGATACATGTATAATATACTTAAAATGTATTACAGAAAGCCAATCTCTCAATCAGTTGAATTGACCCTTAAATTAATTCCTCATTCAAAATAAGAACATTCATTCAGTGTCAGAATGGTTTAATTTCCAATGTTGACAAAAATTGACCAAATTATACTGGTACTAGTTACTATACTAGTCTAATTATACAGAAATTAAGTTGCAGCTACAATTCAGGAAAAATTCTAGGCTGATTTTATCAACACTTCAAAATTATCACATATCTTCTGATGAATGCAATACAAAACACTACATGTATTCATGCAGGTTTAATTTTCAGCCAATATTTTTATTTTTGTATTTGTCCCATCTTGATTTTGGTCAAACACAGTTGTGTGATAAATATACTCTTTATTGTTAACACAGTGATTCAAAAATTGTTTTAACGAGGCCGGGTCTAATATGTTCTGCCCTAGATTTTTGGATGAAACTTTTTACATGAATTTCTACTGATATAATTATTATTTTAAGATTAAAAAAGAAGACATTTATCACACCGTTTCTTTAGGGGGTCATCTCAAAGTTTGTTAATCTTTAACATAGGACCCTATGGGATTTTGCCTAAAATGTCAATTTTGCACATTTTTTTTACATTTTTTCAAAACTTCTGCCCTAGGGATTTCTTTTTCTGTTCTACATATTAAAGTGATTGCTAAAAGGCAACAAATGGTCAAATAAAAAAAACCTTTTACCTCCTGGTTTGTTCCAGGGGTCTTTAAAATCAAAGTTGATTTTTATAGGCCAAATTTCCCAGATTTGTCAGATAATCGCAATTTTTTATTTGACGTAGGCGGAAAAGGTGATCTATATAGTATTATTAAAACATTCAGACATATTTAAGTAATAAAAAATATATAACATCACATAATAAGGGTCATTAATATAAAATACATGGTTACTGTCTTGAAATATATGAATTAAGCTTTATTTAGGCGGGTTAAGAAAACGTGACAGAGGGCTAGGCTTGCTGAACCCTCGATCTTCACGTTTTCGACCCGAGCCCAAATATAGCTTATAATTCGAGACATTTATGTTTATTCCACAATATAACATTAATTTTACGCATCAAACGAGCTATTTTCAACAATATTCGCTGAATATCTGCAGTTGAAACTATCACACCATGGCGTCAACCAAGCTGGTTTAATAAATCACTTATTATCATTAGCATTTATACATATAATATCAATAAAGAATATGCTTCAAATGTACGATAAATTAAATGTAATATATTTTTTGTATCGTAGTAACTGTTATTCACATTCATTAATAAACTGTCTTTAACCGATTGGTTACATGTATTTCATGATATAAACTTATGAAAACATTTGTGAAGTATTTAAATATCATTTGTTTCAATTTGATTTTTTTAGAAAAAAAGTTATGAATTTCTTATATTGCTGCAAAACCATGCATGAATAAATATCTGCAAGGTATAACGTACCATAGTGGTTGCATATATAACCATTATTCCGAATCACTGTAAATATTCTTACTATCTTAAAATCATGAATTTGTTCAAACTAAAAAGAAATTCTATCATTTTAAAGTCATTTTTACATATATTGTTTATTTTTCAAACTGAAAAACACAGGTGTTCTATATTAATTTTAACTTGCATAAACGTGATAACGTTATACCTTTCAAAATAAATTCATCATAAATTCTTTCTTTAAAAGTTTCTTTCTTTTGTCTTACCTCAGGGCTTTTGCGCTGAGGATCCATGTCAATTTCATAGGTACATTTGCACGGCTCGGCTGAACAACATCATTACATAATCATAGCAGGTAGGCCTATGTATCTCAGGTAAATGCGTTTTCTGAATTTACAAACTTCCTTAAACAAAGGAAAGATTACACTGCGCTTAAGGAACAAACCCCTTGTGTCAATGCAACTCTGTGACAATGAAGAGCGTCTGCAGATCTCTTTGTATTATAAAATCAATATCAAAACAGAGAGTATGTTCATTCGAGCATGATGCATGAAAAGAATTTCTAACCCGATCGAATAATAAAAAAAAAATTATAAAAAGAATATTCATCTTGCATTCCATCAGTTTTTTTTTAATTTAACATTTTAAACCTTAAGTCTTTAATTAAAACTAAGAGTGATTATTGGCGATTTTTTACGCAATTTTATTAATCCGGAGAAAAACATATTACACATATAATTTTAAAATTAGTTGTAACGTTTGCTTTTCCTTCGAAATATTCCGTGTCTGTCCAGTCCTGTAACTGAGTGTAAGTTGTAAAGGTAAACACAAATGTAAGTATTGTTAAAACGGCTTTTTGTATAGTAAGATGGTTTACAACTGATTTAGTTTTTGTCTCGAATCTGAACACAAGAGAATAAACCACATAAGAGGATGTAATATTTTAAAGAGAGATGACAAAACTGAGACAGTGTTGATTTACTATAATTTTTAAAGTTCAACAGTTGAAAACCAACCACCATTGATTGAACTCAAGCATTGTATAATCTGTACACTTACTTATGTATCATTTAAACAAGTCGGGAAGTTGGTGCGAAGTGTTCCATTTGGATGCTATTACATAAAACATTTGAATTTATGCTCTATTAGAGAGATTGAGATTTCAAACGACGTGTACATGAAAAAGGGGAAAACAACTAAATTCTTCGCGTATTATGTCATCAGTTATTGTGACGACATGGTTTCTACACGTTCTCTAAACTTGTAGAGTGTCGTCTACAAGTATAAGTACAAACGTGTAGCTTTTTACAACAAATAAAACCTTATTGATGAGTGAATGTATTCTTGTGATACATATTATATAGATTTTTCATTTGCATGGAAATTGATAAGAAATTTACCATTTATTTGGAATTAACTAAATAAATTCATGTCACAAAACTGCGTCGATTTACGTACACGTTTATATCCTACAATTAAGTTAAGAAATCTCAACTGATAAATTTCAAAAACGTGTAGGTGTAGTTTTAATACACTTACGGGTATCCTAGACGTTTTAAATCTCAACCTCTCAATTACATTAAAAAAAGATCAAAAACCCAAAATAGATTGTCCAATATGAGATTTATTTCATTTTAGAGCTGTCTATAGAAACAATTTAGTGTAAAATGTTCTTCAACATAGCTTTGAAACTGCATCCATAAACCAGGGCTCTTAAGGTTATGCAACATGCAATTTGGATTATGTGTGGGTCGGAAAATACTTTTAAATGATTTATAAGACGTGTTTCAACGTAATGTGTTTTGGAAAAATATACCTTCTTTGGGTATTTTTTTTTATTTGCTGTCAAAGTTGGTCAATTTTGTTTCTTTCCAATGATGATGTCGATGAATTTAAATAATTTAATGTTTTTTTAATGATTCAGCAATGATTAACCATGATTACACATCAATTTATTTTTGTGCTAGGACATGGAAATTGGAATGAATTGTAACTTGGTTGTGTATCACATCTGAAGTCAATACTTCTTTTTATTGTTGACAAGGCGATCACGCTCTCAGCTGGCAATGGTGCAAACCTTGAAAACATCCTAATATGCCATACATTAAGAACATCAGCTTAAATACTAGCTGATACTAATTACTGCAAACATTTTGAATTTCTTCTCCTTACATCAAAATTTTACATGTACCGGACCAGTACTGTAGAAGGAGATATTTTTGTTGGGTTAAAATTTTGTAGTTTTTAAACCAAAATATTTTCGTTGGCATTTAATTTTTGTCATATCGTAATCCCTAAAATGTGTTGTATTTATTAATACTTGGGTTAAAAATTGAATTTTGTTGATTTATACTGCCAACGCAAACAATAAAATTAAACCCTCAACTAATATTTCTACTTCTAAAGTCTGGTTGTTTTCTAATTTTTTCTTATCCTGAATATGCTGAACTTTTGTGCTAGCATTTGAATTTTTAAAGATTTATTTTTCCCTTGTTGTTTTTAGAGAGTGGAATAACCCTTCATTTAGCTCAGTTGGTGGAGGGTTTGTTTTAATTTACCTTTAAAGGGTTGTAAGAAAGAGCCTTTAATACATGTAGTTGTTGTGGCCCCCTATGAACTAGCATTATTAAGAATTATGCAGGCAGTTAGTTCATCTTATTGTAAACTTGCCCTAAATTTTTGCCAAATTTTGCTTAATATTTTATAGTTTAATCCAGCATTAAATTGTAAAAAATAAATTGAGAGTGCCCGATACAGTTATTACATGTTATTTCAAACACATGCACACAAGCTAAATGGAACATAAGTACATTACTGTGTAATTTTCAAGTTTAGCTCATATTATGGTAGTTAACATTTTTCTTTTAAATTTGGTCTGAACTGCACACAAACTTTATTTCATCATGATGCCTAAATGATTATTGCAATCTGAAGAAAACTGAAGGTAAATAGAATTGGCACAATTATTTGCTACATTTGATCTATAAATGTACATATCACCTCATGACCTGTTAATTGTCAGTTAATATTATCTATTGACATTACAGATGCTTTTAAATACATGTACTACACAATGTATCGTTATAGATACCAATAAGGGCATGGTCTCTGTTCTCATGCAGTTAAACGTAAATTTTGGAACCGTTGTTTAGCCTTTCAGCTTTATATATTTTATATGAAAGTGACATAAAATATATCAAGATTACAGTCCTTATTACAATCACTCTGGGTAGTGCCTCTTCAAATCTCTATGGAACTTTCACCAAATGATATACAGCTCAAATAAGGGGACTTGTTCTGATGGTTACACATGAAATAATTTTGAAGTACGCGGTAATTAATTTGCACTGAGATTTGTACATAGGTATATGCATTGACACATTAAAAAAAAATAAATATCGAAAATTGATTCTTACTATTTTTATTTGAAACATTCTTACTCAGTAATATTAGGATGTGATTTTATAAAAGTTATCTTTCTTAGTTCTTTATAATTGCAGTATCATATCTATAATATTGTCTTTAAATTGTAAAAGACCATTTATTTTTCTTAGTTCTTTATAATTGCAGTATCATATATATAATATTGTCCTTAAATTGTAAAAGATCATTTATACCTGTATGATTGTTTGAAGACTTATTTTATAATAACGAAACTTCAGGCATAAAGCAGTCAAAACATGTAGGAAGATCAATATAAACAGCACTTTCATATTTAGTGGGCTGAGCACATGCATGCATGTTCAACATCAGTTTTATTTTTTCATAGTGTTCAATTGTTGGTATACTTTGGTATGTGACAGGAAATTTGTAATTCCCTTTGTAATTCCCTAGTATATATCAGTAAAATATTTTCAATTTAAAGCTGATAGTGATACAGTAAATTAATTGGACATAATAAAATGTAGTTTTGGTAAGAATGAGCTGTAAGGTATAATCCAAGTTAATAAAGCTTGGTAGAGATATAAATAATTGAAAAGACACGGCAGTGGGGTACGTGCATTGTGCACTGCATTGTGGAGCAACAGCGATTTATCTTAAGTATTCCACAATGATTGATTATACTCGTGTTGTAATTATGTGCAGGAAGTTTAGAGAAAGATTGTTTATCTTCATTACTTGGCATTTCTATTGGCGTTTCTCATCAAGCATCATGTACGTAAAAAATCAACTTCATACAGTCTGAAAATTTAATTGCCGTAACTGCAGAAGTTAATTAAAGTCTTCCTAATAAATTAAATAATTTCAATAGTTGCAATTGGTTTAATGTGAAATTATTTGAAAAGAATTTAAATAATGATTGAATCGTTTTCTGACATATTGATTTTTTTTTCTCAGTTTATAAAATATACAGTAAGCTAGTTTATTTTCATACAAAACTATTTCTTGAAATGAAATTTATTTTATTTTAAAACCCGCCTAAACCTTAGTGAAGATGGATGATATCAAAATACATTTACAATTTCAATGACGGTAACTAAGCATATATTTGTTATTATTTTATTGCTTTACACCTTCATTAAATGAGTTGTCAATCTTCGAGCTTTCCAGCTGTGAATGTAAAGTCTATCAGAACTGTCTGGAATTGAGCCTTTATTGTGGAATTAACTGAATCAGAGTATTAATCAATACTTGATGCCAGTTTTATTTGCATTCCTAACTCAGCAGAAATATTGAGAATCTATTTATATCGAGCCTAGCTGCCGTATATTTGACCATCACTTTCTGTCCTATCCTGAAACTGACTCTCGAATAACTGCGGTTTAAACAAAGCCCCAGTTGTAGCTAGGTCATATATTAATACACCTAGCAATATAATCTGGCTGTTTAGTGGGTTGGCATTGCTGAAAATTGAATGCAGTTCTATAATCCACAGATTAAGTGGACGGAATTTGTATTTTGGCTTAAAAAGTGAATCATTGTGACAGGAACGTGTTTAACGCACAGTGGATTTACTGGTCGTGAAAACATTGATTTTTCTAAACTTTCAAATTGTGCACCTTTTTGTTACAAGTGCTTATTTTGTTACAGTGGAAAGAACGACATAGTTGCATGGGGAAAGATCTGTTGGCCACAGGATTTCAGGTAAAGTTTTTTTGAGGATTGAATCATTTTTGTAGCGATAGGGCCTGTTTTCTTTTGATGATTGACTTTATGTAGGGAATAAGGATTTTTCTCGTTAAAGTTTCTTTAATTTTGTTTTACATCTCAAAAAGACATTAATACTTGTGTTTATCAAGCAGCTTTAGATGAGTACAAAGTACTTTACAGAAATCAGAGCTGTGATTCAGAGCAATATGATTTAACTTTTTATGGGGGTTGACGTGTAAATTAGCATTTTAATCAATTTTGTTTTAACAAAAATAGGTGTTTGTTTTGGTCACATACAGTTCTTCTTAATGTTCATTTAAAGACGTGTCACACAAGTGTTCTTGCTCTTACTGACACAATCTATTTTTTTGAAATGTAGTATGCTTGATTGAGTGAAAGTTAGACACTAACTCATAAACTGTTTAGTCTAAAAGTAGTAGGGCACTTGAATTAAGTTTTTATATTTTCTATGCATCCTAAGTTCTCTTTAAAAAGTTGTCATATAAGACTGAAAATATGAATTGTGTGTTGTGAGTGTTTTGACGTAACTGTTCTGACTTTCATGCAGCCATCCCACATTTAGATTATATATACCCACTTAAAGAAAGGGATATATCAGTATCTCATACACTTTTGGCAGATTGAGTTGGCAAAGAAAAAATTTGGTAAATTGATGGTCACTTTTGATTAGTTAGGATATGAGTAGATCAGCTTGCAAATAAAAAAAATACATATTGTAGATTCCTTATTAAACGCAAGTAATTAATATCCGCATAAAATCGCGAGAAGTTAATCATGCAAATTTTTCAATCTCACTTTTAGTTTTCAAATAGATGTAAACTATATGAACATATTAGAAAAATTTGGCATTTGCAATATTGTATGTTCTTGCGATTTGATCTCAAACGACTGAATCGCAGAATTAAGTACTCGCGTGAAATAAGGTAATGAGCTACAGTAATGAGAAGTATTTTGAAATATTTTGATTGACCTCCATAGGTCATTGTGTTTTTAAAAGTAATTTTAATCTCTGAAGTTATAGAAAAATAGATTTAATACAGGTATAAATATGCATTGGTCAAATATTGGCAATATATATACATACCCAGAGGACTGGTTGTCCCAAAAATTGTTCGTGTCATTAACCATTTTCAGTGCTTTATATAAATATTCAATTTAATGGCTGAGTATCTATACATAAGATCTGACATTTTAAAAAATGCCTAGTGTTTTTGATTTTTTTAGTGCTTTATACACATACACAGACATGTATATAAGTGTGTAAAGTGTTTGTCATATCTGGATTTGTCTTATTGTCATTTGTACTGTCTTTGATTCTGTCACTTTAACCCCAATCAGTGTTAGTGCAATTTTTATAGGACACTGTTTCGGATCCTCTCACCAAAAGTATTCACATCCTATTGATATGTACAGTATGAAGAGGACAATTGATTGTGTTCACACATTGACTAAAAGTGCAGAAAACACATTGTCAGGTTCTATAATAATAGTTCCTGACAAATGTGGAAAACACAAGAACAGCTGTAAATTTCTTTTTCTCTGCAGACCAGTCAGATGGTCTTATGAAATTAACCATATACAAGCTGAGTCTAGTTAGCTGTACCTTGAAACCATTTGATTTGATGAGCTCATTGTGGTGACTTTTGCTTCACATTTCATGTAAAACTGATAAATTATTTGGTACTGCTCTTCTAATTGATAATTCTCTTGAGTATATGATAATATTCTTCTATACATGTATCTACTGTATATCCTTTGATTATGTTTTTCTGTCTATAATGTTAACAACATTATCAATTCATAATTCACAAGGAGACCCCAGATATTAAATTTATATAGATATTATATACATGAATATAACAATTTTAAATTCTGAAATTTCAGTAAAAGGTAATATTGAATAAGAAATGGGATAAGTTTGAATCACATATAACTGCATGTCAATTGATTACAAACTGAAAGGATTATTATTGTGTGACACTCACTGGTTGTATTGTATGCAGTACTACTTTAAAAAAAGGTGTCAGGAATTATTAAAGGAATAAGGAATCATACTTTTGAGTACCGGTATTATGAGGTGACAATTTTGGTCGGGGTGTGGTCAAATCCAATAAAGCCCGAAAACCACACTCTGACCAAAATTAACACCTCATAATATTCAAAGAATGACTCCTTATTACTTATATTATTTCCAATTTTTACACTTTTAAACAACATTAATTTAAAACCACTATTTTTTTTTATGTAGCACATGCTATGTTTTACTACACAGCGCAGCCAGTACCGTTTCTCTGTTATGCTATAAGACACACCCAATTTGTGTCACTCATGTTTTATGAAGTTATTGGGTTTTAGAGTTCAAAATTGATTCGTAATGTTATCACAGACAGAGACAGTTGAAAATATAAATGTAAACAATTAATAGAGTAGATTGCATTACTTAGTTGCCAGTTGAATAGTGCAGTAACCCATGGTAACCCATGGGCTCTTGTTAAAATAAACAAATATTAAAGCAATTCAATATTAAATGAGCATTGTATTAATTAAAATGTGGGGGTTTTTTCTGCTGACCAAATGACAGAAAATATGAAATGTACTTAGATAAAGTAAGGAGTTAATGTAAAATGTACTTTAACATAAGCATTGTGGTCATGTATTTGAAATGACACTCAGGACTTTCCTAACTTAGATGTACTAAGTGTAAATTGATTCACATTACGTTTTCCTTGATAATGTCCTTTGGAGTTGGGTTTACTTGGTTTTAGGTTATTTCAAAATGTTTAAAAATACTTATATTAAATCATTAGAAAAATGCCTTTTAAGGAGATTCAATAAATGTCGACGCGTTTGACATTTTTCATGCCTCAAACTCAAAATAAAACTGGTGTACGTCATATATGTTATTGAAAACTCAAAAAATACCCATTGCATCATAATTTCCTCAGGACATCCAAAAAACATGACAAGATGAGTGGATGACATTATAAGTCGTAAGCATTCTTGATATAAAGTTGTACTGAATACACCACGTGAAGTCATGAATCTTTTCTTGATACACAGACTTATTACGTAGTGTTGAATTTACGTACAGGATGTCTGAACTCGAGTGAACAGTGTAATGTCATGAGAAGACATCCTTCTTCTGTATTGGCTATATAGCCCTATCCAAATCTATAATTGTTTACAAAAAGGGATCTAGGAAAAGCTAGCTAGCGATATACTGTGCTTAAAGCTGTGTATGTGTATGAAAGACAGCAGTCGGCAGCTGGACTTGTCAAAAGATATCAGGTAGGATTCCTGTATAATTAAAGCCTTGCTATAATAGAGTTATTGGGAAATTAAGATGGGGATCAAATCAGATGGAAAAAAATCTTATTCCTGAGAAATGAGAAGATGTATTGATAATGTGTTCATCAAATACAAAGAGTGATAAATATGTAGAAGTACCTTTATTTATTGCGTACAGTATCTAAGTTTGAATAATTTGAACATTAAAGGTGGGACATATATAATATATACCCAATAAACCAGTGCCTGCGCACTTGGAATATGATTTTACAATTGCTGACTATAATCTCTAAAGGTTTTTATGGTAGATATTTAACCCGGCTTAGGGCACTGACACCAGTTTATTAGGATTGCAATATTAGTTGTGTACATTGATACATCTCTCATTGCTTGATTATAATCATCCTTGTTCCCCCTGTGGGCCTATCTATGCAAGCATGCATGGCTGCTGGGCATTTATGTACAGGAGTATTACGAATCGATCTGTGACTCTATCATTAATTTTTGCAGCGACCCTGTGATGACACATACTGTAAAGAATGATTGAAATTTATTGCAACGACGACATTCATTTATTTTGTTTTGTTATCTTTCTGATAAAGTACGTAATACTATTAAAAAAATCTAATGACAAACAGGTGAATTGAATTAAATTCAAAATAGTTAAAATGTGTCCGGCCTATATGTGTATGTACTCAATGTATCAACTTTATGTCATTGGATAATTTCAAAACTTTAAATTTATATTGTTGGTATTTGAGTTGGTTGCCATAATTAGCTACTGCATGTTGCAAAGCAAAATTGCGTATTAAATTTACGTATGTAAAGATTGTGCACTTGAATTTGTCTGTGGCAGTTTAAAAACTGTTAAGTGCGTTACAAGTTCCTAAGATGCCACCTCTAAGATGCTCCATTGTGTCTCCCTCTCCTTACCCCCCCCCCCCCCCCATCTCTCCTTTAACTACTAAGTATGTTTAGTTTAATCTTTTGGCTAGAGCCTGAACTATAAAGAAGGATCAATGAACAATTAATACAGCATCACTGCATTCAGTAGTCTCTTGCAGCATTCCTTGGTGAAGGGGTAGCTTTGATAAGGGGGCATTTGTTAGATATACAACTGGGTTTATCTCTAGAAAATTCAACAACAGATCGAGCATTCACTTCTTTTCTGAGGCACTTAAAATACTCAAAATTCATAAAAGTGAGTATTTGAAGGAGTTCAGATCCCAGCAGCAGAGATAAAGACTATAAATTGGTTGTTCGAAGGTATTTAGGCAATTTTTTCACTATAGGAAAATGGTGTCATGTTATGTCGGAAGCAGATTTTATCCCTTGAACAGTTTAATGTCGAAATACATAAATGATAAATAGTTTTATTACGCAATATGAAACAATTTTTAAATTCCTTTCATTCAGATATGTAATATATATACCCTCGCTTTGCAACAAATATCAATTACAACTGAGTCGGGTTCATAAGAGAACTTCAAAGAAATGGATGAAATTCCACACAAAAAATGAACTTGTTAAATCATTTTGACAATAGAGTCTTGATAAGAGACAATTAAATGGGGAAAAAAAGGTTGGAGCAAAATCAATGGTTCTAAATGAAAAACCAGCTGTGGATCACAGAGAGAATATAAATGCTAGCTGCATGTTTCTATATAACTAATATCGGTGTGTTCCCGTTTTGCACACATTTGATAATTGGGTATAGAACAATAGGTGTGAATTGTGTTGTGATAGCAATTATAGTCTGCTTTCGGTCAAAGATTTTACCTGTGTTTTATTAGCGCCTTAACGATAAAACAAGAAGAATATAGACATTTTGTTGTGTTTAAGGTCTAATAACTATCACCATTTTTTTCGTTTGAATAAATAAAAATAATGATATATTTAAAAAAGTCTTCAATTTCCGCACACTGATTAAAAAAAATAATGATTTGACTTTCAAATTTTTGATTCAATGGATAGTTATATGATGAAGGGGAAAACTATATGGACAATTATATGGGGTACTCCGTGTCTCTTTTTACAATCGAGTTGCAAATTATGTAAAACGCATGTTTATAATTAATTGTTTGGTATCAACAGAAAGAATATTATGAAAGAAAACAGATCTTTATCACAAAATATTTCAATCTTTGAAGTAGCGACCTTGACGTTAGTTCTTATGACATCAACGCTTTAGTATATGGCGGGTCACTTTCTAGTTTTTCAAATCAGAGGTTAAATACATAAAAAAAATCTGACAAATATATTTAATTTAATATTGATGCGACTCAAACTGAAAAAGGTTGAAAATGCATGAATTAGGTCTACGTTTGATAGGTTTTGTGAAAAAATCTTTACAGTTTTTGAAGCATATAAAAGTGCCGATTTATCATCATACAGTTTGTCTATTTCTTCGATTATTCAAGCCACAACATAAATGAAAAATAATAAGCAGCGTTTGCACTTGACACATTTCCTCCATTTATGTCAGCAAAAGCAATAATTAAATACATGTATTAACATATGATATCTTTTCTTCAAACTTTTAGCGTGTACATGTTCTTTTTATAGGCAGCAAAGGCGCTACATATTCAACATTTTTGCAATAATCTTTCTTATTTAAAAAAAATAATGAAAATGTTCACGACCAAATTGATGTTTGAAATCAAGTTTGGTCGAGTATGGTATCAAGTAACTTGTGGTATTGAACAGTCGGATCTTGACCTCTTAATTTATGAATATGGATGGTGATTATTATGTAAAAGTGCAAGTTATATTGTAAGATAAAATAAATGTAAATATAAATTGCGAGTAGATATGTTTTACTTATCTTATTTTCAATTACCCTCGCAGGAATTGTGATACAGACTATAGCAATTAAGCAATTATCTCACCTGGTCAAATTCCCGTTTCGCACATTTTTTCGATACCTAATTTTCAAATGTGTGCAAAACGGGAACAAACCCTAATATCAACTGGCAGAGACTGTAAAATTGGGGTTTTTTCCATGTTTTTTGTTGTTGTTAATTTAGCTTTGAAATTATTGAATTGTTGTCTGGATTCAGATATACCTGGAGGACCACTAGTACTGCTCTTGTAGGAAATAATTAATTAAATGTGCCTTTAATTTGAGATAACAACAAGCCTTACTACATTGTACTTTGATTAACAGATTTGTGAGCATAGATTGTTTCTTTGTTACTGACACAACAATGTCAATACCAAAATGCTGAATCCTAAAATCAATGGAGTATGTGAATCTTCATTGTTTAAATGAAGTGCACAATACATTTTTCCAAAGTGCATTGATTTCCTAGAAACAATGTAGGGAGTTAGTTTAGGCTGTCAAGTAGGTGGTCATAGAATTGACTGCATGCTTCTATTTCCTGTCAAAGAAATGTTGTTATTGTTTTACTGCACTGAGTGGCTTAAAAATTTGTTAGTGCAAAGTGACTTACATGATTTAATTGTATAAGGTCAATTGCAGTGTATTTAGAAACCTTAATATTGTAGTTTCCCTTTTGTTTTTGATTGCATGCATGATCGTAAGTGGCTGGTCAAATAACTTGAGATGAAGTAATATGTAGTTCAGTTTTAAAGAATTTCACATTAATTCTACTAAAAGGTGAAATTCTTTATACCAGCTTAAATACCTTTTTTTAAGCTAAATTGTGGTCAATAATGAAAACTGTAGTCATGCAGACACCTGATTAATTCTTGAACATTCTAAATTAAACAAAGCAATGACTAGCTGTATGATGATCAGTGCGTGTCAGTGCCTCTTCAGAAGAATTAGGGTTTTGTTGGGGGTTGACAGGCTCTGAAGCATTGAGAGTGACTGTTAGGAGATTACCTCGCCTCCTCCTTACTGGTTGATGGCACATTTTAGCAGTGGAGAGGAGTTTTATGATACAATATAATTATGGATCGTTCACACTGGATAAAGGATTTAGTCGCGCTTGCTGCAGGATGAACCAAAGAGCAATCATGTAAAGTAATGAAAAGACGTATTTTTAGGCATTACTGAAATTTCAGTACCGAATTTCTTCATATTGTGTGCATTATCAAGCTTATAGTAGGGCGACTTATACATGTATGGACTCTGTTGTGTAAAGAATATTTGATTGAATATATATTTACATAATATATCATGTTATTTTTCTTTCCATTTTAGATACATGGTAGTGTTGAAATCTGAACACATCCGGATAATTATTTCTATAACTGTAAGTATACAACTACAACTGGCTCTTTTTTAACGAATTGAATTCAAATCCCAAAAAATTCACCAAGAGTCCTGGAAATAGTACTTAACAGGAATAGAATTTTTTCATAAAAACTTCCAGTAAAACAAACAGGGAAATAATTTGTACTTATGCACCTACTTGTGGTACTATACAGGACCTAAGGGGATCACAGATGAAATAGATTACTTGTAATTGTTTGTTATATTTGGAAAAACCAAGTAATGACCTATTTCCTAAGATTCCTAGTACCTGGTACATATATGTATCCAACTCCTTCACCTCCTTATAGAAAACCTGAGCTTTCACAGTAGATGAAGTCGTGTTTTAATTCACTTGGTGAAATATTTGTACATGCAGTGTGTGTTACCGGTGGTTTGTTTGGAACTGTTCTGAATGCTATTTGACAGGTACATTAATATTTTGTGTATGTAAGAATTAATTCACGATATTTATATGTTTCCTACATATTTTGTAAAATAGAAGATTATTCAGATGAAAGAAGATTTTTCTATTACAGTATGTGGCAGCTCTGTTATAACAAGACATGTATAAATGATTACTAGTATGCATATGATTTGCACTCTCTCTCTCTCTCCTTTCTCTCTCTGGCTCCCTCCTCCCTCTGTTCCTCTCTCTCTCTCTCTCTCTCTCTCTCTCTCTCTCTCTCTCTCTCTCTCTCTCTCTGAGAGATAAGTACCTAATGCATTAACATTTACTGTTCCCTAATGACAAATTTACAACCATGGTAAATGTATATATATTGACATGTTGCATGTAGACATGCTATATTGTCTTTCATTTGGGAATCTGGATGGAAATTGGTTCAGCTAATTTGGGAATCTCAAGTACAAGTACTGACAAAGTTTTAACACAAGAAATTGATAAAGATATATGCTGTTAATTACGACCACTTTTTATGTGGCCAAGTTTTTTATATCAGGTAATCGGCTTTGAAATCAGTGACATGTATATACAAGAGATACTGCGGATGTTATATCTTGGAATCTAGTTTAAAATCACCGTCACCCAATAATGATTCACCTTGACACTGTTTGATTCCTCCTCCAGTACTGTTTATTTTTAGCGGCCGTTGTTATTGATTGAGGATAATTTTGTATAAACTGGGACTTTTTTGTGGGTGCTGTGTTTTATCAAGCCTGTGAGTGTTTTTTCTACTGTTGTTACAGATTTGAAGCCGTACATCAGTGGCCTTGTTAAAGTTTGTATACACAAATTCAACATATACCAGGATACGATCTGTAATCTGGCATCAGCTGGAGCCATTATATAATCGGAAGCAAAGGTGGGTTTACATTTAATTCTTTTTCACTAACTGCCTTCTTAAATTTTGAATATAGAAAAAAATTATGAATATTAATCTGAAATCAAATGATAATACACGGATATATCAGTACAGTGTATATTTGAAATTGTATTGGCTTAAAGTACTAACGGTAACTGTTAGATATCTTTAACATATTTAAATTAACATTTTTCTTTTAAATTTACAAATATTTACTCTATTTCATGACACTTTATTACCAGTAATTTCCATGAATAAACAAAGCTAAATGAAATTAGAAGAGAGATGATTAAATTAGTTAGTGAAATTGAAGTTATTGGCTGGAGTCAGCTGTCTCAATTCTATCCAGGATGAAATATAAAAAAACCAAAAACTAAATTTTGATAGCAATTCAAAGTGATTGGAATCGCTTATCCTAATATCCTGTAAATTAATTATGGTCACGTTTTTTAACTTTAACAATTTTTTGGAAAGCAATTAACTTTTGATTTTTAAAAACTAATCTCACATTTGAAAATAAAATCAAAGATTCCTTTATTATCTTGTTAATTTTAAAAGCATTTCACTCAAAATGTAGTGCATGGTACATATTACACTGGTATATTAAAGCAGTATGTATCATGATTAATGCCACTCGGATCAAAGCATGCTTAATAGGAAATTTAATTTGACTTGAGATAAAATTATGATTATGCTTACTGTACAATAGATGCCTTTAAAAACTCTAAAGACATCACTGATAATTGTAGTCTGTTGATGTTAAGTTTGACTATAATAATGAAATTCAACCACAGTTACAATGTAGATATTTTATTAATAGTATTAAACCATTATCGGTTTGGTGATTGAAAATCCCACTGCCAGTGGGTTGATAGTTAAAATATTATACCGGGTAATCAAATATTAAATAATGTAGTTTACAATGCAAAATATATATTGCATATTTTTTAAAGAATTTATTTTTTAAACACAAAAAAGTGTTTGTTATTAGTAACATCAAATATTGACAACACTAAGGAATAATTTTTACTATGTTTCCAACACATTGATTGATTGAATGATTGATTTGATATATTGATTGATTTGATTTGATATATTGATTGATTGAAGATCACATCACAAATTACTTTCAGTACATTCTCCTCTTTTTTTCCCTTGAATAAGATCATTGAAATCAGTACCCCCACCCCTAATCTTTTCTTCCCTTTTAATTACTCTGTGTATGATTTTTTTTTTCATCTATAATAAATTCATGTCTACACCATACATTTAATAAAACTTTACTATGTGTACTACATTGTCATACAATATATTTTATCACTTTCATGTTGACAAATTGTCATAAACGATATTAAAACTTGCACTATTGCACCTGATTGCACTAGTACATTGATTTCATACTTTTGAAACAAGCAATTTATTGATACTTTTATTGATATCTTGTAAGAATTGTTTAATAGGGCTTTAAAGGTATTTCATGTTTAATTTCCATTTGTAAGTTGTAACATATGGTATTGATATTGTAAGTTTTGAAAAAAAGCTATAAAGTTTATGAAATCGATAGTTTCTTAAAACATTTTTCATATCCAAGTTGTTGGAGAGAGAGAGAGAGAGAGAGAGAGAGAGAGAGAGAGAGAGAGAGAGGAGGGGGGGTCCCTGCTATTATATAAATAACTGGAGGTATTTAATTATATATTTCATTTATTGAACCATGTTTCATCACTTAGGAGTAGATTGACCATCTGCATCTTGGTACAGTATAGAGGGAAAATTTATCAAATGAAGAAAAACCCAAATGATTTACAATGGGCATTTTCAAATCCATCAAATCTTTCTTATTTCCAACAAAAACCCAAAACATCTTGTTTGAGAGTTTCAGTGGTTTCAAACCATATATATAGAGGCATAATGAGTTTTTCCTCTATTTATTAAAGGCAAACAATCCTTTTATAGAATAAGTGTCCTTTTGATATTTGTTTTCTAATTGACATGCATGAAACAGACCCAAGTTAGGGAAACATGTTTCTTAATAATTTTTGCAAATTTTTGAAACTGCAAAATTTGTGGCATTCTCAATAAAGAACACAACTTTTACAGATACAATGGCTGAGGTTGAGGTTCCGAATAGCTTGGAGGAATTTATTACCTCAGGAAGGACGGGGCGACGGAATGCAATGGCAGACATCTTGGATTCCAAGCATGCATCCACGAGTACAGCGGGTCTAGACCTGGACATGTCATCACTCAAATGCTCAGGTAATGAATAAAGAAATATCTAGACCATTATAATTCTTGAAATGTTGCAGAAAACCATCTACATTTATAGACTGTGCTGTTTTATAATACATGTAGATATTGTGATGACGGAGGCGAGTTGAGTCTTGAAGCATGAATAAAGCATGATATTTTCTGTTCAAAATGTTGTTAAAGAGCAAATTTGCAGAGTAATTAAGGTACACGAAGACTTTCAGAATCCCATTTCATTAGAACCATGGGCTCTAACTTCATACTGCTGAATTATTAAGTTTCTCTTTCATTGTATTGTTGCACTAGAATCAATCACATTCTCCATCCTGCCCTGCAATGTAAACATGACTTTATAACATGCACACAGTAAAAAAAAATGTTTCAGTAACGACAACAATTTTTTTTAGGTTAAAAGATGGTTAAAAGAAATGTATTTCATCAGTTTAAGCCATTTTTTTAAGTCTTGAAACTGTAAATGTCCCTGTCAAATTTCTGTAATCATGGCTGCCGCGCCAAACAAAGTTTCATCTCAGTTGTCACAAAATGACACTGAGCCAAGTTCAAACTGTGAGGATAATAAGTCTGTGCTAAGAATGTTAACAATTGCCTTGCAATTTAGGACTACATATTGATTGTCTTGAATGCATAATCAATCGTATTTTTCCCCTTCAACTATGAACGGTGCGAAAATCATTTAGGTGAAGTGGCATATTTTTTCTATTTTGGCGACATCCGGTCTAAAATACATTGTAATTCTCCAGTGCTGACTAGGGAAGCCAATCTTTAATGTCTTGGTGTGGGTCTTCTTTGGATTTGTTTCGTTGTACTTATTAGAAATTGCACGATGAATTGGTTCAGGGAGGCAAATTCATTGTCATTCACTGTCATTAATATGCCTGATGTCGAGTGTGATTTATATTAAGCTTGGTGAAAAGGCCCCCTGCTTCTGCAGAAATTACATATTATTTCTTAAACAAAACCATTTAAGTGCTATGTTATGTCGGAGATAATTGCAGCATTGATACTGAGTGATTGTAATAGATTTTAAATAGTTGTGTAGCATGCATCCTTTAAAAAAAATGTTTCGATTTGACATTTATTTGAACAATTTTTTATTAATTATTAATGTTGGAAGTTTTAGTAGTTTTCTTAGGTATAATGGTTTGTATGTATTGATATTTGTTAACAGTTAATCCCTGTATGGTTTTGTCTTGTAATTGCTCAGTGTTCAAACTTTGATAATTATCGATATAAGAATATTTTTGTTCGGAACAGGGAAATCAATATAATTGCTATTGTAAAAAATATATATAAAATTTTTCAACTGTTCAAGGAATTCATTGTGATATCTACTTTAAGAAATGAATACTATTTTAGTCAGTTATGACTACATGCAATACTAATGTTTCACAATCATATGATACATGTAATTATTGCCTGTAAACTGTACATTGCAGGACATCTCAGACTTGAAGTTACATGTACTGTAAATTCCTTTGTAAATTCCTTATTTTACGCAAGTACTTTATTCCGCCATTCCACTGTTTTGTGTCAAATCACGAGAATGTAAAACCAATTTATTTTATATAATTTCCTTTAGTTCAAAACTGAAAAATAAAAGCGAGATTTTAAAATCGTCAAGGGTTGCTTCTTGCAATTTTACACGGATATTAATTCCTCACATTTAATTAAAAATTTACAGTATTTAATTATGCAGGTATTTCTGGATTCTGGATTCTGGACATCTTTATTTGTTTTTTTTTCAACTTTTGTAGATGAAAACAAATCACAGACAGAGAAGTCCGATTCCTCTGGCTCCAGTGATGGCAATGGATCTTAGCCCTAGAACAGACTGCAAAGTAAAACGTACATCTCACTACCCTGAGAAACCCAGTGTCTTTCAAAGTGAATCAAGTCAATTCACTTCATAAATTATATTTTCACTACAGTGACATAGAAGTTGTTTTCTATTAGAATGTAGCATTGAATTTCATCGGTTTTGCTATGATTTGAATATTTCGGTATGTGTTATTTTGGAACAGTGATATAAATATTGTCACTGAAATTTTAGCATTGATTTTTTGATATGCACTATCTAATACCAAACAATGTCAGTCAATGTTAAGTATTTGCCCATCGGCTTGCCAGGAAAGAGAATTGTATCAATGGCTGCATTTTTTTTTCATACGGTTTGAATTTAGATTTATCCCATATGCTGCTTTTGTAAATGATTATCTTGTTCAATTCTGTTTTATTATTCTCAATATTAAAAGTTTTTTTTTGTTTATTTATTAATTAACAACATGTTATTTTCTGTTGTGAGAAATGTGAGTCAATATTGTCCTTTTTAACCATTGTCTCTGTCATACCAATTTTATGTTTTTTTTTAGATATTTTTTTTTTTGGTATGAATTAACTTAACGTTAAACTTACATAATTACACATGTATACTGTTTCTAGTTTAACCTTGCATAAATGTAATTTATGTTGATGACTTTAGAGTCATTGATAAAGGCAAAAACACATTTGTTGAAGTAGCTCCTAACCTAAGTCCTTCAATCAAACTCAAATTACAAGTACATGTATGCCAAATGAGATAAGATAAATGTGCCATTTTTTTCAAACTTACTTGAATTCAAGATATATTTGTTTAAGATACCTAACCATTTTTGAAGAAATCCATTTTTTGAACTTTGACAAGAATCTCAATCCATCTTGTGTCATGGAAGGAAAGAAAAAAGAAAAAAATGTCTCTGAAAGAGTTAAAAGACGTTTATGTTCATAATGAAATAATTGCACTCTGGAAATGATAGTTTGAAAGGGAAAAGAATTTGAGTTTAAATGTTATTGTGTACATACATTTCTATCAGCAGAGGATATTTCTCTCACAGGAAGCCATGTTTTTGTTTTTTTCCATGTTCATGATTTCATATTCCTCCAATGTATATACATTTCGAATTTAAAGATACATTATGGCATGGCTTCCTGCAGGTTTGATAATCTTTTCTTTTGTCTTTTTTTGTCAATATTGTAGTGAATTTAAACTACATTTACATGTACTTTGATTTGTTGAAATATGCCCTTTTTACAAATTAAAATTGTGAGAAAAAAAATTCTTCACGTGAACTTTGATTAAATTTAAACAGCGATAGAATGATTGAACACAGGAACAAGGGTGAATATTGATGATCTTTCCTGCCGACAAAATGAGCAGATGTATTGTCTGTCGTTGATGCTGCTTTTTAGTGCCAGGCAAGCAATTGCGGCAATTTAGTGTCTATTTTTGCCTGACTTTGGGGCCTTCTTTCTTAGCCGACATTGACAGTTCATCAATCGTTGTCAACCTTGTAACCAATCAGCAGCGCCCTCTGTCCAATCAGTCGCTAAGAGTGCAGCGCAAAATCCACCTTAATGTGATTGATATTTAGTTATCAGAAAAATGCTAACGTACATGTATCTAGTAACAAAAAAAAAAACTACTGACGAAAAAGGCCCATAAAGCCTACATATATGTATTAACTGATTTTAAAATCAATAAAATCATGTAATGAATATCCCTATTTGGTATATATCTAGATATCTCTACGATCAAAGGAAGTTGTATTTCTATAAATTGAATGATGATCTTTGGTTTTTGTGGTATTGATTCAGATCCATCAGAAATGATTATTTTAATGGGTTTTGTCTCTTTGGGACAATTGTATTAATACGGAGGCGGTAAAGGTCTTGCATCTATTTAGATATGGGCATCGTATGACCCCGGATCATACGGCACGCAGATACTGGAGTCAAGGTCATTGTTGAGGGTTGGAACGTTTGAAACACATTACACGTACATGTAATTTTCTGTGTTTTTTTCCCGTTCTATAGTATATTTTTTTTATTTAACTGCTTGTTTAAATTGCCGACAAGGGATAGGAATCTTATAGTTCTTGGCGTTAATTTAATTGCCCCTTTAATTGTAAAATTTAACCATCACCCAAACATCCCCATGATCGCAATTCTTTGATAAACTTACCAATTACTTTAATATGAAAGTACTTGCCTGAAGACTGAGGTTAAGATCAATACTTATATGCTTACATTGTTTGAAAACGTATTTGTCCTTCAACCATACTGTTTATTAAACATGAACTCTGAACAATGCTCTAGAAACAACAGACAAATGAGAAGGGCAATGTTAACTGGTGATTAATTATGTGTCCTACCACCAAATTCTGCAGTTATTGGAGACTTCTGAACACAATATTATCCGATATAAGAGCCTAAAGCACATTGACTCGTGATATTTGTTAGATGGTTTGTTGATCAAACAATTGTGCCATGTACTGTGATTGCCCTAATAAGGTTCCATTCACCATAGTTACTTGGGTCACACAGTAAAACAGTGAAGTCAAAGTTATACACTTCGAATTCTTCTGGTGGATATGTTTTTAACTGCCGCATAAATTACTGTTATTGCTAAATGTAAAGCTTTGTCCATTGATATGCAAAAATTGTACATTTCAAATACAACTTACAGTTGGTTATCATAGAAAATGATCCCAATAAAAAATAAGTAATTTTGTATTTTGTATTTGTGCAAAATGCAAAAACTGAAAACTGATTGTTGAATGTTGCTCAGCAAATTTTCAATCTTAACAGAACTGGATATCAGATTGTAACATATCTAGTAAAGGCATAACTTACAATTTATTTACCAGTGTATATTTCTTTTTTAAAATCATTTTGACACCAATGTACCGATAAATAATATTTTTATACAGACTAGATGTAGAACAAGTAATGTAAAACTATCATAAACTACCAATGAGGACAGGTAGATGGAACAATATACATGTATCTGGAAATCAAAGACTTTGTAATTTAGGTGAAAATGGTATTGGAGATGAATGCAATTTTATAGTGTTATGTCCAGCTTTACTATAAATTTGAAAAAAACCCACTTCATAGTAGTATTATAGGACACTGGAAAGTGCCGGCTAATTATTCTGAATTGCTTTCATGTAGGAATGAAGCTGTTATAAATCCTCTTAGTAACTTTTTTATATAATCAATAAGAGAGACAACCCTCAAGCAGGTTGGTAATAAAATTTTATTTATATACATGTACTGCATGTACACTTTTCCTTTCTCTATCCTGTTTGATAATTATTTAGATGTACATGTATATCGTCTCTTCATTGTTCAACGCAATAATGAGAATAGCCACTTTAATTAGACGGGGATAAAATTATCCGCTTACAATGATAAACATACCATTAATAGTATTATGATATAACTACATGTAATTTATTAAACCATCGTCCAGAATTCAATTATACTGGCATTTTGTAAAACAAATTCCTAATTTTTATCATTAATCTTTTCCAGTATTTGCAGACCTTTGAATAAAAAAAAATGCATGTCTAAGTAAAATAAGACAGATATTATTGGCACATTTTACCTTATTCTACTAATTGTTTCAATTAAAGGTAACCGATCTCTGGTTAGTGAGTTAATGTTTGCTTGGTCCTGTGTTTAAGTCGCCTTTTTCACTAAGAGAAACTGTCTAAATTCTGTATTTTTTCTCATGATTCAAAAAACCACATATTTTTGGATGGATGCTTGGTTTTTGTTCAGAGATCAGTTGTTCAGTTGGTTTCTTGGTCCTGTGGTAAAGATGGTTCGTTGCCAGGATAGTCGCTTGGTCTTGTGGTCAGGTGGTTAATTGATTAGAACCATTTTAACAAGAGCTTGGACTTTCAGTAGTATGTAATTGTCAAAACAAATTAAAAATGACGCTGGTTTCAAGCAAAATATACTCCGATTGTGTATTCTTAGCTCAAAAGCAAGACAAATCTTGTTGATTTCAAAGAGCCATGGCTGAGTGGCCAGCAATGAAATAGACAAGCCTACGTCACAGTGCTGTTTGACAAAACTACCCAAAGTCCAAGCTCTTGTTAAAATGGTTTGTATTCGGTTTTTGGACATGGCTACGTTGGTTTGTTACTGGTATAGTTACGTTGGTTTGTTACTGGTTTTGTTGCGTTGGTTTGTTACTGGTTTTGTTGCGTTGGTTTGTTACTGGTTTTGTTGCGTTGGTTTGTTATTGGTATAGTTGCGTTGGTTTGTTACTGGTTTTGTTGCGTTGGTTTGTTACTGGTTTTGTTGCGTTGGTTTGTTATTGCTTTGTTGCGTTGGTTTGTTACTGGTTTTGTTGCGTTTGTTTGTTATTGGTATAGTTGCGTTGATTTGTTACTGGTTTTGGTGCGTTGGTTTGTTACTTGTTTTGTTGCGTTGGTTTGTTACTGATGTGGCTGCGTTGGTTTGTTACTGGTTTTGTTGCGTTGGTTTG
Organism: Magallana angulata; assembly: GCF_025612915.1. Lineage (NCBI taxonomy): Eukaryota > Metazoa > Mollusca > Bivalvia > Ostreida > Ostreidae > Magallana > Magallana angulata. The sequence goes on from NC_069111.1 coordinate 31,377,419, forward strand.
TTACTTGTTTTGTTGCGTTGGTTTGTTACTGATTTTGTTGCGTTGGTTTGTTACTGGTGTGGCTGTGTTGGTTTGTTACTGGTTTTGTTGCGTTGGTTTGTTACTGGTGTGGCTGCGTTGGTTTGTTACTGGTTTTGTTGCGTTGGTTTGTTACTGGTTTTGTTGCGTTGGTTTGTTATTGCTTTGTTGCGTTGGTTCGTTACTGGTTTTGTTGCGTTGATTGTTATTGGTATAGTTGCGTTGGTTTGTTACTGGTTTTGGTGCGTTGGTTTGTTACTGGTTTTATTGCGTTGGTTTGTTATTGGTTTTGTTGCGTTGGTTTGTTATTGGTTTTGTTGCGTTGGTTTATTACTGGTTTTGTTGCGTTGGTTTGTTACTGGTATGGTTGCGTTGGTTTGTTACTTGTTTTGTTGCGTTGGTTTGTTACTGATGTGGCTGCGTTGGTTTGTTACTGGTTTTGTTGCGTTGGTTTGTTACTGGTATGGTTGCATTGGTTTGTTACTGATTTTGTTGCGTTGGTTTGTTACTGGTGTGGCTGCGTTGGTTTGTTACTGATTTTGTTGCGTTGGTTTGTTACTGGTGTGGCTGCGTTGGTTTGTTACTGGTGTGGCTGCGTTGGTTTGTTACTGGTTTTGTTGCGTTGGTTTGTTACTGGTTTTGTTGCGTTGGTTTATTACTGGTTTTGTTGCGTTGGTTTGTTACTGGTATGGTTGCGTTGGTTTGTTACTGGTTTTGTTGCGTTGGTTTGTTACTGGTATGGTTGCGTTGGTTTGTTACTGGTTTTGTTGCGTTGGTTTGTTACTGGTTTTGTTGCGTTGGTTTGTTACTGGTTTTGTTGTGTTGGTTTGTTACTGGTGTGGCTGCGTTGGTTTGTTTCTGGTATGGCTGCATTGGCTTGTTATTAGTATGGCTGCGTTGGTTTTTCACTGGTATAGCTGCTTTCGTTTAAGCTTCAAATTGACATGAATCGTTTACCATTGGTGTAATAAAAAATAGAACCTTTAGCAGGCATTCATTATAGTGTACATGATTTTGATGTGCATGCAACGCCATATACATATTTCCCCAACGGTAATGGATGTCTCAAACGTAGGTTTCGCATTGAATGACAGAAAAATGAATGATGAAGCAGACAGAACAATATCCCATGTTTGTCGTAACAATGGTCGACGGTGCCAGGAGAAAGAAAATGAAGTCAAAATTTGTCATTCCTGGAAAATTATTGCAAACCAATATTATATTCATAATGCAGAATTTCAAAGAGTGACAAGGCATTTTCGATTTTTTTTTCGTAACTATTTTTTCATTTTTTGACTTCTTAAAACTGCAGATTCGCTTAACGTTTGGTCACTCTGTGTATATAGATGAACTTGTATTTATTAATTGTCAGTATAACGAGTTTGCACTTCTGAATGTGTGGTACGTGCTATAATTGCATTTAAAGATTGTACACTTTGAGCTTTTATACTGGATCTTTTTAAAATGATTAGATAACATCATTCTTACTAACTGTATCTAAACTGTCGACGTACTTGTACTTAATTTTATAAAGGCTTGCAGTTAGTTTGATACATTGGATTTTACCTTTGAGCTTTTATACTTGATCTTTTTAAAATGATTAGATAACATCATACTTACCAACTGTGTCTAAACTGTCGACGTACTTGTACTTAATTTTATAAAGGCTTGCAGTTAGTTTGATACATTGGATTTTAATTGCGAAAATCAAAAGTAATGGTATCTAGATCTAAGTATATAGATGTAATATAATTATATAGTTTGATATAAGAATTTTCAGCATAATTTATACATTGAACATACATGTATGCATGTCACCTCTATATTTGAATCAAAAATTAAAAAAATTATTGTTTGAAACATACTCTTAACTTTTATATAGGATTTCTTCAGTCATTTACAATTTTTAAAAATATTGTCATACTAGGTTTTCCGAAAACAAATAGCAACGACTCTTTACAAGTGCATAACAAATAACAATCCTATCATTATGTCTTATTTTATATTTCCGTTAAAAGATCTCTAATGAAATACATTTATTTAAAGAGGTATTACTCATTTTGCTTTTAACCTAGAAATGACTGGTTCAAGCACTTACGTGTAGGTTTACATTGCGACTGGGAAGGACATTTCTTATTTAGAATAACCAGAATCTTATTTTGCCCCAAAACGTTATATGCTGAATCTGTACGTGTCAATATCTGATTTATTTTGGGAAGTTGTCAGCGCAGAGGGAAAAGTTCTATATAAATTTTAGACCGTTCCATTATGATGACCTTGGGCCTTGGTTTCATAGTCCTATTTGCAGCGTATGACGCACATGTATGTCAGTAAATAAACCCTTTGTCGATGGTGTATACAGTATGTTTAAAATTTTGCAGTTTCAAAAAATTCTCATCTGGGATTCCAATTGTTTGACGTACAATTAAAACCAAACTTCATACATAGTTTTGATGTAAGCTGTTTCTTGAAACAGAACTCAAATAGCATCCTTTACCACAAGTATGAATAATAATTATGTTCTGTCTTTTATTAATTTAAGTAACAATAAAAAAAAATAGTTTGCATCCAGATTAACAATCAAAATATAATCTATTGAAAATTTTCATCGAATACCAGGTGATATTATGGTATCGTGTATGATACGCTAATAATCTGTGATTACTTGAATTTTCAAACCTTTGAAATTATATATTTTCTGTGTAATTTATTGGTGATATTGTTGACTTGTTGCCTAATTCCTATTAATTGATGGTAATTGTTTATCTTGCCTCTATCGTAAATGGCTAAGTATGTTTTTTTGAGTTGGTTACTTCGAACTGTAGCCAAGTTCGTAAGTTGATAGAATGATTGCTTAAGTTGAGTATAATGACTGACATCTGATGTCAAGGAAGGAAATGGTAAAGATATGATAAAGAGGTTAGCGTTTGATTTGTCTTCAAGATCCGGATATTTGAACTTTTCGTTTTCAGGGGGTTAGGTTTGGGGATTACCTCCATGGAACCATTTTCAATGTTGTGTATAACTTCAAAAAGCATGAAATCTTTATTTCAATTTTGCTGTCAAGGCTATAGACATTCAAAATTAAGACAATAATTTTCTCCATACATGTAGATATCAACCGTAGTTTCCCCTTTTAATAAGGAAAGAAATCTTTTGATACTCAAATCTTAAACGAAAAAAAATCAAAATAGTGAGTTCACAACTAGAAAATATGGCCATGTCTTAGAAATCTCCAGCAAACTTCCGATATTCATTCGATGGGTGGTTCCTTTATAGCACGACTGGCAAGTTCATCTGACAAAAGAAGAACCTGAGCAAAACACAATAGCTACGCCTCCAAACCTCGTTGAGAGATAAACACGACTGTATAAAATCTAAGACAGGTATTCTATGACGGCAATCGTGCCATTGTTATACTCCCCGACCCACACCTTGTCGTCAGCATCCACGGAGATACCCAGCGGGAACTTCAGATGTTTTCGCATCAAGTAGTGGAGAAAATTGCCGTATTGGTCGATGATATGGACAGTGTAGTTCATGTAGTCCGAGATCAGAATATTCCCCTGACTGTCTGTATCGAGGCCCCTCGGGTTGAAGCTCTGATATTTTCCAGTCTTGATGTTTCCCTTGTAGATGAATTGAAATTCTCCCATCTTGTCCAGCACGACAACTGCATGTTTAGCTGAATCAGACACACAAACGTCGAAATTTCTGTTTTCGGCGACAAAGAGAGCATGCCAGAACAATCTTTTTTCTTTTCTGTACTCCATTTTTCTGATCTCGGAGCCTTCGCCGTTATATCGTACAACCCTTGACAACGAATTATGCTCAGCTGCTACCTCTGTTTTCTTGTATTGACAAACAATGACGTCACCAGACAATGTAACGGCCAGTCCCTCTGGGGTCCAACTGTCGGTTTTGATGAAAACTCCCTGGTCATCACGTGACCATAGTTTGACTGTTTTGTCAGAGTCGTCGCTGAAAAGAACACGTCCAGGAGACTTCAAAGCTATGTATTTAGGATTTATTGGACACTCTAATGTTTCTTTGTTATTTCCATCTTTTTCAATCAATCGCACATTGTTGTCGTAGTAAAAGAGGCCAGCTCCACACATCCAAGCAGACGATTTTGATGCACATGCTACGTCATAAACATATCTTTCTCCAACAGTAATGGACGTTTCAATCGTTGGCTCTGACTTTATCTTCTTGGATTTCTTTGCACTTCTCTTTTTGATGGCAGATGAAGGAATGACCGATTTGACCAAACGAGACAACTGTCCAACGCCGGCCTTAACGTCTACCCGGCCAGGAGAAAATACTGGCAATTCGAAGTCTGTCATATCTGGAATCGTTTTCAGTGATTCAATATTTGATTCATATTTCAGAAGTTCTAATGAGTTTGACAAGGCATTTTCACCCTTTTTCGAGGCTTCTTGCACTTCTATTAGTTTCGTCTCTAAAACAGAGATATCATGCTCTAGTTCTCTTGTATGTTCTTTTCTGTACTTTTCCGCCTCTAACTTTAATGCCTCGATGGCTAAATCTACATCTCGGCGCAATTTCTCAGCGCACATTGAAATATCACTGTCCATAACATCATAAGCCCTTTTTGCATTGGCTAACTTTAATTTCATGAAGTCAATTTTTTGCTGGAACACTGGTTTTATTACCGATTGGAGTTCAGCCATATTTTTCATCAGAGTATTGCTTTGTCGATCCATTACTTCTTTTATATGAACATTTCTGTGCAGCCGATGCATGGTCATCATACAATCGTTACAGATGCACACGTTGCACGTGGTACATTGGTACGTGCTCTCTGTGCTCTGATGTTGGATACAGCGAGGTACGCCGACAGTTCGTTCCCGAAAATCGACGACGTAGTGCTTCCCAGGAGTTTTAAGATGCTGTGCAACACATTGTTCGCAAATATAGAGAGAACACTGGTTACAGAACCGAGCCGTGCTACACGATTGGCCACATACTGCGCAAGTCAGGGCAAACTGGGCCTCATTAAACTCTGAAGATGATTCCAAATCTACAGAATAAAATATAGTAATACTTTATTAGGATTTTGAGTTTTTTCTTGGAGATTAACCTAAATGTGTTCATAATCCTAAATCATCAGAAACTAGGCATGGATTATATATTTGTCAATCAAATTTATACTCAGAAGCATATGCATGTATATGTACCTTTAGGTGAAATGTAACTCAGCATTCTTTTTTGTTTTAAAGTTTGTGCTTATGGATTAAAATATATGTTTAGATTTAAAGTAACTTCATCTTGTATTTTTTTTAATCTGGTATGTTAATGAGCATTACTAAACCGCTTTTACCGGGGTATTATTTCTACTAAATACAATGCGAGAAGGTAGCGGCAATGCTTAACAATTGAATTAATATTAGGAAGGATTTGTATTATTTTATAAGAAAATATATTCACGAAACATTAGGTGCCTGTTGTATGAAATGACCATTCGTAATCAAATACTAATTGTAATCTAACTACGTAATGCAAAATGACAAAGTATTTCAATTAAATCGATTTCAATTGAGATGGTATTAGACGCATATTTTGAAGTTTGTCCTAGACAGTAGTCTGCAATGACCCACGACTTTTGGAGCTATCAATTAGTTCAATTCTGGTTGAATGTGCACAATTGTGTATTATACTTTCGATTCGGTGCACACACAAACATTGCATAAGCCGTCTAGATCGATTGTTCAATTATAAAGGTAGATAAAATCGATAAGCAGCTTTATCATCATACCTACGATTTACAAGATTTGATGTATGAACTACCATATGATAGGCTTCCTATACAAACCGGATGTCGAGTCGGTGAGAGTTTGGGAGACCTTTGGCGTCCATGTCTCGCCGCCATCGTCCGGTACAGAACTGTCCAAATCGTCAGAGCCTCGCTCTAAGTCCTCCTCATCAGCCTCTCGTATCATTTTACAGTATGTCCAACACAAAGCAGAAACGAGCTGGACTTCCACTCAAAAGTTAATCTTAATGCGGACTGCTTAATTTAAAAGATGCAACATGGCGACAGAATAGGCACATATACGTTCATGTAAGAATCACCAGGCGTGAAACATTTAAATGGACGATAGCTGCCACTTCCAAACTACTGTTTCCGTGCACAAATTCTGATCATAACAATAACTGTTGTACGTCCTTTTATTTTTTTTTAAATATGCGTTATCTTGACAGGTTAAACATGAAATGATAACACGTCTCCCTTACATTCCTGTTCAAGTACTAATACTTGTACTTTGAACAGTCTTATCAATTCCTATAGTGTTAACGTTGTTACAAATGTACTTGTAGTTTTACAACGCATTTTGGGCATGGTCTTTGTTACAACAAATGCGCGAAAAGTGACAAAACATTTACACGATAAATTTTGTACGATACATAGATGGTATGCGTATCATTATAACACACTAGTTATCTAACTCCGCTTTTTGTTTTAAAACTGGACATATTTTTAAAAAATGTATTTATTATAAACTTTAATTGTTCATATATATATTATGTTAATTTTTATAAAACCTTAGCCATCGGGTTTTCATTTGTGACATGCCTTTCAATTGTATATACCAGACTGATATTTTTTTTAAAAGTCACGCGGAAACAATAGAAATGAAAAAAAAAAGTTTTCCCCAAATGCAATGCATTCAATTTTCAGATCACGATTTGCGAGTAAGTATTTAAAGAGGTACTTTTATTAAGAGTTAAAAGTGGTATTTTATAACATATGTGCTAACACAGACCATTAGAAGTATGTGGATGTGTTCGTGGTAAAATTTAATACAAATATAAAACTGAACTCCATTATGATGTTGCAATCAGATAATGCTTTGTAAAAATATTTGTTTAAAGCTACATGTGCATGTATAATTATAGCCATATAGGAAGTGGACGGAGTCTTCGCACACTTTTTTTCGTTAAAAAATACTGAAATGTTTGACGTACTAAAAAAAACCAGATGATGTAGTCCGCAATATCCGACGTTTTCCTTGCCTTTTCACGATTTTGATATTTTACTTGCCTGGCATGTAAACGATAAAAATTGTTAAAAAGCCAGGAATATTTTACTTGCCAGGAAAACATCAGATGTATTGAACAACGGTTGGTGGAATGACATGAAAATTTGACCACCTTATTTTCATTGCAAAGTCCCAACAAGTTAGTCCACCCTATTTAACATGAACAATTATAGATATATCTTCGTTTGATGTACAAATTAGATGGAAATCAATATTTATATACTTGATGTAATAATGATTACTTGTTTGGAAATATAATGTACATTTGTTTTTGTCATGTTGTTCTTTCGAAGTACTACGGTGGCTGCCATAGGACATATGCTGAAGATATTTTTTTTAAATTCGTGGCCACGAAATAAAAGTCGTTCCCACGAAATGAAAGTCGTTTCCACGAAATAAAAGTCGTGGCCATGAAATAAAAGTCGTTCCCACGAAATGAAAGTCGTTCCCACGAAATAAAAGTCGTTCCCACAAAATAAAAGTCGCTCCCACGAAATGAAAGTCGTTCCCACGAAATAAGTTCCGTATCATAGCAGGTATATGTAAGGAAATGCATACTTGTTAGATACCAGTTTAAGACACAAACAACAAATTAATTTGATTTAAGGAAATGTTTTGTAAATGTAAAATCATCCTTTTTGATACCATGTGTCCAATATTAAATAGCTGCAGTGTGTCCTTGCAAATTTCATGTGTTCCCTTTGTTGTTTTCAAGTTTCAACTTTCATTTAGAAAGTAATGATAAACAGAAATTTGATTTTAAAATATTGTGTAAATTAAATTGCAATGTATTAAACTAAAAGAGTAATAACTAGCCCAAACCTTTCTTATCATTAATTTGTTTATTCTTACATGGGTTATTTATCATTTTCCCCTTTTCATATTTTCCTGGCTTCTTGATATTTTACAAGTAAAATATCAAAATCGTTAAAAAGGGTAGGAAATCTTCAGATATTTCGGACTAATGATAAATACGAGCACAACAAACTGTGTTAGGGAAAAATTATGAATTTTAGTCTCGTACATAAAAAAAACAACAACCCAAAACCCCCTTTTTTGGATTTGTTATTTTGACTTTTGGATTGTTTCTTGGGGGGGGGGGCAGTGTCTGTGTTCCGGTTTTCTTCTGGTACAATTTGAATAATACAACACACAACACTCACAAAAGAAAAACTCAATACGAGCCATTTGATGAGAGTTGTCGTTCGTATAGCAGTCTATGTTTTGTATATTTCTTGATACAATTTGAACTCAGAAAATTAATATTGCGTTAATTCAAAATTAATCCATAAAGCATGTTTTGTAATCTGGAACGAACTTTTTTTTTTTTTTTTTTTAAACTTTTCTAAATGTTTTTTTTTTAAATAGGGTATCTTGTAACAGGTACTTAAAGCAAAAACGTTATCTCACTGTGTTCTACCGATTTATTTGAATTGTAGGTAACCAACTCTCAACTCCCCGAAAGAAAAAAAAGCGTATAGGACATACGACTGGCATATTCAATGATGATAATGATTATTATAATGTCGAAAACCAGCTCTAAATGGTTATTTTAATAAACATGTTGGTGGCATTTAACATCCTCACTGATTCTATGGAGGCTGTACAACTTGTACAGAGCATTTGTCGTCGCTACATTCAGTTTGACCAACTAACCTAGTATTTTAGGAATGCGAAATTAATGCAACGTTTGACAAAATAGCGCCAATGATGGTCTCCTATTCACTTTCAACAATAAGTTGTCCCAAGCCTTTCAAACTTTTCATTAAATAAAAATTAATGCTGCTACAATCTGGTCCATTTATTTCGTTCCTCGAAATAATCTTACATAGGTAAAGTCCATAAGTACTTTTTTCTATAGGCGCTAATTTTAAGGTGAAACACTCTACTGCAGTAGACCTTCTCCTTATCTTCGTTCAGCGACATAAGACCCATTCAGGACACTAAAGTAAAGTTCATTAAAATTATTCTTACCATATAAAATTCCATTTAAAGCGTCTGATCAGAAAAAAATCTGAACATTTTTAAAAGGGTGTTAATCATTTCTTCAAATGCTAATTGAAATTTGACAATTGCTTTTTGAATATTAGAACATGTGTCAAGTATTCTTTAAAGCTAAAATGTCACAATATATGTGACATCCTTAAAGTTAAGAAGCAATTTCATTCTGAGCATATCTTACCAATTTTAAATTGGACAGCGCGATAAAAAGTACTTAATTTTAATGACTTTTACTGATAGTCATCCTTTACTTACTAGACCAAATGCAGATCTTCCAACATTATTTCAATCAATTTCATTTAGAGAAAACATCCGCGTGTTAACTTTATCAATTTTGAAAGAAAATCAAATCAAATCCGTAGATATAATTGATAGGACGTGTATAGATCATGTGTATATCATATACCGCAGGTAACTTACAATGACCTAAGTTATGGTTTGAATATCAACTCAAGGTTATTTTGCCAGATGAAACCTCCGTCACCCTCTGAGATATCAATTTATGAATGTTGTAATTCAGTGTGCGCGTCTAGATGTGACAGGTCGTTGAGCAATTTTTATGAGATGAACGTCAAGGGTTTTTAGCCTCCAAAATGCAGCATTTGCATGGTCCTTATCTTTGAAACCCCTGTATACATGTACTTTTTAACAGCATACACTAAATAAATTATGTTGTCTTGTGGATTCATATATACCTCTTTTAGAAAACACAATTTTATGTAGCGTATATTCTAGCGATTTGATTAATTAATTGAGATTTACAGCTCAAACTATACTCATAGCCAATTACTTTTGCAATTTTTTTAGAAACACATCTTAAGTACTTTCATCGATCTTTACACAACAATAAAATACGCAAAATATGTAATTTTTCAAAACTTTGTAACGATTGTGAAATTTTTGTTCTTTCTTTTACAAAATGTTGTATGACATCTTCTTTAACAACATAAGCAGTTAATAGTTGAAACACTACAAATAATTCGGTGGATTAAGGTATGCTGCAGATACATGATTAACTTGAACCTTTTTCCCGTTTATATTACTTACCAGTATATACAAATTTCATAATGATGGAACCAGGATGCCCTTGGCAGGGTCAACTTTAGTACGGGCCTCTTATTGAATGGAAGCGATCATTCAAGGGTCCAGTGAAGTTGTTTAGCGGAAACAATTGCGACTCTTTTCTTTGTGCTTGAAAAATGTTTGTTGCTTTTCAATTTTAATATTGCGGTATTTAAATACCGCTTTATCAATGGCTTCTCACTCTCCAGGTTTTATTAATAGGGGTTTAATGCTCTTATGCATATTCATTGCATTCATATATTTCTCTGTATCAACATCCCAAGATATGCCTCTATTTACTGATACATATTAAATATGTTGACTTAAACTAAGGCCCCAATATTCTATTCCCAAACCTTCCTCCCAAAAAATGAATCATGAAATTAGAATGGTTTTACGATGGCATTTGTGTATTGACCGATTTTGAAGTGCAGTGGATGTGTTTGGGTATAAAAGGTCGTTCAATGATTGTCATTAATTCGAGCACTAGGTATATATGTATACACCGTGTCACGGGAGCTTGAAATTACCTCATCATTCAGAACGCAATAAATATATTTCACAACCGACAAACACGTCTTTATTCTGGGGACAGCTAGCTGAACGAGTCGATCAAGGGGGAAAACAGGAAATTAACCATGTAAAATAGCCGGACCCAGTTCCAAAGCAGCGCTGGTCAATTTCAGTGGGCAAAGACTACTACGTGACTTTGGAGGCATTGTCTGGCATAAAATCCAATGGGAATCTAAAGGAAATGAAGGATATAATCAAGACTTTCTTGGGCAGATTTTAGATTCAGAAAGGTCATCCTATTTCTTATTTCCGATCTTTGTTCTGGGGTATATTTTTTTGTATTTTTTTTTTTTTGGAGCGTCAGTTTTCGCAGTGAAATGGATTAGCAATCGATTTACTAAACAGTGATTGATTGGTCATTTTGAAAAATTGAGCAAGAAATCTACTTGGATTTATTTTTTGTTTCCAATCATGACATTGCATTTTAGCTCTTTGTTATTGTGAACTAATACTGTGTTATTGTGGACTATCGGCATCTGATCGGAGAGAAATTTCAATATATAACGCCGAAATTGAAATTTGACTACACAAACGCCTTTAATTGTTGTGAGGTCATTGATACTTTAAATGGAGCCATACCTAACTTATGGCCCATTTTCACTGTAAAATGAGCCTTTGTTTAAGTTTGCATGTTGTTTTTAAAACCAACATTGACAAAAATTATACATAAATGAACATATAGAGAACCAATCTCGATACGTGAAACTGCCTCATTAGAGAGGAAAAAAATATTCAAAAATATGTAACGCTCAGGGTATCAATCTCGAGATATTTTATCAATGTTTTTTAATGGGCATGAAATTAAAAACTTGACATTTAAAGCTAACGTAAAAAAAATGTGCGTGCATGCTGCATAAAAAGAATTGTAAGGGAGCTAGGTGGCCATAGCGATGAAACATACGGAACATCCGAAGCCAAATGCCCCATTGGAGGCGCATAATATGAAAGAGATGACAATCAGAAATAGTGTGGAAAAGCTGGAATGCGAAAAGAGACAAAAGATTATCGAGAAACAGAGGAGCTATTTTGTTCGCCAGCACTCGAGGGATGAAAACGAAATCAAGCAGATATTACTACGCCTGCAGCAGGAACAAGAAACTATTCACGACGATGCGGAAGGGTCTCCACTTAGCAGTAAGTGTACTTTTCTATGTTCTTTTACTGGTATGTACTATAAAGAGGAAACTGTATTCCTGAATAAAGACAGTTATTTATTATTAAGAGAATTAAGAGAACAGAGAATTAAGAGGGTTGTTTATATGAAGTTATCATGTTGGTGGTGACAAGATGTCTATCTTTGAGAATAGATCGACATGCAAGCAGGTACATGTATCACTAATAATTTTTGTTTTGCATATGAACAAATCGATGTTATGACAGTATTGGAAATTGCTTTATTACATCAAAATATCTTAAAATACTCTGGATCGTTTATTCTAAAACTAACAGATGTCTCCCAAAATGCTCTATGGACTATGTTTTGGGGGCATTCTAAGATCGACAAATTTGCTAAGATTAAATTTGCACCCCCACCCTTATATGACACAAACGTTAGCAAATGCAATACTGACGCAGATATATTTCTATGCGATTGCACCGTGTGCCCCGGACTGTATATACATTAAAAATGTATATGGGAGAATTTGTCAAAGTATCTAACCACCCATCGTACTATAAAAAGCAGACAGGGTGTAGTTAGTGCAGTTACAAAGACTGGTGCCTGGCGGAGTTAACAGAAATGTTTGTCAAGAAAATCCCAATTTGTGCAAAACTTTCCAACCGAGTTTTACGTGAGTTTTGCTGCAAACCATTTTCATTTAGTGGGGTCTGTTAGAGAAACTCAATGAAAATGTTACAGAATATGGATTGGTATTTCTTATTTTTGTCTTTTATAGCTGGGAACGAAACAAGAGAGGGTTCATCGTGTGAACGGGACAGAAGCGCCACAGATCCGGGGGTAGAGGGGGAGGAAGTAGTCAATCCCTACCCCCTCGTCATTGTACCCAAATACGGATCTCCCACTCCCCTCAAAAATAGAGGTCAGAAAATCTTATCTTCCTAAAATATGTCATTTGATGGAAATAACTGAATGTAACATTTATTAAATAAATTGTTTTATAAACTTCAGAAAAATGATAAATACTGTCTCAAAATTAATCAATATTTGATAAAATTATGAGATTTATTAATTACGGTATACCGGCCGGAAAGGATTAGAGAAATTTGGTTATTTTTTTTTCATCTCATTTAAAGACGATAATATCTATAATTTTGTTTTCAGTCGAGACGGATAGCCCCACAAGGTCGCTTAGGAGATGTGATCGTAATGATTCCCCGAACAAATCGTCTTCGTTTCGCGCGACCGTCATTGCTGCTTCGTTCATCAATAAACTGCACGCCCCCATTGCTGCAAGAAAGGGCGGGAAGAGTCCGTTTTTGGAAGGAGATGATGCATTATGGGTAGGCGACCTCGAGTACATCCACTCCATCCGTAGACCTCGGAAGTCGGTAGCCGACATGAACCACCAGAGAACGATATTCCGAGCAAAGTCAGACGTTCATAGAATCGATGCAAGTACGCCGTCATCCAACTTTGGTTCAATGGTCAGTCTGCGCGGAGAAAGTCCAAGATTTAGACACAGAGACAATTTCGAAGAATTGCACGGCTTGCCAATTGTAGCCCATGAACACAATGGTGAGTCGGTTTCTACTCAGGAGACAGAGGTATCGCCGAAACTCATTCGTAAGACTTCTAGGGACAAAAAGGGTTGTGAAAAACAGCGCAAAGTAAGCAGTTCTACCGTGGATTTGAGAAAACCTTTGACTGTAGAAACCGAAATAAAAAAATCTCCTAGACTTTTGAGGAAAGGTTCTTTAGAAAACAAAACAAAGGTCAAATCTGGTGTTGAGCGGAGTCATTCTTTCCATCATGCACCAAAATGTCGCCAAGAAGTGACAAAACCGGGAAACATAAATACAACAAAACCCGATTCAGTCGACAGCCCAAAATCTACAAAAGAAGACATTGTAGAAAAACCCCATAAACGGAAATCGTCTTTGAAAAAGAAGAAAGACGACTCGGGAACCGTAGCAGAAAAACCAAAGAAAATTTCTTTTGCCGATTTAGACGACTCGATCCCCCAAAGGACTCGGTCACTCAGGGAGAGGAAAACCGCCATGTCCGGTCGGCCAAGATCGTCGTCCACCGGAAGTACGTGACTGTCGTACATGAGGCTATCGTGTCCAGAAAGAGGTTGTAAGGGAAAAGACCATTTAATGTTTAACTAAGCTGCAATTCCAACCAAAGGACAATATATTAATAGAACTTTTCTATTAGCTCAAGAGCCACCGGACACGATATCTATCAAAAGTTTACCGTCTCAAAACCCAATAAACATGGGCCTGTTCCCATGAATTATTTCACGGATGATACTTTATGAAATAATTATCTGTAATCGGTTTATAAATTGCTTCTGACATTTTAATGGGTAGTGCCGTGTCAGGCCAAGAGCTTGCCATTAACATTTTATTTTTTTTTAACCTCAGGTTATCTTAAGCTTAAAGTCAACAATTTTTGCAAAAGACACACTTAGATGAATCATATTTTTAAAATCTCTGAACAATTTATGGTCTCTTCTATCAATCGAGACCACCCCTGACGTCTTTACTATAGGTGTACCTACCTGTAATGCGGTACATTCTAGTTTCAATGCAGTATTGATATCTTAGTTGCATAAAGGTAAAAACAATATATATATCTTGATTAAAAAAATCAAACAATTTGCGCCTCGTTTTTTCTTTTGAACGATGTAATTACATTGATTGTACACAGTTTATGCCGTGATATGGCTGAAAGCTAATCCAAAACTGCGGAAAACTCACAATGTAAAAAATAAGTTAGATCTTTATGTACAGCTGTAGTTGAAGTAATGTTAGTTCCCGTTTCTTTATATGCAGGGAGCATGTACTCTAGAAAGTTTTTCCGGGGGGGGGGGTTGTTAACGGTCAATTGAGGTGTTTTTTTTGGGGGGTGGTGGCGTCCGAGGCATATTTTTGGTACAATCATCTAATTTAAAGAAATTTGAATTTTGCAGATGGGGGGGGGGGGGGGGGGGTCTGGACCCCTCCGACCCCCTTTCTAGAACCGTGCATGGTAAGGGGGGCATGCAAACACATGGCAGAAAATGAGAGGTTACGAGCCAAATGATGCACAAATTGCACACAGACTTATCCATTTTTCATACGTATGCAAAAATATGTTTACCAATTGTTTTTAATGGTAATACATACTTATCGTCACTTTCCAATCAAGCATTAAATAATAGATGATAAAAATTGGCAGAGATGTACTTTTGGTTTCTGCATGTTACATGTATGGTAATAAATGGGTCTATAATCCGCCGATGAGTTACGTAAACAACTAATCCTTTGGGACCTAGCGCAGATAATAAATTTTTCAATACTGACAACCAAGAGTACAGACTAATTTAAAAGCAAATACATAAAGGTGGAATTTTTATTGAATATGAAAATAAAAGTAAACAGCTTGTATATTTTTCTTACACTTGTTTTTTCAACCTCGGGAAGTTTATTGCACAAATTATCATAAAAATTCGCACTTGCGTATGAATTGTGCGTTACTGGTAGACTTTAGCGAATATGCAGTTGCAATGATTTAAAATAGTTCGGAGCACCTCTGAGTCTTTTGTCTCAAACCTCTGTATGCATGGCGGCATCCTTTGCTAGTCTTTCGGCATCTAAAACCTCCCAGCAAGATCGGTTTTTCAGGACCCCATCAAAGAGCGGTTTGAATGAGGCGTCGAGATTTGACAAAGCCTGTTAATTTAAGAACAATACAAAGTTTAAATTTCTGTTATTAGGGCAATATTAAATGAATATCTTCATTTATTTTTTTAATTCCATTCATAGGTTATTTATTCATATAATCAGGCTTACGAAATAAAAAGTACGTGTTTTCACCCTCAACTACGCATAATAAGCAGAATGCAGAAAGCACAAAACAGAATTATTTTTTTGTATTCCTTATAGCATTGTTACAACGCACATTGAAAAATTACGCACTTTGAAATTTTTTTCATAGTGCGTTCATTTTGGGACCAAGTCAACGCACTTTGAAAAATAAATATTTTTTTTTCAAAGTGCGTTGATATCGTCGATATTAACGCACTTTGAAAAAAAAATCTTCAGGATTAAGTCAAAATAATTGAGATTTTTATAGACAATAAACGATTGTTTTAACCTTGCTTAGCTTAATGTGATTTATTTAAAAAAGAACATATTTCATTCTCAGCTAACTTGATAAACAGTTTCTAGATGAGAATTTTTCCCTTTTCTTTCTTTTGGAGATTTGAATTATCCAATTATGAAATAAACTTCACCGCTAAGTAACTTCATTTTCCATTTTTGAGTATGCAGTAAATCTACTTCTTATCCGGTATATTGGGCTATGCCAGAACGAATATGATTTATGTAAATTGATGTAAAATTTTATATAAAAATGGAGATCAATGTTTAATGTATTTCACCTGGCTAATTGCATGTGTTTGTAAACAAACATGATGTGAAAAAGGATACGTTAGTTATGTTTATCACAAACAATATATTTTAGAAGATCAGTGCGAGAAAAAAACGCGTCCTAATGCTTATTTTAATGTTTATAATAATCTAATGTTAGTTAATTTTTTTTATATTGAAGTGATTGATTTGATTAGAATATGAAAAGAGGGTTTATGTTGAAACACTTATAGATTCTTTAACATACCAATGGAGAAATTATTGCTTTGCCAGCTCGTTTTTTTTTCAATATAGCTGCATATACTTAATTTACAACAGAGCATATTTCTTTTTTCCAATTTTAAATTTTGCTGAAAACCATATGTTTTGGAAGGGAATTGAGGGAATGGGGACCTTCTTCCTCTTATCAATTAAATGATGTACAAGTAATTGGCCTGTATCTTTGGTTACCCCCACCCCCATCCCCGTTCTCAAATACGGTAAACTAGATTCACTAGTGTTAACTTATCTTCATACTATCAGTAAATTAGAAATTTGATTCCGAGAATTTGGAATTTATACATATTTTTTCGAAGTGCGTTAAGTGTCTCGATACTAAAAAATGTTAATGTACCTTCTTAACGCACTTTGAAAAACATTTTTAAAGTGGGTTAACTTTGTCCAAAATTTAATGCAATTTGAATTTTTTTTTTCAAAGTGTATTGGTTTAGTCCCAAATCTTTAACGCACTTTGAAATTTTTTTTCAAAGTGCGTAATTTTTTCTAAGTGCGTTGCCACATAGCAACGTATTAATATCTTACTTTATATAAAGGAAGACATATTCCATCGATCCAGCCCAACTGTAGCTTGGGTAGTTCATCTTGCTTTTCTCTGTCCATGCATGCCTGAAAAGTACGATTTAGCGTTCAATAAATGGTTGTACCATATCCAAAGTTACACATTAGTGAGTGAAAGTACATGAACATGTACATGCACATTGGTTCAAAGCGGTAATACTGAAAAAGACACTTGGTTTACAATGTTAACTGGCAAGCTTACGTGAAGTATTTCAAGAAATTGATATCATATGGCAAAATCAAAGAAATGTTGCTTTAGTAAAAATTTACAGTATAATTTAAATTACAACCAATATAACACGTTAAAACATATACTAAAGCATTCGATTTTTGTCTGACAGAAGTTATTCCAAAAAGAATTGACCCGTTATCAACCAATAAAATCATTTATAAATAGCTTGTAATACAGTTGATGTACGATGAGAGATGTCGTTTGAATTAACTTTAAGATATTTCTTTCTTTACCAATGACTCTTAGCCTACAGTTTTAAATAAATGCAATCAATATTCATTTTCAGATAATATTACAATAACGATTTTCTTCTTTAAAAATCACTGACAAGTGGCCAAATGATAATGTTCTTCATCAAATCATAGACTTTGTTTTAAAAGTAAAAAAAAATTACAATGCAATGTCATTTCTATTTTCTAAAAAAAAAAAATGGAGTCGATGCTAGAGTTGAATCAATACATGTAAACCACAGAACCAAGGTTGACTCTTTTACAGCTCAGTTAGTAATTTGCATAAGCTCGCAAAACATGCATATTGAACACTTTTTAGAAATGAACAAAAAACAAAGGACAAACTGTTGGCACTCGAATCCATATGCACGGGACAGTGATCACAAAGCCATAGAATTTGTGCACTAAACAGTGATCAAATAGCTTAAATATTCACCGACTGATCAAAACGGATGAATAGGAAAATTATCTTTAATTTAAAGTCAAAATATGGAAGTACATTTTTGTAGTTCACTTTCTGTTTTGCCGATTGATCCGATTTTTCATATTATATAAAAGATAAATTTATTCATATCATCTTTTATTCAAAACTATAAACACTCACTGATTATTCCGTTTAGGAATATTTAAATTGAATGAAATATTCTTCAATTTAATTTTTATTATATATATTATAAACAAAAATTATTAAAGACGATGGTGAGAAACTTTTTAATTAAAGCTAGCATTTATATATAAAATTGAAGTAAGCTAAAAACACTTTACAGTCTATCTGATTGCAAGTTCTTTTTTTTTTGACAAAGACATTATTTATACAGTATGTGCCTGTTTGAAAATTGCCAACGCATACATATTACATGTACATTACTAGAAAACTATGCAAGTTTTATTTTATAGTGCCTCAATTTTTAATACTTTTAGTTATATTGAATTATGATGTCAGAAGGTAATTTCTGACCCAACAGAACATTGCTATATAGTGATTAAGCTGTTTTTCTGACCTCAATTTAAAAAGAATACTAGCATTACTAAAGATTCGGTTAATCCATTTTTCAAAAGAAAAATATCCGTAACTAGTAAAAGACAATGTTCGTACAATGAATCACTGCTCTATATACCTAGGATTGCCGATAGGATAAAATATAGCGCTCTTATTCAGTGGCTAAAAACCTCAGAAGTTACTGATAAAATTTGGTGGAAAATTGGATTATCATTTTTCTTTGTCACAGTCAGACCTTCGTTGACGAAAGCGTGTGATTTGGCGATCTTGAATGTTGCTGATATTAACGTGTTTTATACTGCTCAAAGGGCCATTTGTTACGATGAATTTAAGGAAAAGGAATTTTTTTTATTTTGCTGACAATGAAAACTCTTCATACAAATTATCAGCTGTCAACAATCATTTTTCGCCAGTGACAAAATGAAGACGACATCGTTTCTAGTATTTAATTGAATTCGAGCAATTTATGAGAATTTTCAAGAACGGTGGAATGGAATGGCATAGCGATTTCACTGTTCTCCAGTATCGCATGCGCTTATCGCGTTAAATTATAAAATTTCACGAAAACTGTAATTAGGGAATTGCCTCGAAATACTTGTACATATGTATAGTTGGCAAATTACTAAGACAGTTTAAATGTCTCGTAAAATATTGTGAAAAGCGTCTGCTAATAAAAGAAACGTTTTAATTAACGGCTTTTCTAAGATACTGTTGCAAAATAATTATATTGTCCTTTTTCAATTTTTGTTGTTCAAAGTTCACAACAAAGGCACAATAAGAGAGATAATTCTCACAGAGATACATGTACATATACTAGATAAACTACTATTCTATCTTTACCAAGCTGTCGACCAAAGGAGCGATTTCAATTAACATTAAATTTTCTGTGAATAAAAATTTCTATATATCAATGCATTTACATGTACATGTACTTGTGATATTGCACTTGAAGTTTGCATTTAGTTCCCTTATCAGGGTGTCAATTTTATCGTTGACGAAGCAGGGTTTGTTGCAGTAAAAAAGACAAGGTTACCTGTGGTTGTATCTTCAGTTCGTTTCGTTCTTTATCGCCTTGATCAAAAAACTCGGTCATCACGAGATCTGCCACCTGAGCACAGTACAAAACAGGATATTGTTATATAAAAGTTTTCTTTCATCATATATTTCAAGAGACGCGTCACCTGAAGCCAATCATATTTTACGTACCAAACCATATTTATGAAGCTGTACATAAATGTAAATATGCGCCATACCAATTGGACATAATTATCTGAGAGGGAAAATGTGTGTGATTTTTTTCATCAAGCTAACAAAGCTATGGACTTTTTGCAAATAATAACAATTATAACGATTTACTTAATCTCCGAGTCGGATGATGACAATTCCCATCGTCAAGTGGTTTCTCTAGTTTTCATTCTTAAAAGTACTAAACAATGCAATGATTTACATGTATAAGTCATGGTTATCATACTATCGAAATTTGGGTCTGGTATCCATCACTGCATCATTGCAAAAACAGCCCTTTTCATTATGGTATATAAATATAGCTTTAACATTTCGCACAAAAGCATGAAGCAATATGGTAACGTTCCCTTCTTGTACGAGCCACATGTCTTACTTTTCTTTGGATCTCCCACGGTTTCGTTATCGCTGCTACGTCACAAGTCGTCATCAAAATACTGCGCAATATGTCTCTAGACTCTCTGTCGTCCCAATTCTTCATTCCTGAGTCAACCATTGCGAAAAATTTGTCCCTAACCCTGTTTATAAGATTATGCATATAATATTAAGACATTTCGATGATCACATATATACGCTTGATTAAAAGTTTATCTTATTATACATGTACATGCACTCAAGGTCATCGTCAAAAGGAAATACATAGAGATAAATTCAACCTACGGGCCACTGCTACTATTTCCCCCCATATTGAAAATTTAGCATTGTTCTCGTTCTTTTCGGATTTCCCCTAAATTTTCATAGGAAAATACATAACTGCCAATTTAGCAATTTTTAAATACACATACAGAAAAAAATAAGTAGACATACTGAATATGACGAGATAAATCCGTAGCCAAGATGGCGTCCTTCAATAAGTTGATCACTTCGCTGTACTCCTCAGAGTTAAAGTTTCCAAATATGTTATGGCTCTAAAACGATGAAAATAAAACCTCTTTGTAATAATATTCTATTATGCTTACAATAAAGTCGGATGTACAATCTTACTTCAGTTATCAATGAGATGTGTACACGTATCTAGTAACATTTATTAGGACTCTTTTGTAAAATAGAACCATTTTAACAAGAGCTTGGACTTTGGGTAGTTGTGTCAATCGGCAATGTGACGTAGGCCTCTCTATTTCATTGCTGGCCACTCAGTAATGGCTCTTTGAAATCAACAAGATTTGTCTGGCTTTTGAGTTAAGACTACGCAATCGGCGTATATTTCGCTTGAAACCAGCGTCATTTTAACTTGTTTTAACACAAGAAATAAATATTTATATCCTACTGAAAGTCCAAGGCCTTGTTAAAATGGTTCTATCTTAATTCTGTCTGTACCTCGCTGTTGAGTATCATTACGGCGTGGTTGAAATGGTGATGTTCCAAGGTAGCCTTCGTCCCATAAAGCTGGGCCAACGCCGAACTTGTTCTGAGAGCAAATATAGCACATACAGTATTAATATAAGATGTGCTTGTAAAATTGAGCACCTTAGAAAACAACACGGGTAATTGCAAATCGAAATACAATACACATTACTTTATAAAAGAATCAACACAGGCAATTTGGAATACAATAAACATTACAATACACATTACACTATCCACAGAAATCGAACAGACGAATCTGCTTTATACAGATAGTCTTTTGAAATCATCAAATATCTACCATGATAACAATCACAGATGATAACTGAATAAAGGTATATTAACTGTGTCAACATCTAGTATCCATGTCCAACATCTTCTCTTAAATTACTTGGCTAATCTTGACTAAATTTATTGTGTGACAGCTATAAGTGAATGGGAACTTCACTTACATGTAAAATTTCCGTTTTTAAACATTCAAAAACATATAATAATAAAAGTATACTTTAATAGGTGTTTATGATTCCAAGAAGGCAATTCTGACATTTTCCAGTCAGAAACGATTGGCTTCTTGCCTCACTGACATGGAAGGAATGGCATGTCTGCAAAAGGGGAAGAAGTAATACGATTCTAGAAGAAACTGTAAAAGATTTAATTACTTTTGCTGGAATGCGTTATTTGTTCCTCGATGATCAAGATCATGGCAAAGGCAAGCAACTACCAAAGCGAGGCTTTCTTTATCCGAAATATGTCGTCTCACTCCTGACATCTGGAATCAAAATGAAGCAAACACACTTTCAAATATTATCTTAACTCGACGTAGAATCATTTTTAATAAATCGACATTGGTTTTAATTTTCTATGTTAAAGGTGAATTGTTTCCTTGATTAGGAGCTACAAGGCTATGTAAAGGTTAACTCTTTGAAAAAAAAAGGATTGTTTCATCATTCCCCTTTATATTGTGAAACCTAACCTTTCATTCAAGCTATAGCCGCGGAAAATATCGGGTATTGTGCAATCATTAAGACATACACCTTGGGTATCATAGACGCTTTTACTGGCTTTTATTACAAAAGATTATTCGAAGAGTGCACCATTAAAGACGGTACTTTGAAGCCAGGTACCTGGTTTGCGGTCAAAGTGATAGAGAAGTGCTTCTGAACGCGGACAAACCTTGAGGGTGGCGAACATAAACTGGCAGACATTAAAGGCATGGCGCCAGTTGTGGTAGGCGACATTTCTGTAATTTTTTCTCACTGTCAGAATCCACCGGCATAACATCTGAAAAATAGGTCATTTGGACATATTACGAGAGGCGGGGGGGGGGGGGGTAGCAAAATGATATTTCTCTCTATTCCATTTTGCAAAATAGACAGTCATTAAATGTGATGACACTTTTTGCTAAAGGTCTTACATCATATAGTGATTAATAGATTTATATGAAACATGTTGGTGTGGCCAATAACATCATTTCACAATTACCCACTGTTATTGAAGAAACGGAACAGGGCTAGCAACGGAAATGTCAATTGCCTTATCATATAATGTGTTTTCCAGCTTTATGATGTAATTCGCAAATCGCAAAAATAAACCCATAAATGATAATAAAAACATCCTCCCTAACAGCCCATAAACGTTTTCTGCATTGTTATATCCTATTCATATTCAAAAACACGATATACAATAATTCCCAACAAAAATGCAATCCTAAAAGTCCTCAGTTGTCTCTTTATCATTTTGCAAGGAATTTATATTCGCATAATTACTAATTTAATTAATTATAATAATATATTAATTTACTAGTAATGTGAATCACATGACATCATTGATTATCAGAAGCAACTTAACCATTTATCATTTTTAATTATATCTCATTGTATCATTTTCTCCGACTAGAAACTAAGTGTTTTCGGAATAGTGTATTATTGTTGTTGTTTTGAATGTAATTAAAAGACCAGCTTTCAACTAAAACTTTAATTGCTTTGGCAAATATGTAATAAGAAGCATTGACAAATATAATCCTTTGCAAAGCTTTTTAATTAAGATAACCTTTTTTATTGTTTATGCTTATGACTTTCTCTCATTATAATGGATAGTGACATGATTATAGACATGCAAAGTTGAAGGTAAAAAATTACAAAAAAAAAAAAATACAAAAAAATTACAAAAAAAGGTATGTACATTTAAATTTTCTTTACGACACCAAAACTATCAATCTACCAAAAAAATTAATTTCATTTCTGACTCTGAAATGTCAGTTGATATTTGGAGTAATACATAATGATTTCCCACCATTTTCCAATTATCTTGCACGAGATATGTGCACTTTTTCTTAAGCATGTAAAACGTCGACACACCTACCTCGGTATCGATTCTGAATGTTCTTTTAAACCCGAGGTCTTTGAAGATTCTGACTGCAGCCAACAGCATGTCGTCGCTTGTGAGAGAGAAATCGTTGAAGTTGAATGAGTCTAATTTCCAATCATCAGCATCCGCAACTTTCCTAGACTACAACGGATATTAATTTGAACATAAAAAGGAATATTTCAACACAGAGCAGCATGCAATTGACAATGTTACGCTATATTGTTCTTTTTTCTTCGTTTTTTATTTAATGATTACACGGAATCACGAGATAATATTTGAAAAGAAAAATATCAAAACCTTAAATCTATTAGTCATACCGTTCAACCTTAAATCTTTTCAAATAATGCCTATATACATACATGTACATAAACTTTTGAAGTAGAAATGTTTTCTGAGTTTGTTTCAAAAAAGGGAAACAACTCCCTGTATACATGTATAATTTATCTTTGAAGAAGTATGAAGTCTTGCGTGATAAGACAGTATGAAGTGTAAAAAGGTAAACAATTTCAGTAAAAGTAGCGATTCCCTCAATGTACCCTAAGTAAAAACGAGGGCGTCACACAAAACCAGAATATTGCTGTTAATAAAAGCTCGCAATGTTTTTAATGTATTATCTGCGTTGTATGCTTGCTCTAAATGAACGTAAAAGTGCAATTGATATCGTTTAGTATCTCTCATTAAATTAATAGTAGTCCCTAGAAAATTTTTTTTACTGTAACTCAATTTGTAGAATGTATGATGAAAATTTAATGTTTAGAAATAGAAAAACTTCTACATCTATTTCACCTATAGAGGGTATACTAACCACAAAAATATCCCTTTTATCAGCCTGCATTTATATCCCGTTTTTTATTTTATTGACTTTATATGACAAACATCATATTTAAGTAAAATGTAGTTTTTTTGTGGTTTCAGTAATCGCTGATTGGATCCCGTTCAGGAGGGAAAGTGTTATATTGAAATATCTGTAAGTGTTTTGTCAAAACACGTTTTCATTCCCTCATGTTTTAGATCGTTTTGATCAATAGTATTTACGGGCATTGCAAGCAGATACAAGGGGAAACCGCCTGATATACTTCTGTCTGTAAGTGGACTTCAGTACTTAACGGTGTATGTACCTTTAACTTGACGACATCCTCTGCAGTAACTGTTCCATGGTATGAAAGTACCTGTACGGACATTAAGTTAAATAAATGAAAACAATCAGAAATGTCTGTATGCTTCCAAAAATATCCGACGGCAAAGCCATTCAACATTCGCTATCAGTACGTAAAATGATAAGGAAAGGATTTATGCTTGTACTTATGACAATAAGCCCTGACGGAGCGCGAGGTATAAGTCGACTTTGATGAATCGGATTACCTCTAGAGCTACCATTTGCTTGGCGGAGGCCACTGCGATTTCCTCGTAAAGAAGACAGTTATTGATTCCTAGTCCACAGAAAATGGTAAAAGCCTACAACATTAAGAGTTTTTCTTTAGTTTTACTCTACAATTTTTTTTAAACTTAAGATTTTTGAAAATAAAGATTCGACTATTGTAAATCTTTAATAAAGAATAGTTAAAAGACCGTAGAAGAACTTCAGATATGCAGTATAAATAAAGTTTATACTTTCTATCTTAGAGTGCATGAATACTGAATATGGCTTAATTAGGTAGGACTACATTCTTTGTAGCAACAATCATTCGATCTTTCACTAACTAACGAACATCGTTGTGCCTCTACATAATGGGAATTTTTCACCGACTTGTAGCTTCCTACCTCGAACAATTGGTCATCATGGTCGTCAAAAGAGTGGCCGTCTATCCGGTTCATTACCTGGGCAACACCTTCAAATGGAGATAAAAAGTGATGAACGACTCAATGAATCTAATTCTGGACAATGTCACAACATATATGTACACGAAAACTCTGATGGTGAAGTATACCGTTTATAATGACACAAAAACGACACGAAACCATCTTCTTCTTATATACATATGTATTATCTTTTCTTTCGTTCATGCGTTCTTTTAAATATTTTCATCCCAAACGTACAATTGTGTCCATACACAAGATATGCCAGATATTCGATGACTTTCTCCGGACCTTGATGGGGATGTTTTTTGCTTAAATTACATCAGAAGAAATCATTTCAATGCCCAGAATGTACGCATCTTCGCAACAGCTAAGTTCTATTCTTCTTTATCAAGGCTTATCCGATGAGTTCTATTTTTTTTGCTAATTAAGCCTTCCAATTCCTATACAGGTCGTAAATAATCAATATTCTCTCCAAAATTGCTTGAATTCATATCTGTCAACCCAATTTACTTCTGAATAATAACAATTCACTAGAACAGGCAATTGGAGAACAATAGTTACAGCATTGCAATATACGGTATCTGACAAAACTTGATAAATCTACTAGACCTTTTTGAATGAAACAAACAGTTGCTTGGATGCAACGTAAACATCGACTCTAAGATACATGTAGTATATTTTAATTTTGGGAAGAACAAAATTACTCAACAAAGAAAACATTATGAATGAAAGCATGCTTATTTGATATTTTCATGAACGAAAATGTTTTGGAACTTACTGATTGTTTGGTCTGTGAAAATTTAAATTAATTTGTAATTAATGCATTGGTTGTTCTGTTTCTTTTCTCACCTTTTTCTTGTTACAATTCAAATCTAACGCAAATAAGGGCTTCTTATTTCACTCTTTAATTGGCACCAATATTAAGGAGCGGTGAGAGGCCATTTTTTGAGAACTGACAAAATAAAACTGATTCATAAGGTGTTGAAAATACAAAGTTTCCAATGCCTAGTTAATGTCAGAAAGAACAACAAAGACTATTTTTATTGCAAACTAGATTGGACTCTCTACTTAATATACATTTTGAACTTGCTCACATAGGTAGGAAACGTTAGGTTACGCCAACAAAATTATGATTTTATTTTCATCAATTGCATGTCGACAGCTCATAATCTCTTGCCGACCACTTTCAGGGGGAAAATTACATATCCTTACAACAACAGTATAAAACAAAACCCTATGATCATCAATGCTTGAAAAATTGACACTTCTATGTATTTTATTGCTAGTATATTATTAGCTTATTTTTTGCAAAATATGAAATTTGACAATATGCACTAATTATTTGTATACAGTGATGGATGACTTAAAAACCCATGGGGATAATGAACGGTCATCAGTGACGTCAACAGTCACAGAGTAATGAAAGGTTTTGAGGTACATTCTTGATGAACTTGAAAGATTTTTGCCCTTTGATTATTTTTATGAATCTACTGGTAAGAAATCAATAGAAAGAAGTGAATGAGGATACTAGTATTAAACACAAAAATCGATTATTAAAGATATTCTTTGTAGCCGTGTGATACCGACATTCACACAAATCTATAGCGTTTCATTCAGTTCTTATAAATTAAGTATATTCAGGGCTAAATCAAAAAGATGAAAGGTCGCTGTTGTAAAAATGAAAGTCCTTATTTGTATGGCTTTTTCCAACTCACCCTAAAGTAAAAAAGACTAGTCAAGTACTTCATATTCAGATCAATGACATACCGCATGCACGTCTCAATACGACAGAAAATGACAAAATTATCGGTGCAGTCTCCTGAGCCTACGGCGTTACGTGCTGCTACACACCTATTGTCTGATTATCTCGGTTCCGGATTGGTTTACACAAAATGGAACGTGTGTGGAATCCAGACTCCCCATCGCTCTGAAAAAAAAAGAAACAGCATTGTATGCCACGAGGTAATCCAATTCTCAAAATGCAATCCAATTCTCAAAATGCAATCCAATACTCAAAAATGCAATCCAATACTCAAAATGCAACATAATCTGATCTAGATTTCTTTCTAATCTGCGATAATTATCTCTTCAATATATGTTATCGTGATAAACAAAAACTGTTTTCAATTTAATTGATGCAATCTAGATTTGATTTTTGTCGTCAAAACATATAATGATTCATTCAAAAGCTTCTAAAGAATAATAGTTTTTGTTCTTATACTAAATATTGTGGTTTGTTTTTTTTTAAATTATCACTTTCAACCAAAAAAAATGTTACTCCTGTTTCATGATTCATTATATACTAGAGCAACCAAAGCCAATTTCAAGCTCTCGAACTAAAAAATATATTTTTCAAAACGTAAACTTTTTTGGTTTGGCTTAAAAACTAATATTCACTCAATAATACTGTGACGTTTGACAACCTCTAAATGTAATCCATCATCTTTGAAAAATATTGACAAGGCCGATTACTTATTTAGCATCGTTACTGATTACTGATTATGAACTGATTATGTTGTGGCGATGATTTGGTTTTGATCCTAGAGGTTCACACATACATTGGGATCAAATCTAGAATCCTGGTGAGCGTCAGCGATGTTGATGGTCTCCCCTGTCACCAGAACCAACTCGGCTATCTTATTCCCTAGCTGGTAGTTGGACATATTATCAGAGCTAAAAAGGAAAGAACAAAAAAATGAAACATTTCAAGCATAAGAGACGCATACTGTAAAAGTACGCTGGTGGTTAAGTACGCGTTTTCTATGGTCAAACAATACGCGTGGGTATTATCAAAATACTTGGATGTTTTTTCCCATACGCGCGGGGGTATTTTTTGCGGTTTTAAGCTTACCGCGAAACGTGTGTATATTTCCCTCACGCGTTAATAACTACTTTTACAGTACATGTACATTGTTCAATTATGTCATCCAAAATCGATTGAAATATATCAGTGGCAGCTGGGAAATTGAAGAGAGAGAGAGAGAGAGAGAGAGAGAGAGAGAGAGAGAGAGAGAGAGAGGACGTTTTATTTGAAGCACAATGAAATTTATCATTTATATCGTTAGTTCAATTATGAGATCAGGTTTTTAACAAGTCAATTTTAATATATTTAATCTGTTGATTTGTATCAAATTTATTTTAAATAATTCTAACTGTATCATTATGTGTACGTCCATTCAGCCTAACCCTTGATTGATGAAAATCGCAACTAAGTAACACTAATATACGTACATGTAATGCTATATCGTACATGTACAGGGTAATTTTCGCCCGTGCTATTTTCGCCCTTCTTGACTTGCAAACGCCCCCCCCCCCCCCTCGTCTTGAACACGCCAAGACAAAGTTCTGTTTGAAGAGAAATAGGTTAAGAAATTGAATTCGCCCAGTCTTCGATTCGCCCGTTGACAACAGTGGTGATATGGGCGATAAAACATGGGCGAATATTTCCCTGTATACAGTACTAACTAGACCAAATTTCAAAGGGCAAGATCGGTCGTTAATTGCATTTTTAACAATTGTTAACGCAATGATTAAATGGCCTTAAAGGGAACAAACAACTGCAGTATTGCCTTAAGATGAATGTGAGCATTAACAAGTAGACAGGTCATTGTGTGTGTTTAGCAGTCTCGTCATTTTGTTTGGGTTATCATGCAGCCACTTCTATCTGTCCTCTGGGATTGTTTATCTGAAAGTTGTCAATTGTAATCTCACAGAAACTGTTTTATACCAGCCGATAACGTCATTGCAAATCCCGCATAGAATAAACGCTGGTCCAGCTTTATGACTTTGGCATTTCAAAAGATTATGCTGAATCGCACAGCAAGTCTGCAAATATGACATTTTCATTTTTTTTTTAACGTTTTTTTTCTCTTCCAGACATTAGCACCTATGAAACTGGGAGTTTAAAGATTGCTGTTTATGAAAAGAAACCGTTCGACGTGTCCACTGTGTGAAAAGTACATTACGTCAATTGTTCCATGCTTAAAGTACAACTGAATATTTGTTCATAATCATTACTTGTTCAGTTTTCCTGTATGTTCAATGTCTAAAAACTATAAAATTGTGTGAATGTGTACAACTATCGTAAAACAAATCCAAAAGAAAAAATCCAAGTCAATGAACCTTTTGACAACAGTTACTACATCAATTTCAATGCATAATTTATCTTTCATTGCATTGCATTATCGCATTATTACCTGGTAAATACGAAAGCAGGATTACTTCTAAAAAAGGAAGAGTTGCGAAGGTCAGGAGACGTTGGTGTGAGAAGACGGCGCCTGCGTGACCGGAAGCAAAGAGAAAGAAAGAGCATCAAGAAATATTGTACTACATTTAGTGTGCATCTGATCATTATGTCCCGCTGGTATTTAAAAGAATTTAAATAAACAATTTACATTTTTCTTATGTCTGCCTACCAATTGCACCAGGGTTCTATATAAAGTAATTATACCGGTATCTTACAATCACCATCTGCGTTAATTAATGCAAACATTTAAGGGTCAAAAAATCATATTTGCTTAAAATAGGTAGTGAACAATGTTTTACAGTGAACATGAAAATTTTATATTAATTAAATATTTTTTCTGAATGATTGATAAATAGTTCATAGTTAGGAACAAACAAATGGCAAAAACGAATCAAACTAGTTTGATCTATTACACTTGCCCATATGAAAACAATTATAGATTGAATCAATTACGACCCAAAAACAAATCTTCATAAAAAGGAAACTGTGGGAAAACTCTTTTTAAAAGTTTTCTTATTATGTTTATTCAGATGCTAGATACAAATAAACTAAATAATGTTGATATTGTTGGATTTTGTCTTTTTTGTTAATTTTCTGTTACTTAAATCAAGATTTATCGAAACAATTTTAGCAACATTGGAAACAACGGACAGCACAGACTAGTACATGTACATATTTTTTCTTAACTATTCCATTCGCGAAACTTATTAAAAACTTTGATTATTTTTACACAATAGTTTATAAATATGATTTTAAAGACCATGATAAAACTGCCGACTCCTTTTGATCATCAGGTTAGACGGTAATCAATGTATTGTAAATCTTTGGTCCTTTAAAATTAACGCAAAAAGTAACGTTTTTCCGAGCTCTGCCTTTGGGATTGCAACAATCACGTGATAAGTTTAATGCATGGACAGGGCAAAATTTCAATCAACGTTTTTTCACTTTGCGCCGGAAGGGTGATACAAGTTGAAATAGAGATGCAAGATTACAAACATACTAATTTCTTATAAAGGTCCCGAGTGCACAAGAGCATGCGTTTTAAAAAAATATATGTATGTAAAGAATTTACAGTGTATGTTACCTTCCTGTGGAACTAGCAATAAATTGATTGAAATTCATATACACTGTACCGAAATGGTTCGCATTGGAATTTGCCAAAAAGCATTATAAATGGTATTTTTAAAACTAAGTTCACTGAAAAACGATATTTTCGCTTCAACGGTAGATGCACACTAGATGTTTTCCATTATAAACAGACATGTAGTTATATATAAGGAAGGGTTCTCACAAAAGTAACTCCAACCAATTCTATAGGGAATAAACAGTAAAGTAAGAAAATATATATAATTTTAAGGCAGTAAAACAGTGCATTGATTAAAAAGCCGAACCAAGCATATATACAATTTAGATGATTATAGGTGCTTAAATGGTTTTTTTTAAAAGTATCATAGAAATACGTCTTAGTAATTAATGGTTTCATTTACACACAAATATATTTTTTAAAAAACACACGTATTAATTAGGCAAATTTATTATGTTTCGTTGTATTGTGTCTCGTATTCTATGAAAACAGCATGAAATTAAAAACGCACACCAACAGTAAAAAAAGCACAAATACAATAGTTAAATATATTTTATTCTTTTTTTCCTATCATAAAAATGATATATTTAGATGGTAAAACAAGCATAAAATTAAAATTAGGTAGAGGTTAATAAATTTTTCATTAAAAAAGGTTCAAGTGAAAGCGGTCGGTATCTTACCTTTGACAGTTCTGTCCATTCCTCAAAGGATAAGCTAAATCGAAGACCTTTTTAAAAGAAGTCTGAAATATAATGCAAACTTTGTTACAAATAACAATTTTTAAAACGTGGGTTATGTCAAATTCTTTTATTCCTTTAAATGTGATTTACAGTGTTGAAAATATATAAACATGCCTTACAATAAGAACAAATAAGACATGGGTTTTATATTGAAAATCAACTGCGTGTACAGTACCAGTAAATATGAATGTAAAAAGTGAATTAAAATAAACTGAAACAAAATACATGTAGTGGCTGTTGACCTGGTTGGCTTCTTCTTTTAATCATAATAATGAATGACCTTTTTTTAAATTTGTTAAAAGACAAAAGTAAATATAAACTATAAGAAAACGATCATTGCGAAAACAACTCAATTACATAGTTACGACAAGCTGCTAACGCGGGTTATGTATTTTTCTGCAATTTCACTTCATGTATATTCATATCCCGCATAAATCACCCAATAAATGCATTTTACTGTTCAAATAAGGCAATTGAACTGTCATAACACGTCATCCTGTACGTGGTTAAAAGAAAGCCGACACATTTATGATTACTTATAGTGAAATCAATAAGGATTAGCATTGTCGATTAAAAAATAAAACAACTGCTCCCCGCGTTTTGGAGTTACCGTGTTAATAATGTTGTAACCTTGTCTTTAGTCAGTGACCTAAGATCAATGTCATAACGCCTCATTAAGTAATAAATGACCGAAGATTTTGTGCTTCGAATGGACCTATGTTATTTCTCCTAGTAGCAGGCATAGAACTAAATATGAAAGATGGCCCCGCAGGACGGAAGGGATGACGTTATTTTATCACCCTGTTTGATCGATGCATAAAGTTTTTTGATATATGTAATAACATCACAACAATATATATGTAAGAATAAATAAGACTGTTTTAATCGAAGCAGATATAAATGAATTGACGTACAAAAAATCATATGTGCCAAAGTAGTCTATTGTTAAACTTTGTATTATGAGAAACCGGACTATATACAGGTCTGATATAAATAATCCTTCAGTGTTGGCATATAAATAGCACACAACAGAAAGAATTAAAGATTTCTGTATTTACGCAACCAAAAGATTGTCAAACACAGCATACGACGTGATAAGTGAGAATTATGTAAGGTCTTTTCACAGTTATGAAGTTTTAATATTACACAAAATACAACGTACATGAATTATATAGAGTTAATAATATTTCGAGAGAATTTAATTAATTCCAAAGTAAGATAAAAAAAAAGATAGAAGAATTTACCTCAGAAGACCCATCACGCAATAGAACCGAACAGCGCTCACATTTCAGCAAACTTTGGGCTCTCTGCATAATTTTGAGTATTACATTTTCCACTGAAGTTTGTTCTTCAAACAGATCGTGAACAACTTCTAGCAATGCCTAAAACAAAAAGCAAAAAATACTTTCTCATAATAATGAAAAGCACTCTATAGTTGTGCACTTATTGAAGTCTAGAAAGTCTTACCTTATTTCGTTCATACTCTTTACTGTATGCCTCGAAAATCTGAGCATTGTGAATGGCAATTCCACAGAATGTCAGATAGGTCCCTAACAGCTAAAATAAAAGGAATATATAACATTATACAACATCTAACATGTAACTGTTGTTAATAAGATAAGTTTTTATATATATTCCGAATCGACTTTGACTTTTTCTAAACTTGAATCGACACATTGAATCTTAAGCACTAATTAATAAGTAATTTTTATGAACTTAGAAAAAATAACATGCACTCAATCTTTTATATATGTATGGTTTTGAAACGTTTCTTCTTAATGTTAATAGTAGATGAAATGGATAGAATATTGTAAATTTCGAATGATATACATTTTTCTAGACATAAGCAAATAATGAAAGTTACATCCTCATTCTATTCTCTTCTGTTCTATTTTCTGGATAATAAATGCTATTTGGATTTTTTAAATTGTTTACTGCGACACAAAAATGTCCTTAGCACAAGGAAGATAATTTTATCAGTCGGATTGACACAAGTTAGTGTTTCTTCTATTATTTTCTTATGTTTAGTAGCCCTTTTATCAGCAAGCGAGTCGTGTTTCTTAATATCATGACTTCTGTAAATCAATGGGATAATTTTTCAATTACTTGGAAAAGTCTGTTTTAAGGGTCGTCAAAAACAATTGTCCTTTCCGATATATTTCATTTTATCAAATAAAATATACAACATGATAAAATGAAATATATCGGAAGGGACACAATGATTCAAAATTGATTCTATTTATTGTATCTGGTAAGGATTCGCCAGGGATTGATTCTTAGTTGCTATGTTGTATTTCATTTGAATGTTTATACAAAATGTATCTACAAATAATGCTACCTTTGTTCAAGTCTTTTAACGAACAACAGTATATTCAACACAATTTTAAAAGATTGTGCTATGGAATAGAAGCTTAGTTGTTTAAGGATAAAAGCAAAATATCACATAAAAATGTGAGAAATCATGTCATCTAAATATTGTAGAAGTTTGTACGAAGATGGGCGATACTATGTACATCAAAATACCGATGTTAGTGGCATCTTTTCATGATACTGGCATTTGTTTATTTATTGAACAAAGTAATAAAACAATATTTACAAAGTGATAAAAAAAAACCCACATTGAACTTGCATGATATGATCCGTACGATGGCTGCCATGGGACGACTTTTATTTCGTGGCCACGAATTAAAAAAAAAAATCTCAAGCATATGTCCTGTGGCAGCCACCGTAGATCAGTGAATTTCTCCTGAAACTTTTAAGCGAACACGTGGGAAAATTCCGTTTATGAATTTTTTTGCTTAAAAGACGTCTTTCTCATTTCATAAATTCCTCAATTAAAAATACGAAAATCGAATTTTATTTTAAAAAAGAAAATGTTTTGTATTTTATTTTTATTTCAGAGGAATTTCCGTTTCAAGGGATTGAACTTTACAAGAAATAATCTTCATAACTCAAAACCCTAAGCAAATACGTGTAAGTGTGCGCGCGTATGTATGGTATATGTACAACCTTTTCGTCCTCTTTGCTGAACCCCTCCTGGGCCCCTGCTTTGTTAATGACCTGTGCTACAGCCACCACCTCGTCATCAGCATTATGTATTGGCATACAGAGCAGGGTATCGGTCCGGTATCCGGTGATTTTGTCCACGTCATCATTGTACCGAGGATCCTGTATAATTAATAAAAATGATAATCTTATTGAGATGAAGAATCTATCTTAACTGTCCATATCGGTAACGTCATGAGATGTATCCCAAGAGCAAGTAAACACGCGAAAAATTGATTACGATCCCATGTACTACTCCTATTAGATTTTTAAATACAGTAGGAAAATCATTTTTTCTATGAATAAAATACCTACCTACATTTAATGAATCTATGTAAAATGTAAGACTTCATTACCCTACATAATAAATTCTCATAGGATTCCAAGAGAAATCTACAAGATTTTCTCTGTATCATTATTTCTCCCATAAGAATTATTTTTTCTATGTGATACTATAGCATTTAACTTCAAAGGTAAAGATCTCATATATCAGACGAGACACACTTTTCACAAAAGAGGTTATAACTTCTTTAGTCACTGGTCTACTAAGTGGTGTATAAGATATTTTAACAGGAAATGCACCTAACCTTGGTGCAAAATGCAACATACAACCTTAGCACTGGCAGATTCATCCTGCTCAGAGATCAGAATTAACCCTTTTCTTGGTATCTGTGATCTACTGAGACAATTACTTACCATTAATCCGATATTTCTCTCCATTACCCTTCATGATATTTGTACTCTCTATTTGATTTAATTGCTTTTCCATTTATCACAAGACATATGAAACCAGCGATCCCAGTTTATTACAAGATTTGTTCAATCCCGACTCTGCATCTCTAAGCAAATGGTTCATTGATACTGAAGCAAAGCAAAGCCAAACCCAAGTTCAGTCAGTGTAAACAATGATTGAATGACTTTTAGATGGAACATATATATATACATTTTATTTCTTACTGAAACTTTTCTTTTTTAAAATTTACATAATGTTTCATTGAATTATAGTCAAGAACTATTAAAACCTCTTGAAATTGTGTTTATTATGATAACGAACTCAGAATACAAAAAAGTTGCAAATACTGATTTTTAAAAAATGGTGTCACTCTTGTGCCTTTTGTGAAAGCAAATGAAACCAATGTAGATTTCCACTTTCAATTGAAAGTTTCCTTAAACCATTTTCAAAGGTTTTTGTAAAGTTCAACAAATAGTAAACAAAATTGTAACAGTATTCAAAGATATTATATAGGTTAGGAAAAATTATCATTTACAATTATATCGCTGAAATGAGATTTTAGCGCAGATTTTTTTCTAGATTTCAGTGAAATTTTCCATCTTTTAATCTTTCATGATATCAGAATCGTAAGATGAATATTGTTTTTAAAACACTCTTAATTTGATTCGTCCACTTTAGCTAGTATATATTCACCAAAACAGCAATTACAGAATAACAGTCTTCTTTTTCTTTGAGTTCTATTCACTTGCTTGTAAAAATAAACGGCAGATTCATTTTAGTGAATGTCGAAAGAAAAAAAAAAGTTTTCTAATGCGAAAACTAATAATTGTCCGTTCAGCTGTCGGGAGGCCAAGAAAGACGTCGGTATAACTGACTTGCAAGTGACCTATGCACCACGTTTGTTTTCATTGTATTTCATTAATGGTAGTTTTAGCAATTTTGCGGCTGGGAGACCCCTATTGTTCTATACTCTCCAATTTGTTTTCTAGTCAAATGTTTGTGGATCTTCCAGCCACTTTTGTTTATGTTTATATGTTCTATAATATTTGCGTCATTTTTAAATAAATGACAATATTTTAACAATCAAGAGGTGTTACTGTCTTTATTCAAATGGAAACAAACAAGCGTCAATGTTGTCTTGAAAAGTAAAGAAGGGGTTTTAACATAAATAATATTGCTGGCGTTCGAAAGGCAAACATACGTCTGTTGCACGGTAATCGTAAGGTGAAGGCATCGCATGTCGCGAGTTAAAACCTGTCTCCATTCAAATTTGTACGTGACATTGTACGTGACATCTACGATTGGCTGGTCATACATATATGTTCGTTTGTTTTACGATGCATTTTCAATTACCTTAGCACGGTTTGTAAATGAGGGTGCAGCCATCTTGAAAATTGAACATTTGAAGTAAGAATGTATACAGTTCTTGAACTGGCTTGTTTATATTCAAAACAGACCAAAACTGTTACCAGCAGATACAAAAGCAATAAATATGAGGATATATATGTTGTTTTGTATGCAAACTATGCAAACAAGAACAGAACAATGCATTTTTAATCACTTATTTAGAAATGCGCAGCTACAGACTTAAATCCAATATTGAAAAATATGAAAAAATCTGAAAGGACATTAGTGTCCACTCTACAACCATTTGTTAAGAAAATCGTCTAAGCTTGCTTATTTAAGTTGTAACTTTGTATTTAGGACAATCACTTTTTACTTTTACTTTTTACTTTTTACCACTACCCCACTTGTAAAAAGAATTGACTTTAATTTATACTTAATATAGAACTAAAAAAAAAAAATTCAAACTTGGGACTGGTATAGAGATGTAAGTCACATTCAACACAAATTGTTTTGAATTTATATATATTTTTTTCTATGAAATTATAACGTCACCGTGTTTCTATAGACAACGGAGTTTAGGGTACACTGGTTTTTCTTGTCTGAAAATAGATACCGACTGATTAAAATAGGGTCCCTATTTTGAGGCAGGTTACAACAATAATGTGCTAGATTCAAACTTTTTCTCAACAAATGGTTGTAGAGGGAATACTAATGAATCCCCTTTATATCTTTTTTCAAATTTTTAAATCTTCAAAATAAGTTTGCAGCTTCGCAGTTCGACAGCTGTTCTATGTGATTAAAAAACATTGTCCGATTGTTGTATGCTTAATCTGCAAAAAAACAACATGTAGAACCTCATATTTATTGGGTTTTTTTTATCGTTTAGCAACACTTTTGGTCAGATTCGGGCAGAAACAAGTCAGTTCAAGAAATGTTTACATTCTTAACCTCAAATGTACAGGATGGCCCCAAATCCCCCATAACTCTTCGATCACCCACGAAGCCACGATTGGCAAAACCCGTAGCACAAGCACGATCACCGAACACTTACGGTCAGTTGTGACTGAGGCTTTACAACTTCTATTCTTTTTTCAATTTATGTTTCTGCTTTCATATTTTAGACAAAATGTACCATTCATGTGTTTTCAATGTGTTTTTCTAAAATTCGTTTTACAACAAAATAAGATCCCATGATATTTGACAAAAGATACAAGAGAATCACGTTTCTTTGCTAGTTGTGACTTGATATACGAATTTTAGAAAAAGTCTCAAGTTAACAGAATAAAATGACCTTAAAAACTACCCTGCAGAAATAAAAACATTTAATTTAGATATCTTTAACTCAAATTGACCTCAATCTCACTCCTGTCTTATAGTTATGTCAATATACATTGTACTATAACGTAGGTTGGCAACTGGTTTTTTTTTCAATTTGTCAACAAATTAAACATAAGAGAGTAGAGTAACATGCTACTCATTATTGACTGTCCAAAATTAAATAAAAAACCGATACACTATAGAATCAACGCATATTTATTACCAGCTGATGCATGGGGATTTAGCTAAGACTGATCGCAGATATATTAGTTCATGCTTTATGTCTGATGGTAATTAGAAGCCAACGGAAGGGGTTTCAGAGTATGCAGATATTTAAAATAGAAAAACATGGTACAATGATAAATACGATGACATAATATGTAATGGTTTTTTTTTTAAATACTGAGTATGACAATATAGAAAAGAAGTATGTTACGACAATTTGGAAGTGTTAATAATTATTTTAAGGATATTAGAAAAAAGCATATATCTTTCATTGCAAAAAAGATTAAGTCGTTAATATAGTAAACTGTAACGGGACCAAACACACAATCAATAACCGATGACTAATTCCGGAAGAGAAAGCCATTTTTATTTCTTTAACATTAGATATGTCATTAATGCGTCCAGTTTTATATCTATAATGGATTACAATTTAAGTATTAGTATATTCCAGTCAGTTCATTAGTAAATCCTCCCACCAAAAAAGTCATGACATATTCCCAAGATTGCTGTATGTAGCAAAATATCCAATTAATTAGAAATAACTGATATATCGATTTGTTTAATATCTATTAATCCACCTAGTATTTTTTGTCCATTAATTTTCTCTACACGTTTCTAGGATTTCTCATTCAATTACATCGCTTCCTGATGTATCAAGACAGGGGAAACGAACGGTTTGCTTGGCCGCAGGGCCTGAAGCAAATGTCTCGTAGATAATATAAGGAAATGAAATCCATATTATTAGGGACCAGAAATATATGTACACTGCCAATTACATTTAATAAGTACATCTGATACTTGAAGAATGCCGATGAACTTACAATTCCTGGAGTCGTTGTAGAAAGACGGATGCTTAATACAAAAAAATGTTTAGAAGCAAAATAATCATTATAAGAGTAAGTTTATGAAAGCAAGAAAGCGCCCATATGATTCATGTTTTTTTTTTTTTTTTATATTTCAGTGGTTTCAGTGGTATTATCGATGAGAAGAGCCCAGCAGCTGAGGCGATAGACCGTGAACTACGACTCTCAGCTGACACCAGATAAATAAATTAGAATCTCCAAGTCAAGCTAAGTCAAACTTTATGCTGCTTCGTTTCTCCAGTCTAATACCTTTCTATATTAATGTCACAATCAGTTTTGATTCAATATTACGACCATTTGTAATACAAGTTTATGTTATCATTTTGAAAATAATAATAGTGTTATTTACCAAGCAATCAAAACGGGGAAATCTAGATAGGTTATGGCTACGGTATTAAAAGATGGTTTCTTTCAATTATATGATGACAGAAAGACTGAACATTTCATACGCATCAATTGCATTTAATGGTGAAAAACGTTTTAGAATTGAAGACAGATCAATAGATACATTATTTAAAAATTTGGAGCCACAAACAGGTATTTGATAATCGTTTACAGAGACTATTCACGACATAAAACTTTATCAATATTTGTCCCTTGGGTTGATATCCACATATATAAATAATTGAATTTTATACAGAAATTAAGAATTCATTATACCTAAATATCTCGTTTGTCGTTTGTATATGTAATTTTTATGATCCAGCGTTCAGTCAAAATGATTAATCATTTCTGTAAACTTAGGGAAACATATTGATTTACTCATCTTTTAAAACGTCTATATATTTTATTTCAAAACAAACTAGAAAGATCTAGATCTCTGCTTTCATGAAAAATTCATAGAACTTTTTGACATAGTGTCTCTTAGTGCTTCGGGGCGGCTTTAGAGGCTTGCTAATGCGGTTACACTGGGATCCGTAGCCTCTCTAAGCCCATTAATTTCATTGGGTTGTTCGTCCTAGAGAAGTTATCGCCTGCGACAGCAACTCCATCAATGACACTCATCGGCTAAAACCCCAAGTCACCAGCACTGCAAACGTTTTATCTTGTTTTGTCATTCTTTCAAAACATTTTTTCTCTCTTGAGTACGGTTAAATAGCAGAGGAAAAAAATACATAAAATACAGCATCGCCCGTTTTCTTCTTTAACACTTCCTAAAATATACGACTTATGGATTTTGCAAAATGAAATGAAGTATTGCATGCTCAGCATTTTTCAATATTTTTTTATATTTTGATATCTTCTGAAAATTCCAAAACCCTCTTTACATGTATATGGAAAGATTGGCTTGTCCTTGTATTGAACGTTTTGGCAGACATAGCAATTATATTTACGTACCTTTTCATTTAATATATACATCACCGAAGACAGGTGCGGAGAGAGAGAGAGAGAGAGAGAGAGAGAGAGAGAGAGAGAGAAGAGTAAAATGTTTTTAAACACGCTATTTGCACAAACAATCATATTTTTTCTGCAGTGTTCGCTTACTTTGTACCCGTATCATATCTTAAGTTTTGAACTGACTGGGTTGGTGTAAACAATATGACAAGTGTTAACACATTGTGAAATTTGTACTCACAACCACCAAATAAATTCACACTATACAATATAACACCTGCAAAATTCCTATAAGAAAACAGATTATTGTTCACATATCACCCATGTTGAATCTACAAAATGGCGAAATATACCATAAACAATAAGCTTTAAACAGTCACTATTACCAATTCTATCATCTAAAATATTAAACAAAATTACAATATCATTGAATCAAAACGACTTTTGCCAATCACATAATGGTTTTCCAACATTTAGCACATGTACACGGCGAGCACCAATGCTCACAGTTTCACAACTGATACCGCTGATTCGATATTTATTAAATAGTTATACAAAATTTATCACCTTTTAAATCCTAATAATTTGTGTTTTTGTGCTATTGGTAATTAAAATAACCTTGATGATCATGACGCTTTCTTAGATTTTTCATGTAAATATATTAATATACTCCCATTCTGTCACAAACATACCATTTATATATGCCATGACGTAAATATAACGATATATAGTTTTTTTTTCATTTTCCTCTCCTTAAGCCATTTCGTTGTGAGACTGTGGCTTAATCCCTCTTTATTCCATATTGTCGTTTTTTTTATGTCCTATGGTGGTCGGTTTGTTCTTAACATTGCTGTAGGAATGTTACAATTTTACAGTGGCCGATCAATACTGTTAATAACTCGGCTGAACAACAGTCTGGGCCTTTTTTTACCATCTGCGACAAACGACAATTAGAGCGAAAGGCCACGTGTTCCTTGGTCACAATAAAACCTATTTATCACAATAATCCAGCAAAAGGGTGACTTAGGAGATGTATTCTTGGCAGGATTCAAATTCTAAATTTGATGAAAAAATACTATCTTGAATTTAGAACCCATTTCTTGCGTTTGAAGTTTGAAGGTCGTAGTTTTGCCCATGAAAACTATTAAGATCTCTTTAAACCATTTGTCAAGTAAAATTTATTGCTGTACTATTTCTGAAATTTCTAAAAATTTTAAATGTGCCGAAGACCATGGATTAAAGTTTTTTTTTGAAGGAATCAACAGTGAGTACAGGTACTTAGTAGGATAATGATGTTAAGCAATATCGACTGGTTCTAATGATAAGGATCACGGCGGTTTAAGCGTCTTTTAACGGAATCATCGTTGATAATAAAATCAAAGACAACTTAAAATCAAGATTACCATCGATCAAAAGCAATGGGTTTTTTTATTTAGCTTATAACGTAAAAGACATCATTCTTTGTCTCTTTTTCCTTTGCGGAGGAATATTTCTCGGTTAAGTAAACAGCCGGAA
Source organism: Magallana angulata (assembly GCF_025612915.1). Lineage (NCBI taxonomy): Eukaryota > Metazoa > Mollusca > Bivalvia > Ostreida > Ostreidae > Magallana > Magallana angulata. The sequence goes on from NC_069111.1 coordinate 31,419,174, forward strand.
GAATGGCGTCTTTAAGGATAAGAAAGGTACTTTTTCTTTGTGCGCCGTTACACATGACTGTAAGCTCGACAAAGACATTTGTGTGATAATATTCTTCTGTTCTTTTAGAAGACAGAAGTTCTAGGTTTTCCTTCTAATGAAAAAAAAAAAACAGATTAAAGACGAGAGTGTGCAGACAACGATAAATTATTGTACCTACAAGCTCAAGGACGTACCTAAGTCGGTGGGGAAATTAAAATCATTAGCGGAAAGACGATACATGTACTAAAACACCCGTCTTTGGGGGGCATTGACAATTACTGAGGGATAAAAATGGCGTAAGCACAAATGGTGCGATGTCTTGTCATCGCCCTGTTAATAAACAATTTTCAATGCTACGTTTTTTCGGTAACATACTCACTTATATTGTGTAAATAAGTTATTTGGTAATAACATTCAGTATGTTCGTTTATACATGGTCTCCGTAATGCCCCTTAATGCCACTAATTCCGAAAAAGCCCCTCAGAGATGCTCCAATGGAGAAACGGTTTTAAAAAAAGGAAAGATCAACGCCGCAATATGTCGCTGACATCTTTATTATATCAAGGTTATCACGTTCTACAAATCATTATTTTCTTTCTCTCTCTCTCTCTCTCTCTCTCTCTCTCTCTCTCTCTCTCTCTCTCTCTCTCTCTCTCTCTCTCTGTTGCTAAACGACAGCTTATAATGCTTTAAGGGTATTTTTTTGAAATCAAGTTCAATGTCAGACTTCAAGAAAAACATAAACATCTCTGTTATCAAAAGCACCAACTTTAATTAGTGGTAGAGTAGGACCTTAAAAATCGTTTGTCTTGGCCTTTGGAACTTTTTTAATTGAAAGGTTGTTCATTACCTTTCCAATATAATGAACAGACTTTAAAGAAGTCCACCACCTTGACATTATTGTGTTATTGAAGGTCAGCACAGGTAACTAACGGTCACGAAGGCTAAAATTTAAAGCACGCCAACAATATTTGACAAGTGATTTATCATAATTAATCAAAACCAACCATCAGCTTGGTTTAATTCTAATGTAAATTTTTTGGCTTTATGTTAGAATGAAATCATATTTTATTTTTATTTAATAAAACCAATTCTTCTTTTTTTTGCACATGAATATAGTCCTGATTAATGGTTTTCTATGCTACTGATGTTTTGATACATTATTGTTCACTTTCATTTAAAAAATGTGTTGTCGATTAATTCACATTAAGAATTGTTCCTGGATTAGTGGACAATGTCATACACCATACTGCGAACCTTTTCACCATTTATCCATGATTGACCCCCCCCCCCCCCCTCTGATATTTTGATTAGAAAGAACTACAGCTTTCTTCAAGAGAACACAAATTACTAGCTTATTACAAGAGAACACTAATCATATTAAGAGTCTTGATATGGCAAAAGAAAACATTTATACGATTTTCTACTTCACTTACTTAGCGATTAGGTACATTCCTCAATAACTTTTGATATTTAAGAATTTGTCCTTAACTTATACCAGGCCCCGGGGCCATAAAACTTAAATGAGCTTACTTTTGATCTAAGTCTCACTTTTACAAAAGGAACATATGGTGGAAAAGTGGGACTGAGATCAAAAGTGAGCTCGTCTAAGTTTTATGGCCCCGGGGCCTGAACATGATCTACGACAACAAACTTTGCCTTTAGTTAATGGACTTCTATAGTGTTGGGTATATAAAATAGTATTTTTATTGCATAGTGGGGTGGGTTCTCACTCCAAATTTTCTAATACAAATGGATTTCTTTTCATACAAAACAGAGCACAGACCAACCCTATAAAGTATTAATATATACGTACCGATGTACACTAACAATCAATTAGTTAATTGTACTAATCTTTTCGATCAATTCATTAATTTGTTAACAAAAAGCTGTTAACACAAACAATATTGCTTTTACTAGACTATATGATCAAACAATTGAATCATAAGTGTTTAGTCAATCCCAACATACAATCACTTAAGATGATATACCTGTATTTAGAGGACTTTTTATACTCTGGTATAAAATATTCCAACATGCCTTTTAGAGGATTATTTATCCTATCAACACCAATGATGGGAGAAAAAATCCCACGGGAGTTGATATCCCACAAAGATTTTTTTCTCCCATGGGATTTTGGTGGGGTTTGAGATGGGATGAAAAATCCCACCAATCTCCCATGGGATTTTGATATTTGAGAGACAATTATAAGAAAACTAGAGCAATGTGTACATTCATGCTGACAGGATAGGATCAAAGTAAAATGTCCCACCAAGATATATAAACAAAAGTAAGTTATGTCCAACGGAAAGGGTAGCTAAAAGCCCGGACTGTGTCATGTCCGGACTTCAATGTCGCACTGTTAAATGCTTTCTTTGATGATTCATGCGGGTTATGAAGGAAGCGATCATTGCAGAAAAAAATTACAAAACCCGCTAACGTTATGTGACCCATAACGCAGGTTATGTGTTTTTTTCTGCAATGTCGTACCTTCAATTCACGCATGCATCATTGAAGAAAGCATTTTATTGTTTGAATATTCTAAGTATTTAAGTTATTTAAAGAGGCTGGGTAGTCAACAATTTACACAATGCCTTAAAATTTCAGTTTCAATATTTAGCTCTAAACTATTATGGTAAAGAAAAATCCAAATTTTTTTATATCAAGAATTAAACATTTTCTTTTATATCTTTATACAGAGATTGATACAGACTAAAATGACCACAACCATTCAGAATCCTTTAAAAGTTACAGATAAATGTTGTTTCAATTATACATCATTTGAAACAAATTTTGAAAAAAAAACCTTATCTTATCCGTGCTAATAAAGGCATTAAACCCGCAATACTCGCTCATCTTCTTTTATATAATTAGTTATATTCAGCTGGATATTATACATATTGCATATAAGCAGAGCGTAGAGACCGTTAAAATCCATAAGCTTTCGGGGGCTTCGCCCCCTGAGCCCCACCCTGGACCTACTTAGGGCCTAATAAAGGCGGCCCCAGACCCCTTGCCTTTTTTGGCTACACATCAAAAGGTCCAAGCTACGCCCCCGAATGTCACAATATCAAGAATAAAGCATTAGAAATTAAACGTGCATGACATCCAGAAACTATCTGATAATTTGATCAATCAGATTCCACGTTTTATAAAAAGCTAAAAGAAAAAATTTCGTGTTCTTAAAAGATTGAAATAATCTTGAATACGACGTGAAACAGCAGTCAGCAAACCATTCATTTTACTTGGGCTGTGCCATGTCTTATGCTCAACACAATTTGAAACATTTTAATAAAAAAACCACAAAAAAAAACCGAACGAAATAAAACCCAAGAAGTGTTGAGTGAAATGTACTTTAAATCACGTGATAAATTTAATAAAAACTGTCCCAATTACTTTAAACAGAACCCCTTTTTTCTTTTATGATACTGTTTCATTAAAGTCATGAAACACATTAATCATTACTTTGTCAGAACATTAGTTCACAAGTTTTTAATTACACATACCATTCATGTTTTTTTTTTTATTACATCAGTTCAAAAGAGAACCGTTCTGAACATACTTGCGTCATAAGCGTGACGTGTTCAGAGAGATGACATCCCAGCAATATCACCAGGAATAAATTTCGAGGTAAACATCTATTTCAGTGAATAATTCGGTAAAAATAGTTTTGAATAACATCTTTGTTTAAAACTTTCTAAAAACAATCTATGTGATTTCATAAATTTAGGTTACGCATTGTTTTGTCAACAACAACAGTTTTTTTTAAAGATAGGTTCGCGTTGGTTTCCTTTTAGTGCAATATACAAATAATTTCTTGTTAGTGTAGCACAATTTTAACTCCATTTTTTTAATTAAAAAAAGGGTAAAGGATTATTCAAAATGAATTACAAACAGATACTATAGAAAGATGACAAAGATGGCCTTTTGGAGAGAAATATACTTTAAAATGTTTCTAAAACTGTGTACAACAGAAATCAATTTTCACTCATAAACTTAGGTAGAAATATTAAACGAAAATGTTAGACAGAAAGGTTTTACCGTTAATAATCATCTATTCATCAAATTTATCAACCAGGTTCAATCTCATTCAACAGTTAAAAAAAAATTGGGATTTTTTAACAAGTGTTCCTTAGTGCGAGTTTATCTGGTTTGCAATACGATGAAAAAGCCTCATTAATTTTTCAAGAAGTTTCGATTTTTAGAAATATATTACGGTGATAAGCATGAATTTTTCTCTTTGAAAACATGTAATTTAGACATGTCAGTTACAGTAGATGATGGTTTCTCTCAGAATTTACTCTGGCATAATCGTTTACAATGTTCAAAATACGACGGAATGATGGTCATTTATATATATGAACACTCTGGGATAACACTGTATGTCTACTGTATAGATAGATTGTTCACTTGATGCAGAAGGTATTGTGTGAACAACGCTACTGTTATACTCAGTGGACTTTTTTTTAAATGTGAAACATCGATGGCATTCATCATAGTCAATAACACACATATTCACACAAACACACACAAATTTCTAAACGTTTGCAATTTAAGATTACCTCTGTACTAGCAATAACATTTCTGAGCTTCTTAATCGAATACTAGTATTCAAATCTTTAAATCGAATATTTTTAGAAATCTTTAAATCGAGTACTTAAATCTTTAAATTGAGAACTTAAATCTTTAAACCGAATATCTTAATCTTTAAATCGAATATTTAAATCTTTAAATCGAATATTCAAATCTTTAAATCGAATATTTTAATCTTTAAATCAATATTTAAAATCTCTGAGGAGACTGGGTGGTGAACAAAATACACAGCAGATCTATCTTAATTTTTAGAAACTAGAGTTATAATTTTGTCAAAAACTATAATTTTTAGTGAAAAAAAATATGTCCATGTTTTTTATCTTAAGAAAGTATTTTCCTAAATGCTCTTCTTTTTAAGGAGATAAGTATAGTCTAATATCGGCCACGACCATCCGCAGAAGGATAAAATGTACGCTCAACTAGGACCTTGGGTCACCCGAAAATAGTTCTCCAAAATGAGTGTATTAATGAGCACTTATGGAACTCTTTTACAAGTTAAGATAAGAATGTAAATCTACTTTCTTTTTTTCTATATCCATAGGGAGACCACAGGTCACCTTACGTCCTAAAACAATGTCGTAATCATTATGTTAATCAATACGGTAACAAAAGTTACAATATTGAGATTCGTCAGAAGTGATCCACTGTAGGGACTAGGGGTCACCTAATGTGTAATATCAATGGGGAGATGTCATCCGGTCATCTTATGACAATTTACAAGATTAATATTTACTGGAAGTCAGTCATTTTAGAGAGACCGGGGGTTAAATTAAGTGGAATGTTCGTTTGAGACCAGAGGTTACCTTTGGTCCTTAATATGAAGAGAGAAAAAATAATTCGGTAATTAATAGAGCAGGTGTCACTTTAAGTGAAATATTCATAATATGCCTAGAGGTCATATTATATTAGGACCTATGAATTCTATTAATCTATAGGGAAATTAGAGGTCCATGCAGGCACGTAGCATCGGGGGGGGGGGGGGGCTGCCCCACGGATTAGGATTTTGAAGACTTTGGGGAACTTTTTTTTTGCTTGTCAAGAGTTTTAAGATTTTTTGGATGACTCTGCCCCCCCCCCCCCTTTCAAAAACGATGCTACGTGCCTAGAGATTTATAGATTTTTAAGGATACATATTCACCAGAAGCCATTCACTGTAGAGAAACAAGGGATCATTATAAAAACGATATCAATAGAGATCACCTTAGGTCCTGAATCAAGTGTTGTTATAATTTTGGTAATATATTGAAAGACCAAGTTCACCTAATGCCATATTTGAAGATGGATAATCAATAAAAGTTTGCCACTGTACGAGACAACCTTAACCTTAAGTGGAACTTCAATAAGGAAACCCAACGTCACCCAAGGTCCTAAATCGATGAAATGATAACCTTATTAATCTATATAGGGAGACCATTGATCACATTAAGTGAAATATCCAAAAAAAGGCCAGAGGTCTGACCTTTATGCATTTTTGAAGATAGAGATTAATTCACCAGAAGCAACTGTAGGGAGACTAGTGGTCACCTTACTTTGAACATCAATAAGTAGAACAGAGGTTACCTTAGGTAACCAATTAAATAATTTTGTTAATCTAAAATGAACCATTTATAATGACACCTGAGTTCATCTTTGGTCCTAGATCACTGAAGTAATATTTTTTTGTTAATCTTAAGGGAGACCGGAGGTCACATAGTAAGGAGATGATCGTGACCATTTTAATATTATATTGATCTCCTTTATAATAAAATTCTACAAAAAGATATAGTTTATAGCTTAAAACATAATTTCTAAAATTTAAGGTAGACCTGATGCTTTAACGTTCACCACCAAACTCTGTCTTTAAAAAAATGTGTAAAGGATGCTGAACCAGAAGGCATCCACTGTAGAGAATCCAGGGGTCACTTTAAATAGATTATCCAAAGGAAGACCAGAGGTCAATATAGGCCGTTAACAATGTTGTTATAATTTTAATAATTTATAAGAAGACCAGGGATCACATTTTGTCATTTTTGAAGATGGAGGTTCACCAGAAGTCAGCCACTGTAAGGAGCCTAGAGGTCACCTTTGGTATTAAATCAATCAAATAAAAATGTTGTTCACCTATAGGGAGATCAGAGTTTATCTTATGTCATTTTACAAGATTTTACAAGGTGGAGAGCTTCAACATGATTCAGCCACTGTAGGAAGACAAGGGGTCCTCTTAAGTGGAATATCCAGAGGTAACCTTAGGTCTTTAACCAATAAAATAATTTTGTTAGTCTAAAGAGTATGGGTCACTTTAAGTAAACTATTCAAAATTACACCAGAGGCCATCTTAGGTCCTAGATCAATTAAATAATAAATTGTGAATCTATAGAGAGACCAAAGGTCACCTTAATGTAGTTTTGAAGATGGATATTCACCAAAAGTCAATCACTGTAAGAAGGCTAAATATCAAATTACATTCACAAGGAGACTAGAGGCCAACGTGGGTCTGAAATCAATGGAGTAATAATTTTTATCTTTAGGGAGACCAGAGGTCACCCTATGTCATTTTATACTATGGAGAGTCACCGGTCATTTGATGCATTTTGCAAATTGGAGATTAATCAGTCTTCATCCATTCATTGACTACCTGGTGTTACCTCAGATTATTTTACAAGATGGAGATTCACCAAGGTTATTCACTGTAGGATAACCATAGATCACCTTAGGTAAAAAAAAAAAGAATAAGTGACTCCACCAATGGTTTTAGATTGATGTTGTAATTCTTTGAGTCAATATTGAGACCAGATTTAATAAATATTTTAATATACAAGGTGAAGATTTACTAAAGCCAGAGGTTACATTATATTGGCATGGTCACGATTTTGGTCAAAAATCACCTTTCCTATTTTAATATTTACAATGCTTCAGTAAGGCATTCTTAATAAGCCACCGAAATTTGAGTGTAATTTGTTGAATTGTGAACAAGTTACAGAAATTGAACTTCTTTGCAAAGTAAACAAAGCGTTTGTTTATATTTTAAATGTTAAAGTGAAAATTCCAATTTTAGACCTCAAATGAATGTGTTAAACGTTAGAAACTGTTTATGCTTAAAATAAATTAAAAGATAGACAAATCAGGTTTACAATTTTTTTACTCGTATATTGAACCTATGTAAACAAAAACAGGGCACGAGCGTTGTGTACATTACAAAGAATTCTCAGCTCTGTATATTGCTTTCAACTCCACGAATGACTCTCAAATTTCATTTGATCATTGGAAATGCATGTCTAAAGCATTTCTAAAAAGAAAAATAGAAAAAATAGAAAAATAGAATTTGACCAAATTCGTGACCATGCCCCGTTTAATTGAAATATGCCTGGGGGGGAGAGGAAACCTAACTTTTTTTTTTATCACCGTTGTATTAATTCTTTATATCAATACGGAGATCTCGGGTCACCTTATGTCATATAACAGGATGGAGAGTCACCAGTTATCCACTGCAGGGTGCCCACAGGTCACCTTATATCATTTAACACAATGCATACATGTAGTCACCGGTCAACCACTGTAGGGTGCCCCGGGTCCCCGTATGTCATTTTACACAATGAATAAATGAAATATGCCTAAGGGGACCAGAGGTAACCTAAGTTTTTTTTATCATTGTTGTATTAATTCTTTATATCAATACGGAGATCTCGGGTCATCTCATGTCATATAACAGGATGGAGAGTCACCAGTAATCCTCTGCGAGTGCCCACAGGTCACCTTATATCATTTTACACAATGGAGAGTCACCGGTCAACCACTGTAGGGTGACCTGGGGTCCCCGTATTTCATTTTACGCAATGAATAAATGAAATATGCCTAGGGGGACCTGAGGTAACCTAAGTTTTTTTTATCATTGTTGTACAATATTCGTTATATCAATACGGAGATCTCGGGTCACCTTATGTCATATAACAGGATGGAGAGTCACCAGTAATCCTCTGCAGGGTGCCCACAGGTCACCTTATATCATTTTACACAATGCAGAGTCACCGGTCAACCACTGTAGGGTGACCTGGGGTCCCCGTATGTCATTTTACACAATGAATAAATGAGATATGCCTGGGGGGACCAGAGGTAACCTAATTTTTTTTATCACTGTTGTATTAATTCTTTATATCAATACGGAGATCTTGGGTCATCTTATGTCATATTACAGGATGGAGCGTCACCAGTTATCCACTGCAGGGTGCCCACAGGTCACCTTATATCATTTTACACAATGCAGAGTCACTCACCGGTCAACCACTGTAGGGTGACCTGGGTCCCCGTATGTCATTTTACACAATGAATAAATGAAATATGCCTAGGGGGACCAGAGGTACCTTAGTTTTTTTTATCATTGTTGTACAATATTTGTTATATCAATACGGAGATCTCGGGTCACCTTATGTCATATAACAGGATGGAGAGTCACCAGTAATCCACTGCAGGGTGCCCATAGGTCACCTTATATCATTTTACACAATGCAGAGTCATTGGTCAACCACTGTAGGGTGACCTGGGGTCCCCGTATGTCATTTTACACAATGAATAAATGAAGTATGGCTAGGGGGACCAGAGGTAACCTCAGGTTTTTTTATCATTGTTGATTAATTCTTTATATCAATACGGAGATCTTGGGTCATCTTATGTCATATAACAGGATGGAGAGTCACCAGTAATCCTCTGCAGGGTGCCCACAGGTCACCTTATATCATTTTACACAATGGAGAGTCACCGGTCAACCACTGTAGGGTGACCTGGGGTCCCCGTATGTCATTTTACACAATGAATAAATGAAATATGCCTAAGGGGACCAAAGGTAACCTAAGTTTTTTTTATCACTGTTCTATCAATTCTTTATATCAATACGGAGATCTTGGGTTATCTTATGTCATATTACAGGATGGAGAGTAACCAGTTATCCTCTGCATGGTGCCCACAGGTCACCTTATATCATTTTACACAATGCAGAGTCACTCACCGTCAACCACTGTAGGGTGACCAGGGTCCCCGTATGTCATTTTACACAATGAATAAATGAAATATGCCTAGGGGGACCAGAGGTACCTTAGTTTTTTTTTCATTGTTGTAAAATATTGGTTATATCGATACGGAGATCTCGGGTCACCTTATGTCATATAACAGGATGGAGAGTCACCAGTAATCCACTGCAGGGTGCCAATAGGTCACCTTATATCATTTTACACAATGCAGAGTCATTGGTCAACCACTGTAGGGTGACCTGGGGTCCCTGTATGTCATTTTACACAATGAATAAATGAAATATGCCTAAGGGGACCAGAGATAACCTAAGTTTTTTTTATCATTGTTGTATTAATTCTTTATATCAATACGGAGATCTCGGGTCATCTTATGTCATATAACAGGATGGAGAGTCACCAGTAATCCTCTGCAGGGTGCCCACAGGTCACCTTATATCATTTTACACAATGGAGAGTCACCGGTCAACCACTGTAGGGTGACCTGGGGTCCCCGTATGTCATTTTACGCAATGAATAAATGAAATATGCCTAAGGGGACCAAAGGTAACCTAAGGGTTTTTTTATCACTGTTGTACAATATTTGTTATATCAATACGGAGATCTCGGGTCACCTTATGTCATATAACAGGATGGAGATTCACCAGTAATCCACTGCAGGGTGCCCATAGGTCACCTTATATCATTTTACACAATGCAGAGTCATTGGTCAACCACTGTAGGGTGACTTGGGGTCCCTGTATGTCATTTTACACAAGGAATAAATGAAATACGCCTGGGGGGACCAGAGGTAACCTAAGTTTTTTTTATCATTGTTGTATTAATTCTTTATATCAATACGGAGATCTCGGGTCATCTTATGTCATATAACAGGATGGAGAGTCACCAGTAATCCTCTGCGAGTGCCCACAGGTCACCTTATATCATTTTACACAATAGAGAGTCACCGGTCAACCACTGTAGGGTGACCTGGGGTCCCCGTATTTCATTTTACGCAATGAATAAATGAAATATGCCTAGGGGGACCAGAGGTAACCTAAGTTTTTTTTATCATTGTTGTATTAATTCGTTATATCAATACGGAGATCTCGGGTCACCTTATGTCATATAACAGGATGGAGAGTCACCAGTAATCCTCTGCAGGGTGCCCACAGGTCACCTTATATCATTTTACACAATGGAGAGTCACCGGTCAACCACTGTAGGGTGACCTGGGGTCCCCGTATGTCATTTTACGCAATGAATAAATGAAATATGCCCAAGGGGACCAAAGGTACCTTAGTTTTTTTTTATCATTGTTGTACAATATTCGTTATATCAATACGGAGATCTTGGGTCACCTTATGTCATATAACAGGATGGAGAGTCACCAGTAATCCTCTGCAGGGTGCCCACAGGTCACCTTATATCATTTTACACAATGCAGAGTCACCGGTCAACCACTGTAGGGTGACCTGGGGTCCCCGTATGTCATTTTACACAATGAATAAATGAGATATGCCTGGGGGGACCAGAGGTAACCTAATTTTTTTTTTAATCACTGTTGTATTAATTCTTTATATCAATACGGAGATCTTGGGTCATCTTATGTCATATTACAGGATGGAGAGTCACCAGTTATCCACTGCAGGGTGCCCACAGGTCACCTTATATCATTTTACACAATGCAGAGTCACTCACCGGTCAACCACTGTAGGGTGACTTGGGTCCCCGTATGTCATTTTACACAATTAATAAATGAAATATGCCTAGGGAGACCAGAGGTACCTTAGTTTTTTTTTTATCATTGTTGTACAATATTCGTTATATCAATACGGAGATCTCGGGTCACCTTATGTCATATAACAGGATGGAGAGTCACCAGAAATCCACTGCAGGGTGCCCATAGGTCACCTTATATCATTTTACACAATGCAGAGTCACTCACCGGTCAACCACTGTAGGGTGACCAGGGTCCCCGTATGTCATTTTACACAATGAATAAATGAAATATGCCTAGGGGGACCAGAGGTAACTTAGTTTTTTTTATCATTGTTGTACAATATTTGTTATATCGATACGGAGATCTCGGGTCACCTTATGTCATATAACAGGATGGAGAGTCACCAGTAATCCACTACAGGGTGCCCATAGGTCACCTTATATCATTTTACACAATGCAGAGTCATTGGTCAACCACTGTAGGGTGACCTGGGGTCCCTGTATGTCATTTTACACAATGAATAAATGAAATATGCCTAAGGGGACCAGAGGTAACCTAAGTTTTTTTATCATTGTTGTATTAATTCTTTATATCAATACGGAGATCTCGGGTCATCTTATGTCATATAACAAGATGGAGAGTCACCAGTAATCCTCTGCAGGGTGCCCACAGGTCACCTTATATCATTTTACACAATGGAGAGTCACCGGTCAACCACTGTAGGGTGACCTGGGGTCCCCGTATGTCATTTTACGCAATGAATAAATGAAATATGCCTAAGGGGACCAAAGGTAACCTAAGGGTTTTTTTATCACTGTTGTACAATATTCGTTATATCAATACGGAGATCTCGGGTCACCTTATGTCATAAAACAGGATGGAGATTCACCAGTAATCCACTGCAGGGTGCCCATAGGTCACCTTATATCATTTTACACAATGCAGAGTCATTGGTCAACCACTGTAGGGTGACTTGGGGTCCCTGTATGTCATTTTACACAAGGAATAAATGAAATACGCCTGGGGGGACCAGAGGTAACCTAAGTTTTTTTTATCATTGTTGTATTAATTCTTTATATCAATACGGAGATCTCGGGTCATCTTATGTCATATAACAGGATGGAGAGTCACCAGTAATCCTCTGCGAGTGCCCACAGGTCACCTTATATCATTTTACACAATGGAGAGTCACCGGTCAACCACTGTAGGGTGACCTGGGGTCCCCGTATTTCATTTTACGCAATGAATAAATGAAATATGCCTAGGGGGACCAGAGGTAACCTAAGTTTTTTTTATCATTGTTGTATTAATTCGTTATATCAATACGGAGATCTCGGGTCACCTTATGTCATATAACAGGATGGAGAGTCACCAGTATTCCTCTGCGAGTGCCCACAGGTCACCTTATATCATTTTACACAATGGAGAGTCACCGGTCAACCACTGTAGGGTGACCTGGGGTCCCCGTATGTCATTTTACACGATGAATAAATGAAATATGCCTGGGGGGACCAGAGGTAATCTAATTTTTTTTTATCACTGTTGTATTAATTCTTTATATCAATACGGAGATCTTGGGTCACCTTATATCATATTACAGGATGGAGAGTCACCAGTTATCCACTGCAGGGTGCCCACAGGTCACCTCATATCAATTACACAATGCAGAGTCACTCACTGGTCAACCACTGTAGGGTTACCTGGGGTCCCCGTATGTCATTTTACACACTGAATAAATGAAATATGCCTAGGGGGACCAGAGGTAACCTAAGTTTTTTTTTATTACTGTTGTATTAATTCGTTATATCAATACGGAGATCTTGGGTCACCTTATGTCATATAACAGGATGGAGAGTCACCAGTAATCCACTGCAGGGTGCCCACATGTCACCTTATATCATTTTACACAATGGAGAGTCACCGGTCAACCACTGTAGGGTCACCTGGGGTTCCCGTATGTCATTTTACACAATGAATAAATGAAATATGCCTAGGGGGACCAAAGGTAACAAAAGTTTTTTTTATCACTGTTGTATTAATTCGTTATATCAGTACGGAGATCTCGGGTCATCTTATGTCATATAACAGGATGGAGATCACCAGTAATCCACTGCGTGGTGCCCACAGGTCACCTTATATCATTTTACATAATGGAGAGTCACCGGTCAACCACTGTAGGGTGACCAGGGGTCCCCGTATGTCATTTTACGCAATGGAGAGTCACCGATCATCCTCCAGAGGATAACCGATGACTCTCCATGGCGTAAAATGACATAAGGTGACAACTAATCACCCTACAGAGGATAACCGGTGACTCTCCATCGTGTAAAATGACATAAGGTGACCCCTGTTCAACTTACAATGGATGACCAGTGACTATTCATCGTGTTAAATGACATTCGGAGACCCCTGGTCACCCTGCAGTGGACGGCCGGTGACTCTCCAAAGTGTAAAATGACATAAAGTGACTCCTGGACACCGTGCAGAGGATAACCGATGACTGTCCATTGTGTAAAATAATATAAGGTCATCCCTGGTCATCCTACAGTGAATGACCGGTGACTCTCCATCATGTAAAATGACATTCGGGGACCCTTAGTCACCTTACAAAGGATGAACGGTGACTCTCCATCGTGTAAAATGATATAAGGTTACCCCTGGTCACCCTACAGAGGATGACCGGTGACTCTCCATAGTTAAAAATGACATAAGTGGACCCCTGGTCACCCTAAAGAGGATGATCGATCACTCTCCAAAGTGTAAAATGACATAAGGTGACCCCTGGTCATCCTACAGTGGATGCCCTGGTCATCCTACAGTGGATGCCCTGGTCATCCTACAGTGGATGACCGATGATTCTCCATAGTGTAAAATGACATAGGGTGACCCCTGGTCATCCTACAGATGACCAGTGACCCTCCATTGTGTAAAATGATATACGGGAAACCCTGGTCACCCTACAGTGGATTACCGGTGACTCTCCATCGTGTAAAATGACATATGGGGACCCCTGGTCACCCTACAGAGGATGGTCGGTGACTCTCCAAAATGATATAAGGTGACCTGTGAGCACCCTACTGTGGATTACTGGTGACTTTCCATCATGTTATAAGACAGAAGGTGAGAGTTACCGGTCAACTACTCTAGGGTGACCAGAGGTCACCTTGTGTCACTTTACAGGATGGTGAGTACATTAGTCATCCACTGACGGATGTCCACGGGTCACCTCATGTCATTTTGCACCATGGAGAGTTGCCGGTCTTCCACAGTAGGGTGACCAGAGGTCACCTTATGTCATTTTACACTATGGGGAGTTACCGGTCTTCCACAGTAGGGTGACCCCTAACAGAAATATCATGAGAGAAAGAGAAGTCACCTCCTTAATGTATTTCCCACATAAATGTCGTTATGATTATGTGAACCTTATGTCATTTTACCCGATGGAGAGGGACCGGTCATCCACTGTAGGGTGCCCAGGGGTCACCTCAAGTGAAATATCATGAGAGAAAGAGAAGTCACCTCTTTACATGTATTTCCTACGCAAATGTAGTGATGATTTTGTAAATCAATATATACGGAAACTGGAAGTCGGCTGATGCTTTTTGCAGATGGAGATTAATCAGTTTTCATCCATTCTTTGACTACCTGGTGTTACCTCAGATCATTTTACAAGATAAAGATTCACTAAGGTTATTCACTGTAGGATAACCAAGGGTCACTTTAAGTGAAAAATGAATAAGTGGCGTCATCAATGTTTTTAGATTGATGTTGTAATTCTGTAATTTAACAAATATTTCAATATACAAGGTGAAGATTTACCAAAGCCATCCAACGTAGGGAGACCAGGGGTCACCTTATTTGAATTATTCCTAAGGGGACCAGAGGTAACCTAAGTTTTTTTATCACTGTTGTATTAATTCTTTATATCAATACGGAGACCATGGATCACCTTATGTCATTTTACAGGATAGAGAGTCACCAGTCATCCACTGAAGGGTGCCCAAGGGTCACCTCATGTCATTTTACACTATGGCGAGTGACCGGTCATCCACTGTAGGGTGACTAGGGGTCCCCTTATGTCATTTTACAATACAGAAAGTCACCGGTCATTTACTGTAGGGTGACCAGGGGTCCCCTTATGTCATTTTACAGGACAGAGAGTCACCAGTCATGACCTTATGTCATTTTACACTATGGAGAGTCATTGGTCATCCATTGTAGGGTGACCAGGGGTCCCCTTATGTCATTTTACAGGATTGAGAGCGACCGGTCATCGACTGTAGTAATTGAAATATCATGAGAGAAAGAGAAGTGACCTATTTACATGTATTTCCTACACAAATGTCGTAGTGATTTTGTATATCAATACGGAAACTGGAGGTCGGCAGATGCATTTTGCAGATGGAGATTGATCAGTCTTCATCCATTCTTTGACTACCTGGTGTTACCTCAGATGATTTTACAAGATGGAGATTCGCTAAGGTTATTCACGGTAGGGTGACCAGGGGTCACCTTAAGTAAAAAATCAATAAGGGGACCAGAGGTCACCAATAGTTTTAGATTGACGTTGCAATTCTTTGATTCAATATGGAGACCTGAGTTTTAACAAAATATCAATATACAAGGTAAAGATTTACCAAAACCATCCACAGTGGGAAGACCAGGGATTATCCTAAGTGAATATCTAAAAGGCTACCAGACGTCAACCTGGGTCTAAAGACAATGTAGTTTTAATTTTCTTAAAATGACGAAGTCCAGATGTCAACGTATGTCATTAACAAAAACACCTATAAGCAGACCAGAGGTCAGTTCATGTCCCCTATCAATTAAATGATTATTTTCCTTATCTATAGGGAGACCAGAGGTCACCTTATGTCATTTACATGATAGGTATTCAGCCATGGTAGGGAGATCAGGGGTCACCTGAAGTAAAAAATATGCACAAGGAGACCAGAGGTCACCTCAGGTCCTTCATCAATAAAATAATTTTAATATAGAAACGGTCAGCTAATGACAAGATGGATATCCCTAGAAGCCATCCACTAAAGGTCACCTTTGGAAATCGATGTCTGTCGTTATAATTTTGTCCATTAATAACGGAAATCAGGGGTCACCTAATGTCATTTTACAAGATGTAGATTCAAATAAGTCATTTACTGTAGGGAGAGCAGAGGTCACATTTAGTAAAATATCCATGAGGAGCCCTGAGGTCCCCTTTTGTCCTACATTAATGTAGCAATAATTTTGTTTATCAATAGGATACCAGAGGTCCCCAAATATCATTAAACAAGATGTATACTCACTAGATGTCATCCATTTGTTAGATCATGGGTCAGCTTGAATGGAATTTCAAGATGATAGGTCTCGATATGTCCTAAATCAATGTAATAGTTTGTTGATAAATACGAACACCAGATGTCACCTTCATTTCCAAGATAGACATTTACCTGAAAGCATTTACTGAAGAGAAACCAAGTGGTCATTATAAGAGGAATATCTAAAAGGAATTTAGAGGTCACCTTAGTTTCAAAAAGGTTTAGATTTAATTCAAAGATCAATACGTTAACCAGAGATCAGATAATGTCATTTTAAAAGATGGAGATTCCCAACAAGCCTTCCACTGTAGGAAAACCAAAGGTCACCTTTGGTAATCGATCTATGTCGTTATATTTTTGTTAACTAATAACGAAGACCAGAGGTCACTTAATGTCATTTTACAATGCAAGATGGAGATTCAAAAAAGTCATCTACTGTAGGGGACCCAAGGGTCACCTTAAGTGGAATATCCAAAAGGAGACCACAGGTCCCCTTATGATCGAAATTGATGTAGTATAATTATTAATTCTGTAAATCAATACGGTGATAAGAGATCCGTTAATGTTATTTTACAAGATGAAGAATCATAAAATATCATCTATTGTAGGTAAACCAGAGTTCGTCTTAGGTCTTGGATATGTGTCGTAATAATTTTGTTAATTAAGAAGGAGATCAGAGGTCATCTTATTTCATTTTATAAGGTGGATATAACAAAGTAATCCACTGTAGAGAGACCAAAGTAATCCACGGTAGAGAGACTAGGGATAAAATTTTATGAATTATCAATAAGGAGATGAGAGGTCACCTTTAGACCTAAATTATTGTAGCAATTTGTTCATTAATACAAAGACCAGATGCCACCTTCTTTTACAAGATGGAGAATTACCATGCAGAATTCATCCACTGTAAAGAAACCAATGTCTATTAGGAGACCAGAGGTCACCTTAGCTTCTTAATCAATGTTATATTTTGAAAATCAATACGGATACCAGAGGTTATCTTATGTCTTTTTACAAGACTAAAATCATGCACTATATTTATATTATTTATTAGGAAGAACATAATTGTTAGAGGGAACATGTGTCACATAAAGATGATAATAAATACGTAAACCAGAGTTCGCCATATATTGTACATCATTGGGGAGACCAGAGATTGCATAACTTATAAGGAGACAACAGGTTAAAAATGTGGTGTGTGAAAAATTATACTCTAATCTACTGAACACAAAAGTTCAGATTTGATTTTATAAACAAGCAAAAACGGTACACATTTCGATCACATTTATTCCTTATTTTTTGTCGTCAAAGGAAGTTGGGGGGGGGGGGGGGAAGGGGTGAAGATTTGCTCGTCTTCATTTATTTCTTAGATGCAATTCACAAAAGGTCCGTATTTACTATGTTTATTTTAGCAATTGAAATATTTTTTTTTAATTTGATGAGTGAAAATCCAGTCCAGGGAAGTGGTAGGGGGGAGGGGGAGTGGTGAACACTCATGCAACACCTGTAGACAGGGGAACACCTACTCCGTAATGACAATAAAGAAACCAGATGTTAGCTAGAGCATTAAGTTTATAAGGTTGCCTTTGTTGTAATTTGATGTCATTCCTTTGTTCCAGCAGTCTAAAATTTTACATGTACAGTCCGATATTAGTGAGCTTCTTAAAATAAGACCGTTACTCGTGGTTACAGTACTGATATCCTTCAAAATCAGACTGTCTCAGGTAATTCAACAATGAAATTCAATAGCAGTGTTTTTAGTACGATGTATGCCGAAAACAGCTCTGTATGGACTAACGGGCTCGAAAATGTCAGATATTTTTTTTTTTATACAAAACTGTTTTGGCATGCATCCATTTAGGAAACCAGATGTCATCTAATGTAATTTATTATCAAATCATTTTACCATTATATTAAAGTATCAGTAAAAAGTCTAGGGGGGGGGGGGGGGCAAAACTACTTCTTTCTACAGGCTACACCTACGTATACAGAGTAAGAAGGTGAAGTACTTTGATATTTTAATGAGGAGGATTTTGTGTTACATTTAACTTATATATCCTTAGGGGGACCACAGGTCACCTTATGTCTATATAACGTATATCAAATATCTTTCAAATAACACTCAATGTTGAATTTTTTATCCTCTATAGTATACTTCCAATACTTAGAGGGGTATTCTTTAATAAAAATACATTTCTGCCTGTTGTATATCATTTCTAAATGCTAAGTAGTGTTACTAGTTATTCTACTTTCACTTTGCTGTTGCAATGCACTACATTTTGTAGCGGAGTGCACAGATTTGGTAGTTGTGAATAAGCAGGTGACCTGGGGTCCTAGTTGAGCGTACGTTTTATCCTTCTGCCGACCATCCAGCTCTTTTTTGGAGGACAAGATAGAGATTTACTTACACGTATGTCAAGAATTGCCACGTTTTTACTCTGATACATTTACATACTTTTAAATTTTTATTTTTTTTACATCACTAGGACATCAAAGAAAACAAAAGCTACCGTTTATGGGTTTTTTTCAAACCGTACATGCATAATGTACGCTTTTGAAAAAATTTTTTATACAGGAGGCTGAGTCAACAAATTACCCATCAAATATATGCCTTAGATTTTTATACTTGATATTTTTGGCCATAGATAAAAAGAAAAGCAATATTTTCATTTAGATTTAAAATTCATTTTCCTTCATATTTCAACAGAAGCTCTTGGTCTAAATAAGATTAATATAGTCTGTATCAGCGGCAAACACACAGAGAGAAAGGCCGATCTTAGAAAAGTGTTTCATTTTATAAATCACGCAATAAAGTTGATCAGGCAATAAAACCGCCCTCATGAGCATGTAGTCGGAATAAGGCATACTATAGTGAAATAAATAAATGACCAATAAATGGGGAAATCGTTTGAATTTCCCCTCGACTTTGTCTTCTGAATGCATGAACTAGTAGTAAATCACGGAATGCTTTTTAGCCAACATGTACTCTGTGATTAGTTTTTAGGTTTTCATAATTGAATACTCAGTGAGCAAATTATCCATCCAATTTATTGAAACTATTTATGAACACAAAAATGCTACCGTTTATTGTGCAATTTACTAGACTTTTTTTTTTACTTTGCATGTGTCAATGTTTGGTCGGATGATAAGTTGTTTTTTTTCCTGTGGAGTTGATTTCAAGTAATTTGAGAATGAATGTAAATATAGTAAAAACAGATATTAAAGATTCAATATTTTTCGAGACATCTAAGGAAGTTCCCAACTTGTCTATTTTAACACATTATGCGTGTAGCATATTATTTTGTCTTTTATTGATGTATACTAAATAAATGCATACAGTTTTTAATGTTGACTTTTGTAATTCTATTTTTTTTTTATTGTATTTACAAGTATCATATAATGTATATCTTAATTAACGTTCTTTATTGTTTGCATTTCAAAGGGTAAGTACATTGTAAGAAAATAAATACTATATTGATTTCACGTGTATTGTTTTCATCGAATATAAACAGTGTTTGCTTGAAAGGGGAATCTAATAAGAAGAACATTGATTAGCGATGTCTAGTATATTTGTGTAATTTCTCCAAACTCGTGGCAATAAGCTCATCTTTCTTTCTCTATCGAAATCAATAGGATCTCTCTCTCTCTCTCTCTCTCTCTCTCTCTCTCTCTCAGATAAATTAAGATACGCTTTTCACAAACCACCTGGATTCTTTCTTGCATTATGGTGAATACGTCATTTTCCCCCATTGAACATTTTTTAACATCTTGGTGATGTGTGATCCATCCAATGTCTTAGATTATCGTAACTGCTCTTTGGACTTTAAAGATATTTATAGAAAACAGTGACCTATCTTTAGCTAATTATACAGACTGAATTTGCAGTTACGTACAAGATTAAAGGGAAAAAATGGAAATTTCTGTCTCTTTAACGTACTACGAAAAAAATATATATTGTCATTAATGTAACTCTTCGAGAGTTTGGAGACATTTTAAGCTTGATTAGGTTTCTCTGAAATCCACACATATTTAACAAAATTTGTATTGACGACAGTATCAATAAAGACAAATATTTTGGGTAAATTCTCTCTTTGAACATTCTATGTCACATTTCATGATACCGATATCTTTATTTCCAAATTTATTAAAAACTACTTAAACGTTAGGCGATATTTAGGACAAGAAAATATTGAAACCCTCCAAATATACATGTATGTATAAAGTCAACCGATAAGAATATTGGTTTTTAGCAGAATTTTAATACAAATGAGAGTGAAAGAAACTTAAACCTTGCGATACCACTTTTGTTCAAGATACCATCAGTAGTCAATGTATAAGTGTAATTCAAATGTGCCATGCAATACCGATTTATCTAAACATCAAACAAAACAAAATTTAAACATTGAATAAAATATATCGCTTGCAACATTTGCAGAGAACATGTATCAGTGCATTCATCAATCCTCTACAATGTGTAATGCCCGATAGTTTTCCTCATTACGGTGTGCCTGACGCGTGTTGTATACATACAGTTGCAGCCTAATCTACCATATTTGCACTTTCATTTCGAAGTCGTATTCATAGCAGACTACTCCCATGATACTAATGAAAATTTTATGAGCCAAACTCAAAAATGCTTAAAACGCCAAGCGTCAAAATAAGCCGTATTCCCTAAGCAAGAGGTTTATCTGTTGTGTAATGAAACCATATCAAGAAAATGCTCTTCACTTCATCAATTATTCTATACCATTAGTCGGGAAAGTATTGAATATAAACTTTATTTATATGTGGAGATGGGATATTTGAAATGCATTTCAGTTAAAATATAATTCTACGACTCATGCTGTCAACAGCAGTCACCCAAACCCTCGCCGGAAATTACACATTTTTCAACAATTTTTAACAAATCTAAGTCATAAACGACATTGTGATATATGTCAACTGCAGATTATTTGTCCTCCAATCCTTGCACACATAACTATACTGACATTTAGAAGAAACATCGTTTCAACGCATGCTATGCTGCACAGTATGTTATTAAGTTCTCACAACTGCCACGGGATAATATCAATTCAAATCACCATGATTGCAGCAGATTTTTTTAAATGTACGGAAAATGAGATTTGTTGCTGGGGACAACCTCTTTAGAGACGATAGTATCAACTAGAACTGACATTTTCCCTGCTTAGAACCATTTTCACTTCAGCAAACCTATGTAATCATAGGTCATCACGGATTTTTGATATCTTCCGATTTTGTACATTTATGGAAGATGTTATTGAACATCGCCCACAGGACAGCACTGGAGCATCTAGAATGTCTGTCCTGTATTTTTAGGATTGATGACCACTTTTTTTTAAACCCACACTCAGCTTTGTCCGAGAACCTGACATTTGTCAAACAAGGCTTTCCGTTGAAAATAATAAACATTTGCGTAATGCCTCTGATATATCATTCATTTTATGTCCCCTGGCAAATGACTGTAAGAAACAACGTGATTGGGATCGATGACACCAATTCTCTCTCTCTCTCTCTCTCTCTCTCTCTCTCTCTCTCTCTCTCTCTCTCTCTCTTTTGAGCAAAGCTGGTTATGAACTTACCAGACTGGCATCCGTTAGAGACACTGTATCTCCTGTTTCTGCTACGTGTCCAATTATTCCTTTTCCCCATGGTACCGTTATACTTCCATCCCCCACCGAGGTAGGGAGGATATGAGTTCCCGAATGAACATCAAACAGTTTAGACACGAGGGACGGCTTTGCTGTCCCGCGGCCCTCCACAACAAAAACCGACCCTGCATCACCGTCCACCAGTACACTGATATTGGCCACAATCTTCTGGCTCAGCGATCTCAGATCCAAATCATTTGATATATCTTTAACAATTTCTTGGAAAAACTCTCTTTCATTGTTCATGCGCAGGTCCTTTTTAATGTCAATGTCTTTGCTGGGATACCGCGGTAAGCGGACACGGGACTGGATCAAAATGCTCAGCATGTTCACAGAATTAGGCGGCAAGGATCTGAACATTCTCATCTCCTTCAGGCTGTTCCTTCGAGATTCGGTGGTTGCTTCAGCAGAACACATGGTCGGCTCACAAGTCCGGAAAATATTTTTCCTTTTGGACTTTGCAAAGTCTTGTCGCAAGTACTTCTTTGAATTTGTCCGATGATGCCTAGAATCAAAGAAGACATCGTTCTTGTCGTTTGGAGAGGATGGGGTACTATTGTCCGTCGATAGGGATCCCCTCTTTGTTTGGTACGGTGTTTGTTCTGAAACCGGAGAGTACCCATGAATTAACAGCCATTTGTTCACTATAGATAAGTCCGCTTTCTTGAGAAAAATATCAATAAATACGTCTTTGTTTGATTCGAACCAATCTTCAACAACGGGTTGTGATAATTGTGTCATGCTCATTGTTACATTTATGATATTCCTTTCTGTGAAATCAAATTTGTGCAGAACAAAACTTTCATTCAAAACAGCAACAGCTTAGATATTTGCCAAGGTCCGTAGAAAATAACAAATGTTGAAGAATTGGGCACAATGATGGATTATACAAATTTGTGTCGCATTTACACACTATAAGTTATAAACTATGATCACTTCTCGTTATGTCAACAATGTTAATCGTCAATAAACATCCCGAAATTTACAATGACAAACAGTGCTGTGGAAATTAGTCCTTACGCGCTGTCTTCACCTGTTGAATTGATCCATGAACCAATTCATTTACTCCGATCGGCTGCTGGTCTCTTTGGCTTATCAACGCTTCTGTTCCAATATCAGTATGGTGTTCATCCATTGGACAGAGCGGCATTCGACGATAAGCCTCGGCGCGCGCGGGATCTCTGATTGACAAATAATGTGACTTGGAGACAAAATGTTCATTTTCATATCACGTGACATGTTCAGATCAATATATAAGCTGGAATTAATTTTACAAGAGGTCGTTGAGGATTTCAAGGTCCTATTATGTGTATTGCATTGGATGACAGAGAACCGTGCAACGGTACAACATCTGTTGATAAAATAACAAGTATGGACAAATACTCTATACAGCGTTGATCACCAGTATCATCGATTTATAATATTAGGTTTCCTCCACGTACGTAATACAAACTCTAAGTTTTTCATATGTTAAGGTGGGCAATAAATAAAGCGTGAATGATTTTTTTTTTTATAGTTATTATGCAAATAATTTGATTGAAGTTAATGTGCTTTTTATGAGCATGCACATGTACTGGATAGAAATTGCAATATCGTTTAAGAACATTAATCCATAATGCAAAAGGGGAATAAAAAAACTGTGTAACTGTACTTTTGGACAAACGTTTCATGTTATGTGATTTACCCATGTATAAGCCAAAGCTAAACTATAGTCTGTTTGGTGGAAATGGCATTCATGCCATTTTGAATTAATCATAGGAAAGAAAACTAAAAGTATTCTTGAGATATGCATAATAATGTACTCACTGAAACACCAAAGTGTACAAATACCCATTTGTACTCGATTAACAAGTCTAATAAAACGATGGTAAAAACTGTAATAAAACGCATAAGAATATATCGCAGATTTATTAATTATCATGTGATATTTTACACAATTAAAGATAGGAAAAGAAAGAAAGATTGGTTATAAAAAGTTTTGAGAAAATTTGCATGTCGAGAGATCGTGGGTGTTGAAATACAGAAGAAGGTCTTATTTTGGCACTATTTATGTGTCAGTCTATATTGGAAAAATCGAATTTCAACACTTTCTATGATCTCAATTAAAGTTCAAATCTCAGGAGACTAAATCATTGCGGACGACCAAACCCTTTCATAATTATCAATATTTATCACCGATCTGGGACCTAGTTTATTTCTAAAGAAAGGAAATAATACAGTATCACAAGCTAATATACGAAAGCCATATGGCAAGACATCTTTCCCGAGTTAATTAGAGCTGTAAAGAATCTTTCCAAAGGCGCTCGTGACAATCTCAATTCAATGTATACGTGGCCGAAATAGATCTTGTTTATTAAAAATGTGTATTAATACATCACAAATAATTGAAAATCAAAACCTAGTGTTTTCGTTCCTACCATAACTCATTTAAATCTAGAATACAGAAAAAGAATGGAACACCCACTTAATTTCAATTATGTAACTTTTATGATAAATCAGTTGTCGAAGTATGTTAGAATTTGTCAGAGATGTGATTTCCATTATGTCTTCCACGTATATACTCATTAACCGCAATAAAAAAATCCTATTGGCTGCTGTACAACTAACAAGACAATCGGACGATGCATAGTGAATAAAGTGCATGGTTATATCCGGTAATTGTAAAGGCATGGATTTGTGGTATTCTAACGAACTCGCCTATAATTTACTAGTATTTTACATAATTTATACATGTATGTATGTGAGAAGAGTGAATCACTGCGTATTTTATGGTTCAATTGGATCGGATAGAGATAATGAAAGAATCAAGTATGAAAATTTAGAACTATTTCTTTATTCAACTGCATTTAAGTTCTGGATAATGTTTTAGAATTTAGTTCTTTGAGATTTTCGACAATGTACGAATATATAGATATATATCTGACAAAGGATTGTTTCGTAAAGTATGATACGGTGATATATACTGAAATATATATACGTCAAAACACTATTTTTTTTTGACGATCATATTATCGCCAACACACGATCACAGATACGTGTTCGAAAGTCATGGCAAGTAGATCTTCCGTAATTGCTTTTACGAGTATGCATTTTATAATGTTTTTTATCTGTCTGTCGTGATGCATTAAAGCTGCTTGGTCCGATTTTATATCAAATTTTGTGTACGCTTTTAAACGATTGTTAAGCTACAAATGTGTTTAATAAAAGACATTGCAGTGGTTTTCCCGGTCAATTGAACCATACTTCAATAAAAAAAAAATGGCGTACAACATTTGGTTACAAAACAAACTTGACATAAAATCTAGGGAACAGCGTTTTTCGCAATTGCCCCCCCCCCCCCCCCCCGACGTCGAGGTGGGTATGACTATATGACGACTTTGACATCGCTATGAATGAAAGTCATAATGTTTTGGCAAATAAAAATAAACCTGTGTATATTTTGTTCACAAATATTTCTGAAGTTTGTTTTGTTTACAATCGTGGCGTGATATGTGGTTTGAATATTAATAAACCCAGTTACTCAGGGGTTGAAACAAAACGGGTTCCTCTTCCAAGCATGTCCATGATGCAGTTGGTTTGGGTTTTTTTCTTTTGGATTTTTATTTTGTGTTCCCATAAAGACATTATTTTATCTTATTTTCTATGTTATCGTTTATTTACTTTTTATACACAAAGATCAAAGAGACCAATTCTGTAGGTGTAAATAGTTTAAAGTCTATAACTTGTGTAAAGAAAGTTATTTGATACTTTAAAGCAGCAAACAAATCGAACCAAACAGCTTTTTGAATTATATATTTAGTCTGCC
The DNA here is from genome assembly GCF_025612915.1 of Magallana angulata. Lineage (NCBI taxonomy): Eukaryota > Metazoa > Mollusca > Bivalvia > Ostreida > Ostreidae > Magallana > Magallana angulata. The sequence continues at coordinate 31,445,276 of NC_069111.1, forward strand.
CAGTTAGGCGAAATATGGATTTAGTTGAAAGAAAGAAAACTTATGAGATACGTATCAAAAGTGGAACTGTGCAAGAGCTAGTTTGTTATTGACTCTCTGATATTTACTGCATCATGTTGGAAGTTTTACATGTGTCTCATATGAAAGCGATGTCTTGAGTTTAATTTACAAATCACTTGAAATTGAACCATTACATCAAATCTTTCTGTAATGTTTTTGGGATCAGATAAAATGTATGCTTATTTAAAAATAACGGAGAATTGGGTCAATGTTCTATTATTTTATATAATAAAATTAAAAAAATGAAATACTGGTGTTAATACCGAAAAGTGAATCCAAGGAAGCGTATAAACTACAAAAGCAACACTCTTTATCTTTAACAATATATGATATACACCAACACAAGTATTATGCGAAGTTTCAAGAAAATAGACCGTCTAGTTCTTTAAAGGGACCATCCTAAAATAGTGGTCGTTTACGATAGGAATAAAAAGTAATTTTGATTTTCGCACTTCGAAGCAGATTATAAAAATACCAAGATAGGGATCTTCCTCAAAAGAGTCTATAACGTGTCATAAATTAAAATTTTTCTACCTGATATGTAAGAAAAATATTTACTTTTTCCATTTGATTTTTAACAGAGGTCATCTCAAAATCAAAGTACTTCAAATATCGCTATTATAATATATTTGGAGTGTTACAAATGTGGAGTGGTACAATATCATAGCGTCATAATGGTAACGCTCACCTGCTTGTACCAAACAACGGAAAGATCGTTAAAAAATATTATTTTCTTTAAAAGTATTCGAATATTTTTTCCTGTGTTTTGTTTGTTTTGTTCGATTTCATGAATGGTATCGCGCAATTTCTTTTGAAAGATACAAGTGTATGAATGCACTGTATTTCACTAGATTGCGCAAAAAATATGCGCAATGAAAACTAATGGCCTTTATAATCTTTGTATGAATACCAATGAAGTAAGGCAGAAAATTTATCAACTTCTACCACAACATGGGGAGGTATGTCAAAAATAAATTACATCACTTTGGTTGGGGATAATATTCGATAAAACAGCAATTCATCAACTCTGTAAAATTTTTAAAATGAGTATGAAAATAGAATATGCATCTAACTATTAAATAGACAGGCAAAATCATCAAGGCACCAAACAAGTTAAATAACCTTCAATACTAAATAAACCTCAGGTACATGTTATACCGGTATGCACTTTATATTTGTAAAAACATACTAAAGTACATATAAACAAGGGTTGGGTCGGGCGGGTATTTTAAAGAATTTTAAAATTCTAAAACAAAGTGCTTAATTACCAACTGGTATGATCAGATAACTCGGCTACGTTATCTACAGAATTAGACATATGTCAGGGTGATTGTTGAGGGCTTTTGCGAATATTAAGAGACAAGCAAAAACGCCCTAATCTCCCTAATATTATCATTTTGTTTTGCCCTTTTGTTCCGCAATAAAGGAATATCACGCTGATCTGATATACACATTATTGTATTTATTTGATCCCTGTCGAGGTCATCATTTTATAATAGCACAACAAATAATTGTTTTACGACTTCGTGTATTTTCAAAATTACACTCTTGATGTGTGTTAAAAATAAAAATAGTTCAATACCAGTTATATAGAAAGACCGGTGGACTATAAAACTAATCCCCCCCCCCTCCAAAAAAAAAAAACCATGTATGTCATTATTAGCCACCGGGGCGACCAATCTTTTGTGGTTATGCACATGGGTAGATGACACGTTATTTTTCTTGTCTCATGGCATATCTTTTTTTTATTGAGAACAATTTAAAAGTCATGAATGTAAAATCTCAAATTTGTTGAATGTCAAATAATAAAAATGATGTTTGAAAACATATCTTTTTGTTCTTAATTGCTGTAAGTGAATAATATGATATTTTAGGTCTTTTTTTTTTAATTTTTTACAATTAATGCCCCCCCCCCCCCCCCCAGGAGAGGAAGGAGTGTATAAAACATACATGTAAAAGCAACTCGTTAAGAATAATTTATGAATTTTCAATTTACCACAGAAAAAGACAAGTCAGTGGATATTCTAAGCATGTTCAGTAATGTACGTTGATGGGTGATATCCTATTAGGGTAAGCGGATATAACATGTTTTAGTTGAATGAAAAAGATAGAAAAAGTCGCTTATTTTCGATTTTAATTGACCGCCATACCTTTTGGCTGAAAGTTTTTTTTGAAATGAAGATATCTTCCTCCGGTCGTAGAGTTTTCCCAAGTCAGATATTTTCTAAATAGGGGAAATTGGAGATTGGAGATTTTAGCGTTTTTCAATTCTTTTTTTTTTTTCTTTGTTGTCAACCGTTCCTTTTCTTCATTGTTAAAATTTTCAATTAAGATATTTTCTTGATATAACAATATTTGTTGTCTAAAAGTCCGATGCAAATATATATTTTAATGTGTGTCTTGTAAATAAAACAAACATCGATCAACTCAAAGTCAGTTATTCAAAATCACAATAAAGATTTTGAATGCGAAAGTGTTACATGCCTTGTAAGCTAAAACAATGTTTAATTATAGATGATCGCATCCACAAACACTAAGGCAACTGCACGAAAGATTCTTGTATGTTTAGACAATGTGAGTATACATAATGAAGAGATGACCAATCAATAAAATATATCTTTATCGTAAATCGACATATTTTGACGTTGCGACGTAGTTTTCCTTAATTGTACTACATGTACCTTCTTCGAACAGTTCTGTTCATTTTAGAGATTTCTCATCAAGTCAGGTTTATAGGAAAATCAAAGTAGAAAAAAAATTATCTCATCGGATATAAGATTGTTCGGCCGTCCAAATTTAAAAAAAATATATATTATACTTTTATAAAACTTCTATTTATTATCCTTTCAAGCCATAGTTGAAGATTTCTAAGATTACAGCCTAATAAATATATAAGTCCTAAAATCGGCGAATCTGATATTTCGTACCACATTAATCGAAGAAGAAAAACGAACAATACTGTACTCTTGGTTTGCTGACTACATTTTTATTAATGAATGATAATAAAACTATAATCAGTTTGATATATTGATTCTGATATGTTAAATTGTGAAAGAGTTATTCTTAAACATTCAGAGTATTTGAATCTCAGTTAGTACTGATCTGTTGCTATGGGTATTGCACTAAGCTAACTGTTTTAAACTTTAAAATGATTAACCGATAATAGGTAGGAAGTCTGAGTTGCACAAATTTTAAAAAAAAAATAATAGATCTTGCTTTTTTAAAGTGGAGAAAAATAAGTTTTTGTTACAATTGAACTGTGTAGGTAACTGACATGCGATTAAATAACAGTTTGAGACCCATTACAAAGGATTATATGACGATAAGATATACTTAATTGAAAATTTGAATTATACTTACAAATGTTTATTTGGTACAGATTTCCACGTGCTTGTCTTTCGTGTTTAAAATTTGAAAATGATGAAAAAAATTATGTAGGAAAAAACGAGTAAACTGTAGCTTTTACATTTCAATCTTGCGCAATTTTTCAAGCACTTTCCAAAATCATTGACTGCAGGCTCTAAATAATGCATATATATTAAAAATTTATACTTTCTTGACATATAAAAATAATTATTGCGTGAAATATCCTGTCCCTACAAAGCGTGGTTGGGTGTTTAGTCGGTTAAGGTAGCAAGGGGCAGTTCGGATAAAAGTATCCATCAATATTTTTGTAAAGTTGAGAGTTGCTGTAGTTGAAGTGTTATATGAGCGTTGCTAAAATTCATAAAATGATTTTTAATGATTATCATTCAATAGAGGGATATCGATGTCTCTTGTTGAAATTGGTATGCAATATATAGGCCACCAATGTTAAGTACGTTAGAATCACAAGTAAAACGCAAAACTTGCGGCATATATATAAATATGTATTCCTCAAGTCCCCTCTTCTACTAGATATAAACTATTCTTATGTACCTGGATCACTTTTTAAAAAATCTCGATTGACTATTAATACTAATCTGACTATATTTATGTTTAAAATTATTCAACATAATTGTTCTTTTTGTTAATTTTGATTTATATTGGATATATTAATATATTTCTATTTTTTATGTGATTGTTTTGGAATCTACATATAAAATTACGTTTCAACCTTCTGGAGTATAAATTTCTGAAGAAAAACGCTTAATCCTACAAACGTGCAGACAGACATTATAGGTAATTGTTTTGTTTCATATCAATTAACTTACAAAACTCATAAAACATATATATTTTTTGAAATTGATAAATAAATTGCGAATTTTGGCCAATTTTTTCATTTATTGATCTTTGACCCTTTAATTATTTTAAATTTTGACCATATAAATTTCTACGACCGGGTGAAAAATATTACTTAATATTATATCTTCCAGAAAAAGAACAGATTAGCCGTAAGGTAGAGTTGTACACTAAAATCAAATTGTTTATGATACTATAACTCCACTATACGTTTTAAGGATACCAGCTAGAATTACCAACTGGCAACACAGTCGATCAAAATTATTTCATCGACTATTGCGCTTTACCTCCCTTTGCCCAATGAGTCACTGGCAGCCATGTGATTTCAATATAAATTGTTATTAAAAATTGGAATACCTTAACAGTAATCAGTGACAATTAATCTATTTTCCTTCCTTAAAATACATTACATAGTGTATTTGTTACTTTCTAATTTGATCGTGTATTTTCGTTTTCAGAGAGAGAGAGAGAGACAGAGAGAGAGACAGAGAGAGAGACAGAGAGAGAGAGACAGAGAGACAGAGAGAGACACAGAAAGAGAGAGGGAGAGAGACAGACAGACAGGCAGACAGACAGAGGGTGGTAACTGGTAAAGAATATTCAATGAAAGACTAAACAAGGGCTGAAATCTAGGCACTCAAAATTCTTTTATTTTTTAACGTTTGTATTGTCCATTAAGGGGAATGTGCGACAATCTGGTACATTTGAAGACATAAACAAAACATTTCTATAACTTGCTTGTTTCCACCCGAAACTGACCAAAACTTGTTGCAAAAACATAATGAGCTAGCAATAAATACACATATATGATAATTTACATGTTGTTCTGAATGCAAATCATGCATACAAAAACAGAACACTGCCTTTTTGGAAAAAAGAGCAGTTATAGAACTTCACAGTTGTAGACTTATTTGAGGATTTAAAAATCTTAAATTATACAAAGGTATACAAAGGTGTCCTCTCTACAACCATTTATTGAGAAAAGGTTGAATCTTGCACATTAAAGTTGATAGGTATCCAAAAAGTATACATATATTTTTGAATGAAAATTTAACTTCATTGTACCTCAAGAGACACAGAGAAATATATCTCCTGAAAAATTGATTGTTTTGTAGACCAATTAGACCAATTTTTAGAATAGGGTACCCTGTTTTGAAACAAAGTTACAACTTATATTGGCAAGCTTGGGCATTTTTTCAACAAAGACAGGTAGTTGTAGAGTGGATACCAATGACTTTTCATTTTTATTTGTATTTTTTAAACTTTGAATTTAAGTCTGTAGCTGCGCAGTTCTTAGTTATTCAAAATGCATTGTTCTGTTCTTGAAAGCATTATTTATTTGCAAACAAAGCTACATGCAGAACCTCATATTCATTGCTTTAAAATCTGTTTGACAACGGTTTTTTTGTCCGTTTTGGGCAGAAAGTAACCAGTTCAAGAATGTTCTACAAGATGGCCACACATCTCCATTATGACAAAATTCTCCTCTATATCACCTGGGCCATGTAACATAAAGGATACTTCTTAAGCGTTACAAAGTACTTGAATAGGACCTAGGTACATTACAGACTTAAATCCGTAACTAGAAGGGTGCTTAGCTAGAACAATTTACCCAAACCTTAGGCGACCGGTAGAGGTGACTCTAGTTTATTTTAAGTTCTGTTTACAAACCTTTAGAAGTATTAATGTTAATTAATGCTATTCAACACTTGAATACAGGATATTAATCACATAATTTTTACAAAATTACTATCTTTATATTCACCAATGTCAAAAGTGTAATTTAATTGGTGTATAAACAATAGTCATAATATGCTGTAACATTTTCAATGGAGCATAAATAGATTGAAAACACATAATGGTCAGTTTCAAAGAAGTTTCTTTGTATGTAAGCTCGCGAAACATGAGAAATTAAAAAGAAGACGTTTAAAGACAAAAAAGCCCCTCAGTGATTTTAAAGACGGCAATTGCGTTGTTTCAAGATATCGACTTAATGAAGAAATTATACTCACAATATGAGTGTATTGGTGATGTCAGATGTAGAACCAAAGATTCATTACTATAATCAAGTTCTAACGGCATCGCGATATTGGCAGTCTTCCAGAACGACTAAACTAGGGAATATTCCTCAAAACAAAGAAGTACCATCAATAGACTTAACATCCAGACTGAGATATATCGTTTTGAGCTTTTTAAAAATGTAAAAATTTCAATGTGGCATTAGTGTGTGTGTGTGTGTGTGTATATATATATATATATATATATATATATATATATATATATATATATATATATATATATATATATATATATATATATATATATATTACACACTAATGCCACCTTGAATTTTGTGTCTGTACATAAACTTCTATCCCCATCTAATGTAAAAGATATCAAGCGCAAAATATTAAGTAAACCCAAGATAATTATTTTGATTAATTACCAACACATTCAAATTTGATACTATAATAAGAAATAAACAACTCGTTCTTACTTTTTAACATAAGCATGACTTATCTAAAACATTGCCAAGTTTGCTTTCTGTTACGATATAAGACATACTTAAGTTTGACTTATGTAGGTCTTAAGATTGCCTAAGTCCTACTTAACACATAAGCATGTTTAGCATGCTTTATGTTACGAGCCCCTGGAGATCGTAAAATAAATGGTACTTTCAAGTCTAAGACAGTCCCTTTGTATGACTTCTTAGACTTAAATCCGTAACTAGATGATCGCTTAGCTAAGACAATTTACCCAAAATTTATGTGCCCGGCAGAACTGACTTAAGTCTGTCCGAAGTATTTTTGACACACATTTAAATCTTTCATCGGTAAAGCTTTGCAATACAGCATTTGCATACATTGTATTACAACATAAATTGCATCAAATTAATATCTACACATAAACGTGGCCTTTGTTTTCTGGGGTTTTTTTCCATTTCCATTGTAAATTTTTCATTTTCATTTTATATTTTTTCCATTTGCATTGTTTAATTTTCCATTTGCATTATATGAATTTTATTTGTGTTTTATATTTTTTCATGTGTATTGTACAAACTCTTTTTGTATTGTACAAACTCTTTTTGTATTGTAAAATTTCTATTTGTGTTGTTAAATATTTCATTTTTATGTTAACTAATTCATTTGTATTGTATAATTTTCATTTGTATTGTATCTTAAGGTTTGTTTATTTTGGTTGGTTAGAAGAATTTCATTGGTTTAATATTATTCAGCCCAGCCAATTCATTTCGATGAATCATTATGTCATGTATATTTGTTGATGTTTCTAGTCATTTAAGCAGTAAATGCTCTCTTTGGTGATCCATGCGGGATATGAAGGTGGCGACATTGCAGTGATTTATCTAATTTTTTTCTGCAATGATCGCTATCTTTACAACCCACATGAATCATCAAAGAAAGCATTTCATTTTTTATATGTTAATTTACATCTTTCTTATCTTTCTTTTAACAAATTAATAAATGGATTGTAAAAAGTAAGTTAAATTAACTAAATTACTGTTAATGAACATCAGTACGTTATCCAAAAGAAACAGCCAAATCGTCTCTTTTGGGAATTTGATTCTGATATCATCATTTCGTGCAGTCAGTGATTTTTCAATGGTTGCTGTAGGTTTTGACCAATCGATAAATTGGGCGTGTCGATATCAGCCCTGTTAGATTCTATAGAGGTATGAATTAACTAAAGATTCCGTAAGAGAGAAAGGTAATCATACTCGGTAGATGTAAATCAATATATGTTTACAAATGACCGTTACACACACTGATTATTAGTATCATTATTCTATACGTTAGTTTAGCAAAAAACAGCTGCAAAAAACAGAATTGGTTTTTCTATTTATTGTTAAAATTTTTGTGAATATTAATAAAAGTTTTCAAGTTTACTAACATTTTCTCGGAAGAAATTAACAAAGGCTTTCTAAACACTGGATATTTTAGTTATTTCTAATCTTAAATACACTTCCTTGAAGGTTTTTGAAATTCATTCTTTCATCATTCCGAATATCATCACGCCCCCTGCTGCAAAGGCCGTTATCATTGCAATGATACTGAAGGCAAATGCAAAATGATAGTCGAAATCAAAATTATCGTAAAGATCATTCGTTTTCGCTGCGTAGACTGCAACTGTTATCAAAATGAAGATCCCTGCAATGTAGATAGAAAAAGGTTTCAATGCAGTGATTTTAGATCACACTACATATTTCTCGAGTTTTATTCGTTTTTAAAATTTCAAATCCTGTTTTTTTTTTACCTCCAGCAAATGATGTTCCTATACCGGCGAACAGGACAGGCTTATTGTCTTTCATGACGAATAGTTTCAGAATTGTCATGACAACAGCGACAAGCAACACAAGAAACCCCAGAATGCTCATAGCTTGTACAGCCTCTAACCAGTCTACAATAATGTAAAAAAAATTGAATCATATAATCGGTTTTTTATCTTTCAAAAAAAACATCCTATCAATATAACGAAACATTAATTTGTCCTGTGTTTTTGGGTGTTATTAAGAAAACATTTGCATTTAGCTGATTCGCACTTTAGCAAAATGTAAATTTTCGTCATATGTGACCTATTTTACTTGCTGTATTTGAATTGATCCATAAACAAGATAAAAAATAGAATGTTAAAAGCAATACTCTTATGTTGTTTTAAAACCTTTATAGTTTGAATTTTTGAAGGAACATTATATTGAATATCGATTGAATATCAGTCACGAATGAATATTTTATAAAGTATAAATACCAAACAAGTTAGTCTACATCAAACATGTACCTACACATCTTTTTTTTTTATTTATAAAAGTTCATCCTTCTTGAAAGATCCTTTCTCTTTGTGATGTCTATCCTATTGGAAATATCTCAGTTATAATACATTTATTTTGCAGAACACTTTAGTCAGAGATCCTCGGTACTTAATAAGTGTACAATTTTATTTTCCATCAGTAAGTACTGAATTTGAAAAGAATAGTGATTCAAATTCAAAATTTTCTGTACATATAAAAGTTCATGGTTTTCTTACCTAGACTTACAAGGCATCTAAAACAGAAACTTAATTTATATAAACCATAAGAATTACATAAGACGTGTTTGTTATGACATATTTCATAGTAAAATGTCAGCGTGCTTGACTAAACGGTAGGGGGGGGGGTATGGTTAAGTAAAGGCCATTAATTTTGTAATTCATATATTGGAAGTGTTTTCCATTGGGATATGGTTAAGTAAAAGCCATTTATAATTTATATATTGATGTCTTTTATTTTGAACCGTCTCCGACAGTTTCATTTTGCCTTGGTGAACTTAAAACGATATGATCTGAATTATGGCAGTAATTCTTTTTGAAGCATTGCATTTGAATTTCTCTAGAAAAGAACGATGCTCGATTATTATTGACTCGTAAAAAGTGTCAATTATCAATTGTCAAGACGACAATGTGTGTTCATGCTTTTTTACTAGAAGGTTTAAACTAGGTATAGGGGCTTATTTTAGAGCAGTGCTCTGTTTGTATGTCAGAATTGGGTATCTTCAAAATGTGTACAAACGGCAAGGCTCTATGACCTGAAATAAACAACTACAACTTTATCTCTGCTATTTTGTCATATTATTAAAGTTTATACCTTTCACCTCGTCAAAATCTCTACAATCTGTCGTCTCTTGTAATTCTGTACAAGTCTTCCATAAACCGGAGTACACCTTGGCAGGTCCACTTTCCAAGTAGACCCAATATGGGCTTGCCAGACCGATGATTTGGAAAACCAATGCACATATAGTCAGCACGAGTGCCACTATCAACATCATAGGGGCGTCCATGGCTTAACCTGGTGGTCAATATGAAATACGTTTTTGGTTAATCTGGCTGATGCAACTTGGACATACAGAATTTTTTAAATTGTCTAAAAGTTATACGATAATCAATAATCAAAAGAGAAATTATGTAATAATCTAAATAATCAATATGCAGATTGAATTATTACGTGGAGAGTGTACCAATGCAAGGCATGTAAACATATCAATTTTTTAAAGATATTAAATTTTGACCCGATCCAATTTTTTCACAGTTAAATAACGTTTGTATAATAACAAAGTTTTTAAAAAATTAAGAAAGTGCTAGATTTCAGGTTAAAACTGGTAAACATTAGTTGTAAGCTGTCCTCTGACTCTGCTTTATCGGTCGATGCAAGCTGCAGCTAGCTACATGACTGTGCCTTTTCTACGTATTCCATTTTCCCTTATTTATCCAAAAAGAAACTATATCCTTCTAACAATATTCGTTTTAGCTAAAAGCTATAAACTTCTGAGTTGAAATAAAATTGATCAAAAACATTTTATGTAAGACTGTATTTCATAGACAGGGATATGGTCAATTTGTAAATCAAAGTTTTAATTATTAATTATAATTTGTCGAATAAAATTAAAATTTATGATAACTGAACAAGGTAGGATGTAGACTATATCAATTTACACCAAAATACAGTCATGTATATACAATAAAACATATAAACATTTTGGATTTACCTTTTGGCGTGCCTGTTTCCACTCTAAAGCAAGATTTTTTTCCACGCAGACGAACAACGTTTATAGTACATGTATTTTGATCGCTATAGGAACAGTCAAAATATTTTGAACCAGCATAATGATGTTTCGACTTCTTAAACGAAAGAAATTTATTGAAGTATTACTATTGTGCTTGAATTTTGATAAATGATGCACATAATTTGCATTAAACAGCTTCGAAACATTTTTAAATTCCCGATCACTACCAATGATAATAATATAGCATACTTTGTACCCACAAATACGCAAAAAAAAAAAAAAAAAAAACTGCTATAAAAGTATTCCGTCGCCAAGTTATTTTCAATAATTCATCCATTGAAATCACGGTAGGTTGGTTTCCGATCGAGGCATTCAGATTGCAAAGATTACCTTTAACGCACATCATACATTTGATTTATCTTAAAACCACACTTCATAAAAAAACCTTATTGATGAATTTAGCAACAAAACGGTGTTAATACATGTTTGTTCTAAAGTATCATCTGATATTGATGCTATTTTTTAAACATCAAAACCTATTTATTTAAAGAAATTTTATAAAGCATTTGATTTTACTTTACGTAATTTTTATAAATGTTTAAACGAAATAGCTTGTGATATATGAATAAGGTAACATTAGAGTACAACGAATCTACTAGACGATATTTATTTCTTAAAAGGTATTTTAATTAACATTGTGATTTCTAACTCTACGTTCTTTCGGTTTTGCTAGAAAGAACACTTTGAAAAAATATGGAATGTGTTGCATCTCATACTCTCTTTCACGATTATAAAATTAAATTTTCATGTTTAAGCATTATAGTTTGAAATTTCAAACAAGACGACAAATTAAATATACAACAATGTGCCGGATAATCATGCCAGTGTCAAGGTGACGTTTTTGCACCCGTCTAAGTGGCATCTATCGAAAAATTGAAATTTGCGATATAATTTAGCATGCATCATTGCCTAAAGAGTATATAACCCCTTTGTTATTAATGTATCTCACCTGCCAGGTGAGATATTTACCTTGAAAAAAATTCCAACAGAAAAAAAATCCATTAGGAAAAACCATTTTCCTATAGGATATTTGGAATTTCCAACCGGAATAAAGAATTACCTATAAGATTTTGAATTTCGATGGAATTTAAACAAAACTCCCATGTGATTTTAAAAATCAATTAAGAAAACTTAATTTCCTATATGAAAAATACCTGTTCGAATCAAATTCCTACAGAAAATACTTTTCTTCTTCAGGAAATTTTCCTACAGGAGTTTTAGAAAATCTTACAGGAGTTTCAATATTTCCAGTAGAAAGATGATTTCTCCTATGGGAATTATTATTATTTTCATACGGGATATTAATTTCTAAAGGTAACATATTTGAGGCTCCCTAAATCACAGAGGCCAGGCTGTAAGTTGGATCAATACACAGTTTCTTCCTCAGTGTCATCCAGAAGTTTTCTAATTAAAACCAATTCTTGTGGTGCGTTAAATTCAGAAATCTTATCTGCTAATCTTAATTAACCATTAAACTGCTACGCGGTACACGTAACTTGCATGCAAGAAGTTGTGAGAAACCTGCACTGTTTATTGATGCAATGAACGTTGCAAAAAGAACAGTCCTGAAACAAGAATTGGAAGCAGGAAACAGGAAATGGGAAACAATTGTCAAATCTTCTCTGGACATAAAATATACATTGTAATGCCCAAAATGCGCTAAAAGTTGTGAAGTCCCTGCAAAAGTTGTATGAGCGGATGATGGCAAACATTCTATTTTTAAGCGATCTACAGCGGAGTTAACGCCTATTAAAAGATTAAAAGCTTCTACATAGTTCGAGTATTTATGTGATATATTTCTGAGACTGTATGCAAGCATTCACTTGACTTTAAAAAAACCAAAGTAAGAACATAGGTGGATAAGGCGTGTAAAATTCTTTATAAGTAAAGATAAGATACATGTACTTAAAACATCGATTTGTAACCCAAAAATATGTTTGATACTTAAAATATGTTGATTTAAACTGGCGTTTGCGTATCAAAACCCTCAAATAGTGTCATTTTTATATCTTTAATGCATTTCTTCCATAGAGTGGGTCTGTGCTCCATATTTTTGTCTTGGTCTAAATAAGGGGCAATCGGTTTTTGGAACGCAGTTCGCAGTTCGCAATTGAATAGTGAACTGCGTTCTATCTAGAACGCAGTTCGCAATTCAAAATTTAGTGCGATTGAATAGTGAACTGCGTTCTATCTAGAACGCAGTTCGCAATTCAAAATTTAGAATTCATATTTGAGGCCCGATTGCCTTATATGCAATTGAATAGTGAACTGCGTTCTATCTAGAACGCAGTTCGCAATTCAAAATTTAGAATTCATATTTGCGGCCTGATTGCCTTATATGCAATTGAATAGTGAACTGCGTTCTATCTAGAACGCAGTTCGCAATTCAAATTGTTGAATAGTGAACTGCGTTCTATCTAGAACGCAGTTCGCAATTCAAAATTTAGAATTCATATTTGAGGCCCGATTGCCTTATATGCAATTGAATAGTGAACTGCGTTCTATCTAGAACGCAGTTCGCAATTCAAAATTTAGAATTCATATTTGGGGCCCGCTTGCCTTATATACAATTGAATAGTGAACTGCGTTCTATCTAGAACGCAGTTCGCAATTCAAATTGTTGAATAGTGAACTGCGTTCTATCTAGAACGCAGTTCGCAATTCAAAATTTAGAATTCATATTTGAGGCCCGATTGCCTTATATGCAACTGAATAGTGAACTGCGTTCTATCTAGAACGCAGTTCGCAATTCAAAATTTAGAATTCATATTTGGGGCCTGCTTGCCTTATATACAATTGAATAGTGAACTGCGTTCTATCTAGAACGCAGTTCGCAATTCAAATTGTTGAATATTGAACTGCGTTCTATCTAGAACGCAGTTCGCAATTCAAAATTTAGAATTCATATTTGAGGCCCGATTGCCTTATATGCAATTGAATAGTGAACTGCGTTCTAGATAGAACGCAGTTCGCAATTCAAATTGTTGAATAGTGAACTGCCTTCTATCTAGAACGCAGTTCGCAATTCAAAATTTAGAATTCATATTTGGGGCTTGATTGCCTAAATAAGGGCTAATGGAAAACCAGCCGATTTGGATCAACAAAAACGTGAAGAGATGACACACTGTACATACCATTTTATAAATATCATTTTGTATCCCAACAATTGAACGTGTTAGAAAAACAATACAAGTCCGTAAATTCGTTATCAACGTCCCATATAGCATTTAAAAAACACACTTTTTTGTAACTGATATGGCTCAGTGGCTAGAGCACCAGAAATAGGTAAACTAATAGATCAAGGGTTTTGAGGTTGTGGGTTCGATACAACCATAACTTACTGCAATATTTTTTTCTTATTGTTTGTTACATATTCAAAATTAACTGATTATAGTGGGAATTTGTGCATTTGCAAGCTTGTATTTTAACATTATCAAATAGATTTAATTGGAAAAAAATGAACTTGAAATTTTACGACTAAACCAAATGGGCATTTGCGCTATCTTATCCGCCCATCTTCAAATTTATACAGTGAAGAAATCTATCTAATTCTGCTCAGTTGGTCCACACTGGAGAATATTCTCAAATGTGATCTATTTAGTGGAATCAATAATGTGTTGTAAGATGGCTAAATTAGTCATGATGTCTTCGTGGAAAGTTCAGAAACAAACAACTGTATTATTTTGTAGGAGAAATCCAAATATTTTAGATTAAAAATTGAAGTTTCCTTACATATAAGTTATACAGAGTGTTCTTCTTCCAAAGGAGATCAATATAGTCTAAAAGTGGCCACAATTATCTAGCCCTCTTAAAAAAGCAATGTAAAGAGTCAATGGTCTTTTGAATACATATGAACTTTAAAAATTAAGCATTGAATACTTATTTTTTGGATGTCGTCGGTCCTATAACACACCAAGGCTGTGCAGACAAATTGAATACTACACGTTAGCCAGGTATGATAATTTGTTCTGCACAGCCTTTTTGTGTTATAGGACCGACGGCATCCAAAACAAAAATCTTTATTAATATCGAATAAATATAATTTGCGATTATTTTTCATAAGTACAGATCAATTGGTTTTGTAAATTTGAGCTTTTCATTTAATCTTACAATAGTACTAGTAAAATTATTCAAAACGTTTATATCTGTGCTCTTACGCACAAGTGTTTTCATAGAAAATTGAACGTCGCTTTCCAACGTTAGGGGATATATACAATAAGTGTAAAAATTTTAGCGAGAATTATGTGTTTGTATGCATTATTTTGAACTTTGACTTTAAACGTATATGTGGTGTATTTTTAATGAATAACAATAATCTGATCTGATTATTTGCTTCATTGGTTGGTGGAATAGGATTTAAAGCCGAATTAAACTTCAGTTTTCATCATGAAATTGTAGGGGTTTTGCTAGTCAGGTTCGTGCTCCATGTGTTCCGTGTCTTTTACTTTATAAGTTATAAATCACAAGTGGATTTTTGTTTACGGGAAATTTTGAATAAAGAATAAATAAACACTCTCAGTACATGCATCCCACGGGGAGGGGGGGGGGGGGTATTTACTCAGTTTACCGTGTGATGATGCTAAAATCGTGTTTCCCCTTTATTAAACATAAAGAACAATTTATATATCGTTCTACATTTATGGAAAAAAATATATACATTGGAATAATAATGCGTTGAGTATCATCTGATGTAAGAATTATCTAATTTAAGACATGAAAAACTTGATTCTAATTTGTAAACAAACTGTTCTTCCATTGTGTTTTCAATGCTAGGTTTTCCCGCATTTAATTTCATGCGCAGAGGCGTTACAAATGGCGGATTACATTAATATTCATTAGACATGTAGAAAAGTTTAGAGACAAGTAAATAAAGACAGAACATGTTTTGTGGGCCTAGAGTTTGTGAAACGTCTAATTATAAGAAGCATGATATTTTTTTTTCTTAAGCTCATGACAAAAATTTTACTCCAAAAACTCTACATATACCTTTAATGTTTGTTAATTAGAGAATATTTTTTAAACAAATTAAGAGATGTTTTGATATGACTTTAATGTTGATTAATTAGTGAATATATTTGAAACTAATTAAGAGATGTTTTGATATACACGCTGATGTACATTTATGCATACATCGCTTATCATTAAATTATATGTTGTATATCTATGAGTCCTTTATCAATCTAGAAAGCGTTTGATGTAGTTTTATTTTGTTGTAGATAAAACATGTTGATGATATACTTATATTGGTTAAACCAGTATCTGTCTTGATATTTTTATTTTTCAAGACTCAACTATTTGGTTATTTACGGGCTTACTTATATTCAGTAACAAATGTTTCGGTTTTCTTTTGGTTGTCTTTTATAACTCATTTTATCACATGGCATAGTGCTTTTAATTTCGTTGTAAGGTGTACAGTGATTTATCACAATAAAGAATTTGAAAACAAAGATGAGTTTAAATCTCGTTAAAATAATTTAAAAAAAAACTAATTTTCATGTATGTTTGTATAATTATGTAGTGTTAACTTTTCTTCAGATTATGATTTTTAAAATCAGATAGATATACTTCTGGTGTCACAGACATGATAAATAAAACATACGTACACGAGTAAATAATATTCACAGGATGTGAACAAAGACAAACGCATTAAAAAGCTTCCTTTATAAAGTGTTGAAATTATAAGTTGTCGTTGTTATCAAGCAAGGACGTGCACATATGAAATGTTACTAGTCTTGCGCGAATCAAGAGGATTCCGGACATGCGCTTTACATGTACTGTAGATTCGCAAAGAAAGACAACTCTCTCAGTATATCATAAATATGTACATATCGGTTCGTATACATGTACGTAAATGTTTTATTATGTTCTTATAAAAAAGAAACTAATATGAATAAGGTATTTGGGTATTCAATATGATTTTTACTTTTATTTTTTTCTCTTTAAATTTTTTTTTAGTGAAATTGCGAAATATCAGATACAATACAGTATAGAATTGTTATGTCCCAAGTAGTTCGCCATACAAGATCGATCGAACGTAAATAAGAAACTAAAGGTGATAGTGGTTTTTCTGAGAGAAAACAAAATACAACAGGGTTTGACAATGTCACAAGATCCACCACCAGCGTACTCCGAGAAAGGACAGGGTAAGTCAATGGTTTTATTTCAGCCTTTTTAAAAAGAACTTCCTCAGTTCCTGTTTCTCAACATATAAATTGGTTATCTAACCGCATAAACAGATAAATGTAAGCTTCATTAATTTTTGGTTGATATTTTAGGACAGTAAACAAAGATTTATCACGATTAGTCGAATATCAAGTTTGATTTCATTTTTTCTTGAAAGGTTAATATGTGGTACATATTTTCATGTGATACGCAGTGTCGTAAATTATGGCGGACCAACGCATACAATATAGCAGTGTAAACAGAATAAAGGTACACGGCTATAATGGAATGCGATATCTAAAGAACCATTTTGTGACAAAGGCGTAGTTATTTCGCAAGCGTCCATTGCGTGATTTCTGCAGAAAGCGTGAAACCATCGGGTGTGATTAATAAGGATTCCAACTGCACTCTTCCCTGCGTCTATCATTATATCAGTTTATTTTATGAAACGCCTCAACTGTATCTTCGTTATATGATGATACTTCAACGTACATTACGAGTACATGCTATAGGCGTCAAAATCGCATGCCGATAATTCATCATTACATGCTGATACTTTGTCTTTATATGCTGTTACTTTAACATTATATGATTATGCTTCGACATTATTTTTTAAAACAATAAAAAATACAACTTTGGTCAGATTCATTCGGGATATGAAGGTGGGGACATTGCATAAAAAATACATAACCCGCTTGTAGTGCGGGTTATGTAAACTTTTACTGCAGTGATCGTTACCTTCATAACGCGCATGAATCACCGAAGAAAGCATGTAACTGTTTATATTAATTTTACATTTTTTAAATAAATTTATCAATTGATTGTAATAAGTAAGTTAAAGTAACTAAATTACTGTTAATGTACATCAGTACATTGGCTACCGCTAAAATAAACAGCCAAATCGTCTCCTATTGGAATTTGAGTCTGACATCATCATGATTATATTTCTCAAGTCGATAAACGGGGCGTGTAGATTTCATTTCTGTAGTTTCTATAGAGCTATGAATAACTTAAGTTTCCTTAAGAAATAGAAGGAATCATACTCGGTAGATTTAAATATATGCTGATACTTCAACATTACATGCAGGTACTTCATTATATGATACTTTATCATTGCATGCTGATATTTTAACATTTGAGTATATTTGTAGACTCTATAATGTTTAATAATGGCCTTTTGCCAATATTACCATAACTCGTGTTTGTGACAATTAAATCATAGCATATTTATATAATTAAATGAGTGTTTCTATCCACAGATCCAGGCTATCCTAACGTCAACCCCCAGAGTTTCCCCAGCCAGCCGGGGTATCCCCAGACCTACCAGCCACAGGTCCAGCAAAGTAAGTAACACCCCCCCCCTTCAAAAAAAAATCAATAGGATCAGTATATCCGTGTTATATATACACAATAACCAAATATAATAACTATAAATACTGTATGTAAGGAAAAAAAATTAAATTTCTGACATCTGACAGTCAAAGCAAAATGTATGTCTATCTGAATGTTTCTTTCTACGTACAGCTAAATTTTGTTTTTACGTATACGTTTTACGTACAGGTGTGGTCGTTGTACAGCAGCCATCAGCCTACCCCGTGGGGGTCCTGAGGTTCGGACGCTACCCCCTCCAAATGAGGTGCCCTCAGTGTCAGGCAGACATATTGACCAGCACTGACCTGGAGCTGGGGACCTTCGCGTGGTGCATGTGCGTCCTCATCGCCTGCTTCTGGTAATTATAAACGTTTAACTTTGTTTCAAATGTAATGAAATATGCAATATTTTATGAAACTTTAAAACTATCTTGTAGTATGTCCTATAGCCAGTGGTCAGTTTAATTACATGTAGTGCCAAACATCATCTCAAGTTCTTGATCTAACTACATGTAAAACTAGATAATAAAAATTGTTCCTCAATGCACAGGCACCTGAATTTATATATTTTTTCTCAAAATAAAAATATAATTATTACTCTCTACCTAGATAGAGGGTGATATTTTTTATTATGAGAACAATATTGTCAGGTGTTGTGCCTAAACGATAGTCTCAAGCTCTATATACATCGTTTAGGAGCGATATTACAAGTCTAAATATAGTTGGATTAAAAAGTGTTAAGATTAAGTAAGTCAAAATGTGGATAATTTTGAAAATAATGCTTATGATTTACCGATATCTATAAGAAATTGACATGAAGAACGTTAGGGTTGTGTATAACTATGCGTTTTTGACTCCGTTCTGATCCGAGGACCATTAGTCAGTTTGCACGAAATAAGAAGAGTATGAGGAGGAGCATGACTCATTCAGAAAAATAATTAGATTATTGACTGTTTTAGCTTTTAAAATACTGCTCTGTCAGATTCATTTTTAAAGGGGTTGATTGTTTTTATCTCAAGTGACCTAAAGTTTGCATGTTCAGGCTTCTAAGAAATTGTTACTACTTCAAGCAAATAGAGGTATGATTTATCGAACAATGCCTTTGTCATTATAAAAAATACCTTTCTCTCTTTTCAGGTTATGGCCCTTTTGCTTTATTGCCTTGTGTATTGATTCTCTGAAAGACGTCATCCATAGTTGTCCGAACTGCAAGAAAGAGTTGGGGCGATACAAGCGCATGTAGGACCTAAAGTGTGACGTCACTTGAATGGAAGTTTAAAAAACATCCTTCAACGACCAATTCCTGATGAACCAACCCGATGTAAAAGATAAACAAAAAAGCCAAAGAGTATTGATTTTAATAAATCTATTGAAATTAGAAGAATTTTAAACCAACTTGGTTTTTATAATCAGTATATTTAAACCATAATTTAAGTGCATTTTAATCGTACATATCATATATTATATTACCTACTTCATACACAAAGACAAGATTTTAAGTTTGCTTTATATAATTATGATTTCCAGATAGTACAGATGGCACCATATTTAATCATCTATGTTCTCTGAGCTCTGTTTGATACCAATGTTTATTTTACACAAAGTGGCAAAAAAATTCATTGATTTTAAATTCAGTAGAATTGTTTTATTTGATAAATAATCAAGTCTTATGTTTTAATTACGATAATTTCAGCACTACATGCATAGAAGTGACCTTACACTTGGCATATATAATATATCAACACATCAACATATAATATATCTGTGTTATATCTGTAACATAAAATGTATATATACATGTATTTAATTTACTTTTACTATGACAAAATATTGGCAATTCAACCTTTTTTTTATTAATTATTTTGTTTTCTTTTATTCTTCATGTTTTACTATTTCTAGTATACTTGTTAATTTTGTACATTTGTTTTGTATAATTAAGTTTACCTGTATGTTCAATCTAAAGGATGAAATACAATCAATTCATGTAAACTATATGATTGTTCAAAATATCTATTAAAAATCAAGAATTATATTTGTTCCAAATGTCCTTTCTTTTTTTCTTGGAAAGTATATCCTGCACTGTATTGTAAAATTTGTAACACAAGATAAGATACATTAAAAGTTTGAAATCGAAAGCTATATAATAATTATATATAAACAATTAAGTTTTAAAGTCTTTGATTTTGAACTGAAGATACATGCGCGATCGACCATTACAACCGTTTTCCCATATTGTCCACACCTTTGACCTACGGTGAGTGAACTTAGGAAGTCATTTATCTTGGGTGACTTTAAAACATATAAACCAATTTCTTCACAGGTGTATCATATCACATCAAAGAAAAATATATATTTGACAGATCTGACAATTTATTTAATCAGTTAATTAACGTTCTTAAAACTATAAAAGTATTCTTATGACAAGTATTTGGTTGATGTACATGTACTAATAAATGTGAATTATACAACTAACCAACCTATTTTGAATATTTAATTACATCTATGGGAGATCAATCGCCGAGTATACTGCAATATGATAATGTTGTGCAAACAGAGCGCGCCATCTATGGACCGTGTATTGTACGATGTGGGTTTTATTGTTTTAGGGTATGTATATACATAATTAGACTTCATACTCTACCATTCTGTTCCAACTTCTACCAGTCGGAAAACTCATAAACCGTGTTCTATCTTGAGGTCGTCAGCTACTTGAATAATTTTGCTCATATCTATACCCAATATTCATTTGAATTTTATAATAACAAGTAAGGTCAACACTAGAACACAGCTTCTCCAATTTATCAGTCAGACTCGCAAACTGCAAGGTGTAAGACGAATTGGGGGCGGTTCTCTCTAACTGCAATACAGTTGTCTTGGGGGAGAAGGGTCTTTTATACTGATCTCCAGCAAAGTGGCTTCTTCGGTTGTGATCGCATCAGGGGTTTCCAGCGCTGCCGCCAATTCCACAGACGAAAACATTCAAGTGGACATCATGACAGAAAACTACGCAGAGTTCGGCAAATCGACGGACCGGTCTCCCATCGTGCCCGAAATCTCTATTCGAAGCTTTACTTTTCGTGTAACTGAAATCGCTTTAGGACTGGTTGCGTTTTTGGCTGTTGTTGTGTGCATAATATTAGGATCAATGGTCAGCTCTGGTGTAAGCAATGGCTCAGATTCACCGTCCACAAGCGCTCAAGTTGGTCAAAACCAATTATGTGTATCCCCTCCATGTCTTAAAAGCGCGTCCTATGTAGTTTCCAATCTCAATACTTCTGTCAAGCCCTGTGATAATTTCTATAAATACGCTTGTGGGCGTTTCAAGATTGAAAATCCTTTGGATCCCGAAACTTCTTCGAGAACCGTATACAGTAATATGTATTACCATAATGAAGAGAAACTCAAGAAACTTCTTGAATCCCCCATCGTCCGTAGCCAGGACTATTCCACGGAGCGGAAGTTGAAGCACTATTTTTCGTCGTGCACTGATACTTACCGGAAAGAGCGTGCTAAGGGATCACCTTTGATCACTAAGGTAATTAACAACATCGGAGGCTGGTATGTACTCGGAACCTTCAACAACAACTCCTTTGATTTCCACAATGCCTTTCGGAAGGTCTCTGTCGATTACTGGACGGCAGCTTTCTACACGTTCCGGGTGGCAACTGACTGGTATGACTGGCATAAGAGAGTCATCGAGGTAATTTTCAGATTTTCATTACAAAAATATTCCATTGTTTTATTTTTTGCGCATTGCTTATGAATAAAAATACTATGTTTTGTATGACAGTTGGACTACGCTGGTATGTCAATGTTTTGGTATTATTATACGGAACCTTCAACTGAAAAGGTTGGTATTACATGTAGTTATTGGTTTTCCTTCATTTTTGCGGAGTAAAATTTGCCATGATCGCTTTCTAGCTTTAACAATAAACTATCTATATTTTTTCAAACGAAAGTTATTTTTCAAACAAAACTCTTTTTCTAACATATATGTAGAATCCTCAATTTAGAAACTACATTTTGCAACATGAGTGAGCCATTAATTGTTAACGCATTACTGATGATACTTATTCCGATGTACAACTGGCTACGAAATAATACTAACACCAAAGATGTGAACTTATAAACTAAATTTGTAAGATTGTTTCTTTAGTATAGAAATGATATGAAGACATTCATGAGGCGTCTGGCGAATTTCCTCGTCAGAGATTCGAATATAACTTTGGACAACAATACGAAAAACGCACGTATAGAGACCTTTATCAATGACGCCTTCACCATAGAGATGAATCTAGCCAATGTAAGTACATGTATAATCCTAATTTGAAATTTGAAATAGATTTTACAGGATTATTTTTTATAAACATGTATTAATTTTTTATGTTATTAAGAACAATGTTTTAATGGTTTAAATATCTACGGTACTCATTACAAAATTTCAGATCACAAAGAACACAATGCCAACGTCGGATCCCCACGCATACGAGAAGAGGGTGTCTATTTCTGACCTCAATACCATGCTTGGTACAGAGGTGGGTGTCCTATCAGTATGTGAGTCCATTGTGATATGGAAGACACCCACTTAAGAGAACGCAATCTGTTAATGTATTTAGCATCATTTCTTTTTTAGATTGACTTCGCCACCCATATCCAATACATGTTTAACGACGCCAATGTTGGTCCGTCCACAAAAATTGTTTTACGAGAAGCTGATTGGTTGAAAAAGATGAATGACATGATAGGGTCATTGGGGGCCAATAAGACAAGGTATTTCGTAGTGTTTTTTTTTATAATGATATAGTTACACAATATCCAACCAATGCATCTTTCGTGTTAATAATTTTAGTTTAAACACTTACATGCCATCTCACTGATAAAGTATCTTGTAAATGAATGACAAAATAATTTTAAAGTTGGTGTTGAATAATGTAAGAAAGTGATGTATAATATATTCATCAAATTTGTAATCGGCGATATCATATAGCAATGTAACTGAGTGTGCGAAATATGATTATATATAATAATTACCTGTAAGTTGCCGAAAGATAGGACAATACCATATAACATAACCTTTTACATGTAAACTTGTAAAGTAAAAAAATGAATACCATGCGACAGAATGTTGAACAACTACCTGGTCTGGAAGGTGATGGATCGCTATGACGTAGAACTTTCCTGGGAGTACGTCCACGCCAGCCGCGAGTTCTACGTAGATAGGTACGGTATCCCGCAGTTCCTGGGAACCTGGCTTTACTGTTTCCAAAACATGGATCGGTACCTTGGAGACGCGCTTAGTTCAATGTATGTCAGGGACCATTTCGCTGATAGAAATAAGGAAAAGGTGAGTTGACATTTTTAACTCCCTCTTTGTCTTTCCTGTATAATTGTGACCTCCTTTTCATCTTTATCTTTTTTTTGCGCAGGCTCATGAGATTCTGGACTATGTTAAGGAGGCTCTGATTGACAGCACCATGCAAAACACGTTCATGGATGATGCTACAAAAGCCAGAGCGAAGGCTAAGGTAAGATAATGTATGGCTATGCTGTTTATCGTCTTGCATTTGACTTTGCGGACGATTCACCTCCAGGACAAATTATGAAGGAACTGGGTTTTTATATGATGTTTAATATTTTTACTTATATGTGATTCATTTATCCGTATTCATTTTTTACCCGGACGATTTTATTGGAAGTAAAGGGGTCAGATTTACGAGGTTCTAATGCATTTCACACTTTGTTAACAGTTTACAGTTAACCAGTCTTAAATCTGTAACTGTTTAGTTAAACTCCGAATGAGGATTTCACAACGGTTTCGTTTTAGAAATTATTAAGTGCTATTATTAAAATTTTACGATTTGAAATTTATAAAACGGTGGTTATATTTTAACCATAATGTAGTATCATCTTCATTAATATACGATGTATAAGTGTCCCATACTACTTTAACATTATTCAGTAATCTGTTTTATCAAATTCTCTGTTTAACAGATGCAAGGAAGCTTGGACAAACTTGGCTATCCAGATTTTATGATGAACGACGCGGCAATGGACAACCTGTACAGTAGTGTAAGTGTCAAAGTCTTCATGTAAGCTAGTTTTAACAAAAATATTTTTGCATAGACTTACAATGCTATCCCTTTTGCACATTATTCGAATAAACAACACTTCCTACTTACAATTAGTTTTCACAATAAAAGCATTTTGTGTCACGAAATTGAAGTTAAATCTACATTTAAACACGGTTATAGCGAGTGCCATGATACCTGAGTGATTTTGATTAGTTAACATACACTATACACACAATTCGCAACATATATACGAAGAGAGTGATAAAACGACATCCGTGTTATCCATGTGTGAATTCATTGTAATCGTATTTTGCTGTAATCGTGTTACATCGAGTTTCCTGCTTCAAATTCTAACCAAACAACCAAACCTCTCATTAAAACTTCAGCTCAACGTTGACCAGTATGACTATTTCGGAAACCTCCTGAGCGTGAACAACTACATCCAGAAGTCGTGGAACAAGAAACTGAAGAACCACGTGAACAAAGAAGAGGAGTGGGTGTACCGGACGTACGACACCTTCATGTCCTACTACAACCCCTGGAACGAGCTGCTGGTGCCTGCCGGACTCCTTCAGTTCCCGTTCTACGACTACACGCTCCCTCACTTCATGAACTTTGGCTCTATGGGAAGCGTTATAGCTCACCATCTTGTCCATGGTATCGATCACTCAGGTATTTTGTTCTCATATTAAGGTTTCATGAATGATTGTATGAATGATCGTCATTTGATCTATCAATCGTATGTTAGAATTCTTTTATTTATTTTGAATTAATATTATACATAATGACCTTTTATGACCAGCTTTGTTCAATCACATGCTCAGAACAACATGCATCAGAAATTATAATTTACTTTGTTCGAATAGGGTGTTTTACAATTCATATGAATATTGCATTCCAATGCAAATTTTACATAATTATCCATAGAACACATTGTGTTTCTTTCACCTTCAGGGGGGTACTACAATGTGGAAGGCGTCTTTGAGGATTGGTGGAGCAACCAGACGACCAACAAGTGGATAGACGCCAAGAAGTGTGTGGAGAACTACTACAACAACCAGAGTATGGGTCCATTCACCATCCCAGGACAGACCATTCCTATCAAGGTCTGTAGCATTGTCCTGGACAATTAGAACAAAATTGCTCTCTTCCATGTCCCGAAACTATTTTTCATATTGTTGTATACATACATGTACATGGTTTCCCGTTTTATTTATGACCTTATAGAACAGAAATTTTTTTTATTAAACAAATACACCAATTTTTTAATCTTATTAAAATAGGACTTGTTAATCGCTCTCCGACGATAGGTTGTGAAGATTTAACAACATCCTGTTTGAGTCACCTCAGAGCCTATTTTTTCCTTTATATCATGTTCCTATGTTCAGGTGCCAGTGAATGGATTGAGATGGTCGGCAGAAGCAATGGCTGAAACTAGTGGAGTCCAGATAGCTTATAAGGTAGACATCTTTATCTACAAACCAACTAATTTATATCATGATTTCTAAGGTACAGTAAGGTTTACTTATTATTAATCAAATGATGCTAGGGATTTAATATTCCTTGAACTGGTTGAAAATTATTACTGTAACAAGTTTTTCGTTTGAAGGCTTACAAGAAATGGGTCCAAAAGAACGGTGGAGAGAAACTGGCTCCTGGATTAGGTCTGACCAACGACCAGATGTTCTTTGTCTCATATGCACAGGTACACAATGTAAATGCATGTATCAAACAAAGCTAACAATTATCGTATACTGTATATATACGTGAACATATAAAAAATAAGTACATGTACATGTATATTGTCCAGGTATGTTCAAATAGAGTTCTTTTGAATTATCTTGATATATAATAAACAATGTTTATTTTGAAAATACCTCTTTTTAAGAATTTGATATTTTAGGTCCATTGAGCTATTCTACCGTTAAACATTTTGATTGTTTTACCCTCAGGCTAGCTGCTACAATAGAAATGACAATGTCGCCTACTACAACGCCGTCCGAGGAACAGTGTCAGAAGATATTAGGTAAAATAGAACAGAACAATCGGCGATTTTATTACTTTGTTCATCTGCATCTGTTCATTTTGGAAAAAATCAAAATACGCTATCTTTGAAAAAAGTTAAATGGTTGTGAAAAAAACAACGAAATTTACGTTTATTTTGCAGAACAAACAGTGCCTTGGCACAGATTAAAGAATTCTCAACAGCATTTAACTGTCCAGCAAAGACGGCCATGAATGCGGAAGTGAAGTGTGCCATGTATGGATAGAACCAAAAACGGATCCATTTCAATGCAAGAAGTATTATAAGCGTCACGTGAAATCATCTGCACACATCAAGTGTTGGGAATGAAGTTTGCAAGAATAAACTTATACATTTTGTGAATTGTTTTCAAAACTCACTCAAATTTACACAATTCTAAGCATACATGTATATGTATATGTATATGATCGTTTTAATGCCTATATAAAGCATTGTCCATGATATACCCGGTCTACTCAATATTGGTAATTAAATATAAACGCGTGCATTGCATACCCACATTCCTATTATTATTTTTTAATAGCGGTGCTAGAGTTATAATATACAATCATATATGAACATGTATATAATAATAAATCTTTATCAACATACTCTATTCTTAATCCTGACAAACCGTATATGTGATTTCTATTACACATTCTCAGGACATTGTACAGGAATTTCAAATAAATTTTTGAAAAGTTAATTTGTGTTTTAGTATTCTGTTAATTTTTATTGTAAAGACTAACTTAAATCAAACAGCTTCAACGGTATTTTTAATTTCTAAAACATACTCGTCAATTTTCTGTACTCAGCCACACATAAACAATGAAGTAATATTAACCACCCTGTCAGCCTCTTGAAGCCATTCATGTTTTTGTGTTTGTACAGTTTCAATCAAAGATTGAAAAGATATTTGAAACTGTAAAAAAAATTTGGCTTGTAAAATCGCTCCCCTTAGATACGCTTTAAAAGCGTACCCTTTAAAAGTAATTTAACAACTGTTATATACATTGAAAACTTTATTAGGTTAACATAATGGCGCCTTATTGAGGATCACAAGTGCCCTATACCTTTTCACAAGAGTCAGTTGCCCATGAACTAACAAAAACAATATGCTAAATGTTCAATATGAAAACTAGCTACAACTTTAAGTCTCTTCATGCAAGAAAGCTCCGAGACCATGCGAGGATCCAGAATTTTTTGCCAAGAGGGTCCGAGGGATAATTATAATTATTGTTTTGCCCAGGGTTAGGGAGGTTGATATAGGCCTATTTTCTAAAATTTTACTGAGTGAATTTAATAATTCTGAGTTATCCAGGTGGGGGCCGGATCGACCCCTTCTTCCTCCCTAGATTCGAGCATGAGGTCTGTAGCTCTACGGAAAAGATACTGTAACAGCTCCTCAAATAAAAAAATGAAATTTACAACACACAGTAATGCTATTTCAATCTAGCATATATACTATTTTTTAAACAATGCATATTTATTAACATAAAGTCGCTTATAACTCACATGAACCTACGCCAATCGTTCAGGAGCACAAGTCTAGTTATCTAAGTAGAACAATATTGATACATGTATAATTTCTCTTGCTGCAAATAGAAAGCTGGGTGAATTTTTTTACTACTTGTAAAAGTCTTCAAATCTAATTGTTTCATTAATATACAATTTGCTATCAATACTATAATAATACATGTACTCACACATTTTTTTTCCTTTGAAGAGCCCTTAAGATAGATTTATTAAGTTTTGCACTCAGCCAATTGGAATTGCCATTTGGACACAATTATTAGGTATAATACTCTTTTAAGAGCCATAAAGAGAGTTAAATGAAATTTGGCTATCCGCCAAATTGAATTGTCAATAAGACAAAATTAACGCCATTTCCGTAAAGACAAAAACATTTCTTCAGACTTGGCCCAACTTAATTACAACAAAAGTGTTTGCTGGACCAATTAATGATATTGTATCGTTATTTTTTTAAAGAGCCCTAAAGATAGAATAATTAAAATTAAACTATCCACTAATTTGAAATGCCATTTTGACAAAATTATAAAGTATAATACTCGCACATTTTTTCCTTTTAAGAGCCCTTTAGAGAGATTCCTTAAGACAGATTAATTGAATTTGGCTATCTGCTAATTTAAATTGCCATTTTGAGAAAACTATAAAGTAAAATTCTCACACATTTTATTCTTTTAAGAGCCCTTAAGAGAGATTATTAATAATGAAATGACTGTCCTCCATTTTTCCCTATTTACCGCCATTTTTATTTTAAGATCAGCATATATTTTGTTGTACTTAACACACCTTAGATATGATAAAATACCATGCTTGACCAATTTGTGATAGTTTGTTTCTTTAATCTATAAGACTTCAAAAGAGAATTATATTTAAAAATGACCCTTGGCCATTTTCACCACCTTATTGACCTTAATAACACCATATTTTCTCATAGCCAGCATATTTTTTTTTTCAGACTAAGCACACTTAAATAATGCAAAAAACTTTGCTGCACTGAATTATTATTGTTTCTCTCATGCGTTTTCCCATTTGAGAAACTTTAGAAAAAAATTATGATATTTAGCTGTCCGCCATTTTTAATCGTTATTTTGACCTCATTAACGCCTTTAAGGAAAGGCAAGCGTATTTTTACAGACTCATTACATTTAAGGTATGAAAACATATAATGCTGGACCAATTTTATTAATTGTTTGTTATTAATAATGAAGAGACTTTAAGGGAAAATATGTTTGGTTGTCCGTCATTTTGAAATATTTAACGCCATTTTCATGAAAAAAAACTATGCTGGACCAAATAATAATAATTTGCCGTTAAATTTTTTTTTCGACTTAATTGGACTAGACTAAGTCAGGAAGCTCGAGATAGAATAAAACAAAACTAGTGTCAAGGCCCTGCAGGTTACATTTGTACCTATGAAGCAGACTGCGCTTTAAAGAACACAGCTAAGGTAAAGGAAACATAATATAGAGCAGAAAATCGCCGCATTAATGCTGTCAGGATAATTAGCGCTCATTCAAAAAGTTAAAACTCAGTAATTTTACAGAGAAGAAAAAAATATGAGGAAGTTGTAGCAATTTAGGAAATTTGGAATATTGGAAGTTTCAGACACAAAGTCGTTGACGCATGCCCCGTTCGGAGACACAAATTGGAAAAAAAATAACAATAGTTTAATAAATACAGCTGTATTATAGAAATCTTAGCTAAAATATAAATTTTCAATATATGTTTGGAGTGAGAATACCTACAATGTAGGCATTAAATAACCAATTAATAAAGTAATTTTCAAGCACACTTATGTCATAGAATCTAATCGTGGTTTATGCTGAATATTTTTGCTATGGAGTTTATTTTATACAAATGTGCAATTTGATCAGAAAAAAGTAATACATTTAGCTTGACTCGTAAAAGGGTTTTTTTTAGTCCTGATATTTGCCATGCAACTATTGATGATCAAATTAGCAAATAATTTTTAAATATTTGAATTTTATGAAATTAAATTAAAGTTTCTAATGATTACATTTATCATTTAGAAAATTTGTATGATAGATTTGCATTTTTGATTGTAAACCCGTATCAACAAATTTTGTCATGTCTTTCTGCATTAAAGTATGTACTGATTTTAGTATTTAAGTTTATATGGTGAAAAATAGGGCATACATGTCAAATTATGGGAGCAAAAAGTACGTTTTTTCTTTAGCGATCGGAGAAAAAAGTCACGTAAACAGGAAACAAATGCGATAGCTGCATTAATTAGTTTTCATTTGTTTCCTTATATGGTAATATCAACTGTATATAAAACGATGAGCTCGTCTACAGTGAATACATTACGCCTTTTGGGAGAACAATGAGGGCGATTTATCTGGTTCTGACTTTCTGTCTGCTGCAAGGCGTTGAGGGGTACTCCTTAGATCAGGAGACACAGCTCCATGCAAATCTTACCACCAAATATGATCGGAAGATTAGACCTTATAAAAACCAAACAGAACCCATACAAATCAGCATGGACTTTTACATGGAGAAACTCAAAGAGTTCTCGGAAAAGGAAAATAAGATAAGCGTCGTGGGATCGCTCTCTATAGAATGGAAAGATTTTCGTCTCACTTGGGATCCAACAGACTATGATGGCGATCTGAATCAAACATCTCTTTTTGTTTCCGATATATGGACACCGAATTTGTTTTTGCTAAATCCGTATGAAAAACAAACGCCAATTCTTTCAGATGGCATAGCCTGTACCATAAAGGCCAATGGATACGTAACTTGCCTGCTGGCTGAAAATTTTGAAACAACGTGCAGTGCCAATATTTCGAATTACCCCTTTGATACTCAGATCTGTACATTGAAATTTTATGTTCAAGGATCTTTTGCTTCAAACACACTTCTCCAAAATGCATCATCAACCATTCGCTTGGACTTATATGAAATCCATGGACTGTGGTATCTAACCGGCACGCGTAATTATGTTCAAACGTATCGGATTCGTGGGATGAGTTGTGAAGTTTTGCAACTTGAACTTAAAATGAAAAGGCGAAACAGCTATTGCGTATATAACATTTTGCTGCCAATCTTTTTTCTAAATCTCATTCAGTTGTTTGTTTTCTTTTTGCCCTTGAAATCAGGCGAGAGAGTTGGTTTTTTCATGACTGTTCTTTTATCCGTAGTAATGTTTTTCACCATCATTCAAAGCAAATTGCCCGAGTTTTCTAAACCAAGTTTATCACCCCTTACTTTTAAACTGTTAGCTGATTTCCTGACTAGTATCTTTATTGTGTTATTTGTAGTAGTAATAAGCTTCTTTTATCATAACAATAATCACGAAAGAATACCCAGTTTTATCAGAGAATATATCGAAAAAACAAAGGAAAAAAATGGTAATGAAAAAGAACTCAACATTACTGGGAAAGATGTTGCAAAGCTTCTAAATCGATGGGTTAGTAGATTAATTTTCGTTTGTTTGTATTTTAACTTTTAATTTTATATGATTTTCAACCAAGTTACTTCTGTAAACGAGGTCGAAATTTCAAAATAAAAACGTTAGCGTCCATCCAAAATATTTTGAGTCATCTATATACGATGAGATTATTATAATTATTTGAACATCAGAGAATTTGTATTTTAAAAAACCCAATACCTCCATAATATTTATTATCATTTTTACTAAGTAATTTCCACCCCTTATAATTTTATTTTAAGTTATATTCACTCGTATCATTTATCTTGACTTTGTTCGCTTATTATTATTTTTGGGAGTTGATTTTAATCAACTCTCCTATGCAGTTACTCACACAAATCGAAAGTGAAACAGTGTTTGGACCTCAGCACAAATCATTGCTGCTGACAAGACTTACTTCTTGAAAATAATAGATAAATTCGGTGTAATGTTTGCGAAAGCATTGTTTTTCAAGGAAAACTTATTTATAAATACCTTGAAAATAGTCGGATTTTAAATGGTACGAACAATTTAAATATTTTTTGTAGTCGTACGTATTCCTAGCCAGATTTCAATATAGTCTCGTTCAACTCGGCGCTCGGCTGTCTCCGTAAATCCTTGTCGGAGATTTACAGTGTCAGCTGAGCGTTTGGTTGAACGAAACCAGAGTTCAATATTGCTTGGATCCATACGAGAAATATCTTTATTACTGATACATAGTTTGATTGAATTAATTTTATCTTTAAATATTATTTAACATGAATCATATGGGGGTTTCTCGACATTCTTGTCGAAAAAGTCCAACAATTCATATTATAAAAATGAGCTCGTAATGATTACATTTATCATTTAGAAAATTTGTATGATAGATTTGCATTTTTGATTGTAAACCCGTATCAACAAATTTTGTCATGTCTTTCTGCATTAAAGTATGTACTGATTTTAGTATTTAAGTTTATATGGTGAAAAATAGGGCATACATGTCAAATTATGGGAGCAAAAAGTACGTTTTTTCTTTAGCGATCGGAGAAAAAAGTCACGTAAACAGGAAACAAATGCGATAGCTGCATTAATTAGTTTTCATTTGTTTCCTTATATGGTAATATCAACTGTATATAAAACGATGAGCTCGTCTACAGTGAATACATTACGCCTTTTGGGAGAACAATGAGGGCGATTTATCTGGTTCTGACTTTCTGTCTGCTGCAAGGCGTTGAGGGGTACTCCTTAGATCAGGAGACACAGCTCCATGCAAATCTTACCACCAAATATGATCGGAAGATTAGACCTTATAAAAACCAAACAGAACCCATACAAATCAGCATGGACTTTTACATGGAGAAACTCAAAGAGTTCTCGGAAAAGGAAAATAAGATAAGCGTCGTGGGATCGCTCTCTATAGAATGGAAAGATTTTCGTCTCACTTGGGATCCAACAGACTATGATGGCGATCTGAATCAAACATCTCTTTTTGTTTCCGATATATGGGCACCGAATTTGTTTTTGCTAAATCCGTATGAAAAACAAACGCCAATTCTTTCAGATGGCATAGCCTGTACCATAAAGGCCAATGGATACGTAACTTGCCTGCTGGCTGAAAATTTTGAAACAACGTGCAGTGCCAATATTTCGAATTACCCCTTTGATACTCAGATCTGTACATTGAAATTTTATGTTCAAGGATCTTTTGCTTCAAACACACTTCTCCAAAATGCATCATCAACCATTCGCTTGGACTTATATGAAATCCATGGACTGTGGTATCTAACCGGCACGCGTAATTATGTTCAAACGTATCGGATTCGTGGGATGAGTTGTGAAGTTTTGCAACTTGAACTTAAAATGAAAAGGCGAAACAGCTATTGCGTATATAACATTTTGCTGCCAATCTTTTTTCTAAATCTCATTCAGTTGTTTGTTTTCTTTTTGCCCTTGAAATCAGGCGAGAGAGTTGGTTTTTCCATGACTGTTCTTTTATCCGTAGTAATGTTTTTCACCATCATTCAAAGCAAATTGCCCGAGTTTTCTAAACCAAGTTTATCACCTCTTACTTTTAAACTGTTAGCTGATTTCCTGACAAGTATCTTTATAGTGTTATTTGTAGTAGTAATAAGCTTCTTTTATCATAAAAAAAATCCCGAAAGAATACCCAGATTTATCAAAGAATATATCGAAAAAACAAAGGAAAAAAATGGTAATGAAAAAGAACACAACATTACTGGGAAAGATGTTGCAAAGCTTCTAAATCGATGGGTTAGTAGATTAACTTTCGTTTGTTTGTATTTTAATTTTTCAGTTTATATGATTTTCAACCAAGTTACTTCTGTAAACGAGGTCGAAATTTCAAAATAAAAACGAGAGCTTCTATCCAAAATATTTTGAGTCATCTAAATACAATGAAATTATTATAACTATTGAAACATCAGAGAATTTGTATTTAAAAAAAAACAATACCTGCATAATATTTATTATTATTTTTACTGTAAACATATTACATTTGATTGTGTATTCTATCTAGCGTGTTTGGCGGTAAAGGGTGTCCGCTAAATCAAGTACATCGCCAGATGTAATATACATAAGGAGATGAATAGGTACAATCAGGAATTGGCTAAATCAAATCCACGCCAACTTGTTGAAAAATCATATTCCGCCAAATATCGTTCACGCTAAATATAATACGTTTACAGTAATATCCACCCTTGATAATTTTATTTTAAGTTATATTCACTTGTAACATTTATCTTGACTTTGTTTGCTTATTATTTTTTTTTAATTTTGTCTATTTGTTTGTTTGGTTTTTTTTTTAAGATTTCAAAAAGCAATGGAAATAAAAGACTTTTGAATAATATTTAAATGTTTAAATGACTTGTAGTCATGGGCCTATTCAGAATGCATATTAGTCTGCTTAAAGTTGTCATTGGTATTATTAAGGTCTTCCGTTTCCAACGGAAGACCTTCTTGTTATTCTTCGGTTTCTTTTTCCCTATTATTAAGGTCTTCCGTTTCCAACGGAAGACCTTTTTGTTATTGCTTTGTTTCTTTTTCCCTTTTATTATTTTTTTTTCTTACGCTTTTTTGTACAAGCGATTTCTTGAAAACGGCTTGACCGATTTTCGTGAAAATTTCAGATCTTGTAGATATTGATAAAAACCTTATATGTAATTTTTTATTTTAATGACGTCATTTCCGTTCGGGAGATATTGACGTTTTAGTGATTTTTAGAGGGTCATTTTGTCCTGCTATCTCCTCCTAAACGAAAAAAGATATTGAATTTAAATTTTCAGGGATTTTAGACAAAAGATTGTAGATGTGTTTAAAGGCATTTATGGTTGTCTGGCTTCAAAGGCGTCGAAGCTCGCCTGGACCCGAAAATCGAGTTTGAAAAAACGACGTAATTTTTAATGGTTTTCGTTCTTCATCTCCTTTCCTGAAAATATTTTACTATAACATATAGAGCAAATAAAATTTATATTTACAAGAGCTTTCGTTTGATAACAAGAAAAAAGGGGCTGGTCCCTCAATTTAGGGGCCAAAAGGGCTTTCTTCTTTCTTCCATAGCTCTTTACTGAGAAATATTTTGTAATATGTTAAAGAAGCAAAAATGTTTATCTTTCACTAAAAAAACTATACATTATAAAATTTGTATCATGCGTTACGTAATTAGGGGTTTTAAGGGGCCAGAAGTCTAAAATTTCGATCGAATATATCTCAAAAAGGACAAATATTTTGAAAAGCAATATAGAATAAAAGATGCTTAGAATGATGTTTTAAACAATATTCAATCATAACAGTTTCGTTATCTGGCCCCAATAAGGAGATTAGGGGTCGGCCCCTAAAATGTCCTATCCCAGATAGCTCTAAAACGGCAGAGAATTTCTAAACACTTGTTGAACAAAATATGTTTAATATCAAAAGAACTTTCGTATGATGCCAAGAAAAAGGGGCTAGCACTTCAATTTAGGGACCAAAAGGGCTCTAAAGTCTTTTTTTCATAGCCCTTTACTGAGAAATATTTTGTAATATGTTTAAGAAGCAAAAATGTTTATCTTTCACAAATAAAACTATACATTATAAATTTTTTATTATGCGTCACGTAATTAGGGGTTTCAAGGGGCCAGAAGTCCAAAACTTCGATCGAATATATCTCAAAAAGGACAAATATTTTGAAAAGCAATATAGAATAAAAGATGCTTAGAATGATGTTTTAAACAATATTCAATCATAAAATGTTTTCGCTATCTGGCCCCATTAAGGAGATTAGGGGTCGGCCCCTAAAACGTCCTATCCCAGATAGCTCAAAAACGGCAAAGAATTTCTAAACACTTGTTGAACAAAATATGTTTAATATCAGAAGAACTTTCGTATGTTACCAAGAAAATGGGGCTAGCCCTTCAATTTAGGGGCCAAAAGGGCTCTAAAGTCTTTCTTCCATAGCACTTTACTGAGAAATGTTTTGTAATATGTTTAAGAAGCAAAAATGTTCATCTTTCACTAATAAAACTATACATTATAAAATTTGTATCATGCGTTACGTAATTAGAGGTTTTAAGGGGCCAGAAGTCCAAAACTTCGATCGAATATATCTCAAAAAGGACAAATATTTTGAAAAGCAATATAGAATAAAAGATGCTTAGAATGATGTTTTAAACAATATTCAATCATAAAATGTTTCGTTATCTGGCCCCAATAAGGAGATTAGGGTCGGCCCCTAAAACGTCCTATCCCAGATAGCTCAAAAACGGCAAAGAATTTCTAAACACTTGTTGAACAAAATATGTTTAATATCAAAAGAACTTTCGTATGATGCCTAGAAAAAGGGGCTGGCCTTTTAATTTAGGGACCAAAAGGGCTCTAAAGTCTTTCTTCCATAGCACTTTACTGAAAAATATTTTGTTATATGTTTAGGAAGCAATATATTCATCTCACATTTATTTAACAATATATTATAATTATTTTATCATGTGCTCCGTATTAAGGGGTTTTTAATGGGTTTTAAGGGGCCAGAAGTACAAAACGTTGATAACATACCTCAAACAGAACAAATATTTTAAAAAGCATCATTTTGAAAATCAATATAGAATAAAATGCTGAGAATGATGTTCCTAACAAAATTCAACCATCAATTTTTTTTTATTGTTGCCCCGATAAGGAGATAAAGGGTCAAATATCAAAGTCAAGGTCATATAACCTTCAAAAAATCGCACGGAAGACCTCCTCGTTGTTCGCAACGAGATCGTGTCTAGTTATTATTATTTTTTTTCTTCCTTTTTTTGTGCACGCGATTTCTCAGAAACGGCTCGGGGCCGATCTTAATCAAATTTTAGGATGTGATAGATAGTGGTCTGAACTTGATTGGAAATTTTTTGCATTGGTGACGTCACATCCGTTTTTGAGATATTGAGATTTTTCTAATTTTTATATGGGTATTTTGTCTTCTGTTGTTCTCCTAAACTATAAGAGATATTAAGCTCAAATTTCTATAGTTGGTAAACGAAAGATTGAAGTTTTGCATGATTGTTGTTTTGTATGTTTAGCACTACTTGCGCCAAAGCTCGCTATGGCTCGAAAATTGATATTAAAAAAGCGTCGTGAATTTTTGTGCTTTTCTTTCTATCTCTTTTCTGGAAAATATTTTGTTAAAACATGTAATGTAAAAAAAGTTTATATTTACAAGACCTTTCTGCTGATATCAGGAAAAAGGGGCTAGCCCCTCAAATAAGGGACCTAGAGGGCTCTAAAGTCTTTTACCCATAACTCTTTACCGAGGGATATTTTGTAATAAATTATAGAAGCAAATATGTTTATCTTACAGATATGAAGCCAAGCAGTATAACGATTTTCTCATATGTTACGTAATTAGGGATTTTTAGGGGTCAGAAGTCCAAAACTTTGACCACCTATATCTCAAAACGGAAAAATATTTTGAAATGCAGTATAGAAGAAAAGATGCTCAAAATGATGAACTTAACACCATGCAGCCTAAAAAGTTTGGTTCAGCGGCCCCAATAAGGAGATAAGGGACCGGCCCCTAAAACATTCTTTCTGAGATATCTCAAGAATGGTAACGAATTTCTGAACACTTGTTGAACAAAATGTCTTTATAAATAAATGGCATTTCATTTGATACCAAGAAAAAGGGGCTGGCCCCTAATATTAGGGACCTAGAGGGCTCTAAAGTCTTTTTACTATAGTTCTTTACTGAGGGATATTTTGTAATAAATTATAGAAGCAAATATGTTTATCTTACAGATATGAAGCCAAGCAGTATAACGATTTTCTCATATGTTACGTAATTAGGGATTTTTAGGGGTCAGAAGTCCAAAACTTTGACCACCTATATCTCAATACGGAAAAATATTTTGAAATGCAGTATAAAAGAAAAGATGCTCAAAATGATGTCCTTAACAACATGCAACCTAAAAAGTTTGGTTCAGCGGCCCCAATAAGGAGATAAGGGACCGGCCCCTAAAATATTCTTTCTGAGATATCTCAAGAATGGTAACGGATTTCTGAACACTTGTTGAACAAAATGTCTTTATAATCAAATGACCTTTCATTTGATACCATGAAAAAGGGGCTAGCCCCTAATATTAGGGACCTAGAGGGCTCTAAAGTCTTTTTCCTATAGTTCTTTACCGAGGGGTATTTCGTAATAGATTATAGAAGCAAATATGTTTATCTAACAGTCGTGTAGCCTAACATTATAATGATTTTTCTCATGTGTTACGTAATTAAGGATTTTTAGGGGTCAAAAGTCCAAAAATGTGATAACCTATATCTCAAAAAGGAAAAATATTTTGAAATGCAGTATAAAAGAAAAGATGCTCAAAATAATGTACCTAATAACATGCAACCTTACAATTTTTGTTCAACGGCCCCAATAAGGAGATAAGGTCCGGCCCCTAAAATATTCTTTCTGAGATATCTCAAGAACGGTGACGAATTTCTAAACACTTGTTGAACAAAACTCTTACACCTGAAACAAAATAGTATCAGGCACTTAAAATGAAGATTCTCTTTTCCAGTTTTAAATCATGTATAGCTGTTGAATAGCAAAATCAAGATCGAACATAAATCTCAATTTCTAAAATCAGACGGAAGACCTCCTCGTTGCTCGCAACGAGATCGTGTCTAGTTGATACTATTTTTGTTATTATTTTCATTATTGATTTATTGTTGTACATTTTTTCGTCATATTATTTTTGATGATTTCTCTTCTTTCAGTACATATTATTCATATGTAAAGTACGTATTTGATATTTTGTCTCAACATTCTTTGGTAAATAAAATTTTGTAAAAATTCAACTTCATAATTTCTACAAAAATGCAAAGAACTCGGTCCACAATATGCCTCATTTGGCCTAGTAAAATTGAAAAAATTACACAAAGATTTAGAACATTTCTAAGGGAATATTTTCCATCTATATCAGAGTCCAAATCAAAATATGCACTAGTTTCCTTTCACCAGATGTTTGCAAATGAACACTAATTGCCCAAACCCTACCCGGTTCACCATTTTCCGGGGAAATCTTGAAGTTTCACTCAATTCAGTCGTAAAATTCACCAAGAGCGCATTCATTACGGCCCAATTTTATTACAGAAAATAAAGATATAACATCAGTTGAATAAATTACATTCAAAATATTAAGCCGTAAACAATGCGCTCGTATCGGAAAAAATAAATACAACATTCGCGGCAACATCAAAGTTGTCGTCTGGAAGCTGTCAAGATCAAAAGAAT
The DNA here is from genome assembly GCF_025612915.1 of Magallana angulata. NCBI lineage: Eukaryota > Metazoa > Mollusca > Bivalvia > Ostreida > Ostreidae > Magallana > Magallana angulata. The sequence continues at coordinate 31,484,492 of NC_069111.1, forward strand.
AGCGTTATGTAACGAATACACGAAAGAAAGCATACCTTTTTACTGGATTCATAATAGTTGAATGTTGTTTTTTAATTATTCTATCGATCACTTGTTCTATAATTGAAATTTTTATTTAATATATTCTGTAACCTTTAAATAAATATAATTAAACAAACTTGAGAAGAGAAAATTCACGTCACGTACCCTGTTCACAATTTGAGCACTCAAGGATTCATGTCGGTTTTCTTCCTGGCTTATTTACATTTTTGTTAATATCAATCCTAGAGTGTATACATGTATATTTATTTCCTTATCCATTTTCAATTCGTCAGCAAACATTCTCTATACACTGAAAAACCCATGCAATATAAAAACAAAAACAAAAAACAAGAGGCCCATGGGCCACATCGCTCACCTGAGGAACAAGCGGTATGATAAAATCAGCTCAATGGAGTCATAATACAAACTATCTGGACAATTTACAATAATTCATGTAAATCCTGTATAAATAAAATCCATTTTCCCCTGGATATTCTTATGTTTATAATCATTAGTCCCTTTTCTAACAGGATGATTTTATAGTCATATCATATGTTGAGTATTGCAGATCTAAAAAAGATCCCTAACAATAGTTTATATATGGGATATAAACGTACATCAAACTCTGAACCCTCTCGTGATGCCAAAGAATTGTCCTGGGGCCAAAGTCTTAACAATTATAAAGAATCATCTGGCTGATTAGTTTCTGAGATTTTTAAAGATTTACCCTATATATTCCTTTGTTAAACTTTGACACCCCCCCCCCATTGTGGCCCCATCCTACCCCTGGGGATCATTATTTTCACAACTTTGAATCTACACTACCTGGGGATGCTTTCACACAAGTTTCAGCTTTCCTGGCTGATTAGTTTCTGAGAAGAAGATTTTTAAAGAATAACTCTGTTTATTCGTATGTAAAACATCGACCTCCCATTGTGGCCCAAACCTACCCCCAGGGGTCATGATTTTCACAAATTTGAATCTACACTACCTGAGTATGCTTCCACACAAGTTTTAGCTTTCCTGGCTAATTAGTTTCTGAGAAGAAGATTTTTTAAGATTTACTGTATATAATCATATGTTAAACTTCGATCCTCCATTGTGGCCCCAACCTACCCCCAGGGGTCATGATTTTCACAACTTTGAATCTACACTACCTGAGGATGCTTCCACACAAGTTTTAGCTTTGCCGGCGAATTAGTTTCTGAGAAGAAGATTTTTAAAGATTTACTGTATATATTCCTATGTTAAACTTCGATCCCCCATTGTGGCCCCACCCTACCCCCGGGGGTCATGATTTTCACAACTTTAAAATTTACACTACCTGAGGATGCATCCACACAAGTGTCAGCTTTCCTGTCTGATTAGTTTCTGAGAAGAAGATTTTTAAAGATTTACTGTATATATTCCTATGTAAAACGTCGATCCCCTATTGTGGCCCCACCCTACCCTCGGGGGTCATGATTTTCACAAATTTGAATCTTCACTACCTAAGGATGCAAGTGTCAGCTTTCCTGGCCGATTAGTTTCTGAGAAGAAGATTTTTAAAGAATTACTTTTTATATTCATATGTTAAACTTAGACCCTCCATTGTGGCCCCACCCTACCCCCAGGGGTCATGATTTTCACATCTTTGAATCTACACTACCTGAGGATGCTTCCACACAAGTTTCAGCTTTCCTGGCCGATTAGTTTCTGAGAAGAAGATTTCTAAAAAGTTACTCTATATATTCATGTTAAACTTCGACCCCCCATTGTGGCCCCATCCTCAGGTGAGCTAAAAAGGTTAAGTTTACAATTCAATAAGTGGGTTTCTGAAAGAACAGATTTTGAAAATTTTCGTAATAAATATTGACAATTTTTTATACTTTTTTAATCTTTAGCTTTTAAGATCTGTGTACAAACATAGAATTGTGAGCAAATCTCTGTATCTTGCTTATAATTCGAAGCTTAACACTCAAATATGGTTAGTAAATAGAAATTGTAAACAACATGCACTACATGTATAATTAATAAAGAACACAATTTATTTTTTCGAAATGAATCATATATATATACATGGATATACCTACATATTTCCGTAAGCGATATCAAACTCTATTTAAACTGAATAAACTAGAGAAAATGTCGAGCATCTCAACAAAACCTATTGCATTAATCTACCATTACGCAAAAGATAATGCCGAATTACCGATAGAATGAATTGTATTTCAGTACCCCTACATCAGATTTTGCTTAATTTGCGCAGGTAAACAGTTAACGTAACTGTTTGATTTACCGAAGTCTCTGATTGATTTGATACGTAAAAATCACGAAATACAGACGATAGTTTCCAGGTTACAAAGCATAAATAATGAAAACGAAACGAAAATCAGAACAAGCTAACACCATGCACCAACGTCATGTGTGAAAACTGTCAACGCATTGAAATATTTAGCCTCAATTTACTTCACAAAATCGGCACCAATATATTTTTCATGTTTCAAAACTTCCCTTCATACGCGAACTGTTGCACAACAAGCAAATTCATCATAGTCAGATCGACCCTTTTTCGTTTAATGTCATGGCTGCTTTAAACAAAGAACCTCGTTTTAGAAGTATAGAATACGAGTCTTGGTAAAATGGGTATGCAAACCCTGGCCGTGGCAAAATAAATGCCGGGGCAGATCGGCAATCGTCAATTCCAAATACGCATTATTTTGCAGCAATATCTACAGCGAATACAAATATACTAGTCCATCAAATATCCTGAAATTTTAATGAGATTGGCAGATTAATAACTGCAATTTTTGCAATTTATATTTTCCTTCCCATAAGGATAATTTATGCTAAACTACGTTGAATTTCCCTCGGTAGTTCTTGAGAAGAAGATTTTTAAAAATGCACCCCCTTTTCTACAGTTTCAAGGTTTTCTCCGCTTTGAATACAGATCGGACTTTAATTTTTGCAATTTATATTCGCCCTCCCATAAGGATGCTTTGTACCAAATTTGGTTGAAATTGGATAAGCAGTTTTAGAGAAGAAGTTCAAAATGTAAAAAGTTTACAGACGGACAGACGGACGGACGGACGGACGACGGACAAAATGTGATCAGAATAGCTCACTTGAGCTTTCAGCTCAGGTGAGCTAAAAAGTATATGAACTTTTCATATAAATAAGAAAAAAAGTTTCTTTCACTTTTTGTTCATGTAAATAAGGAATAAGGAATCATTCTTTGAGTATTATGTGGTGATAATTTCGGTCGGGGCGTGGTCAAATCAAATAAAGCCCGAAGGGCTTTATGATAGATTTGACCACGCTCCGACCGAAATTATCACCTCATAATATTCAAAGAATGATTCCTTATTACTTATATTTATATTATTTCTAATATGCACGATTAAAGATCTAATAATTATAACATTTTTACCGTTGTTTTAATTCGTATAATTATGCAAACCCCACTGGCGCCCCAGGAATACGTCATTTGACACTTGCATCACACGTGTGTTGTAAATGAAAACTCACAGACATGTATTGAAGAGTCAAATTTGCAAATTTATTAAGTCGATACAACAAAATATCAAATCAAATATCATTTGATTTTTAAAAAAAATGTGTGTAGTTGCAAAATAGTAAATAACTAGAGTGTTTATTTCGTGATAGCGGAAGGTACTTTCCTCCTGCGCGGTAAGGCGGTCGATCTACACCTCAGTCGAGATTGTACTTGATGGTAATGGAACAGTTCTCAAAGCGGGAGTTATTCAAAACTCCAGATTTAATGCTCGAGTCGGACATGGTGGAACAATTAAGTTCATTTTTGACAGGTAAGTTGGAATTTTCAGAATTATAGGGAACGATTTGAAGATTCTGTGATTGTTGGCCGGAAATTACACATGAATCTTCAGATGGATCATTTATTTTGACACTTGCGGTGGTTATTGTAGATAAAGTTGCACTCGCACTTTTTTTTGGGGGTAGAAGACAGTTCACGATTATAGCTACGTATGGAAGCTTCGTTGCGATGCCCCAGAGAAGTACATGATGTGTCTTGCTTCAAATCCAGCGTCGTTCATGGCCTGAATTGCTGTCGCTCTTAGACAGTGAGCTGCGTAACGTTTGCATCCGGCGGCCTTGCAAATATCCGGAAGGAAATTAACATATGATCGCTTTTTCATGGGATCGGCTGTGTACCATATGTTGCAATCTTTCGAGTAAGAAATGGCATCTTTAACGCATTTATTGAAAAGATGAGACGCATTTGGGTCCGTTTTAGACAAGAAGAACTTCAACATCTTCACAGGACAAGTTTCGTTTCCAGTTTCATACATTCTTTTGTCGTTCAGTGCTTCAAGTTTGTGAATGCCACCTTGATAGTTTTTTTGTTTTGTTTCATGCTTCAAACAAGCATATATGGAGCCTTCTTCGTCAACTTTGAAATCGAAGGAATCTACCCGAAGCTGATGATGGAATTCAAGACCACGAGACACAAAATGTATCGCGATGATGTACCACATTGCAAGTCGCAGATTGACTGGAGAAGAATATGCACTCTCCAGGTAAGCAGAAATTTTCTGTAAATCTGATTTGTGAATGATCTCCTTATGAGTTGTAGGGCGAGAAGTTCCAGTGACCATTCTATGCTTCATGAGACCGGTCAAACTTTTATTTGCAGTTTTGAATGCTTTATCGTTTACAATGTCTATATTTCGACCGATGTCGGATAAATGCCTGTTTATGGCGGCTCTGATTGCTTTCATGGTATTTCTATGATATTCGGAGGTATGCTCCTTTTTCGGGTTTTGGGGTTTTGCTTCACAGTAAAAGCGACTGAGTTTTTTCGCCAGATCCTCCTCGCAAATCTCAGCCAGATCTAGAGGGACTCCAAACGTTTCAATATGCCGATCTGTAATAGAAAACGCACAATGATATCCATGTTTTGACAGTTATTTGAGAAAAAACTGTAACTGCATAATATGGGCTGTTTTTGTTTGCGTTTAATTGCTGCTTACTAATATTCACTTTTTTAAAAAAAAAAAAGAAGTGTACCTGTAAGAATCTTTAAACCCCATTTGGTGCTTTGTTTTGTAGCCTTTGATTGTGTGAGTTCCTGAAATCCTTTAATTTCGTCGTCGGAAAGCTTGGCAAAACGAGTACTTGTTGGCGTTTCTGGGGCTGGCAACCCAAATCGGCAAATGCCTGTTGGGTTAATGTTATATCGAAGTCCGAAAAAAGAAGTGTACCTGTAAGAATCTTTAAACCCCATTTGGTGCTTTGTTTTGTAGCCTTTGATTGTGTGAGTTCCTGAAATCCTTTAATTTCGTCGTCGGAAAGCTTGGCAAAACGAGTACTTGTTGGCGTTTCTGGGGCTGGCAACCCAAATCGGCAAATGCCTGTTGGGTTAATGTTATATCGAAGTCCGAAACGACCATTTCGGATAGAAAATTGTCAAAATCAGAATCAAAACCTTCTAATTTTAATTCTGGCAGGAGGGCTTCATAATTATCCCCACTAAATACTTCAAAATCGCCATATTTTACCGCATCTGATATATCGTCGTTCATGGTGGCTGCATTCGATCGAAATAAAAAATGAAGTGATCAGCAGACGATCATTATAAGAAATCTATTCATCAGCAGACGAGCCGTTTATATAAAATATTTAAATTGCATATTAAGATATTTTTCTATAAATTTTATTTTAAATGGTAACCTTTACATGCTCATTCTAATTTTCATTCATTTTGTGTGCGAAAAGAAAACATTTCAAAACCACTACTTTTTTTATTTAGCACATGCAATGTATTACTACGCGCGCCGTGCAGCCAATACCGTTTTTCGGTTTTGCTATGAGACACGCCCATTTTGTGTCACTCATATTTTTTGATGTTTTTCGGTTTTAGGGTTCAAAATTGATTTGTAATGTTATCACAGACAAAGACAGTTGAAAATGTAAATATATGACAATAAAACTCATACAAAAAGACGAGAGAAAAATTTCAAATGACTACTTCAGATAAAGAACACATAGAGATAAATTTTGTTTATTAATTTTAATCATACATTGTTTTCTATGTGATATACGTTTGTTGTTTATTTTTTTCAATAAAGGGCAATTAACTCGAATTGGCCTAACGTTACAGGTGCGGATCCAACATTTTAACTATATTAAAAAAACCAATGAAAATGAATTACTTTATACTACACTGTACAATTACCTTTATTCAATATTGTGGAAATGAACTTGACAACAGGAAATGTTTATCAATTAAAAAAAGAAAATGAACAGCATATCAAAACATCAGCATATTGTGACCCCCCCCCCCCAAATTATTTTTGTGTGTTATTGTTAAGCTACATAAAATTTGCAAATAAATGATTTGCAGCATATTCTTGCATACATTTTATAGTCTGTCTCATGTTACAGTTTCCAGCCATTTTTTATGAATTTTAAAGATAATACCGGTACAAATACCTGACAAATTTAAAACAAGGGGAAAATTATAATTTTGTCATTTACAATTTGATTCTTCACTATTTTTACCTGGAAAAATTAACATGAAAGAAAACAAATTAATAATGGAAAATGTTTAAATCTTTCTCCATTCTGAAGTATTTGGGACACCTTGCACACTTTTTCAACTTACTCATCTGGGTACTCTTCATTTTGTTTGCAATACAAAATCCCCGCAGACTTTCTTATTTTGCATGATTATTAAAACTCTAAACAGAAGAAGGGTGTTTAAGAACAGAAAATCTGGCCTGGACTTTTTCATTTCAGTAAATGGACGGATTGGTAATTTGGTAAAAAAAAAGTATTATGATTGATTGATAATCAAAATATTAAGAAAAAAAATGGTAGAAGCAGAGACTTTAGAAAGGGTATAATACATAACTGTGTGTTTTTATATTTTCCCTTAACATTGTATTTTATTAAAATAAATATTTCAGAAATGCCAGGTTCTGGTCAAAAACACTATGGCTGTTTCAACTGTCCTAAAAGAGTAAGACAGAAGGATAGGCACATAATATCGTCTAGAAATAGAGCTTTTATTGCCAAATTAACAGGAAGGACTCCATCACACAGTGACTTTCTCTGTAACAAATGCAGATGTATATGCCAGCATCACATCAAAAAGAAAACCAGTATGCCCAGCAGGGTACAGCAGGTTCCAGCGCAATCCACTGAAGCTCCTCCATTCAGTCCTCCATCCATTCCTCTCCCATTTCCCAGCACATCTAGAGGACACGCTTCATGCTGCATGTGCAGGCGCCAAGGTCCAAAGCTGGTTGTCGTCCCAGTAGGTGTAAGACATCACATATCTTCATTACTAAAGAGGTCATCATCCCTGCTGGAGCTCGCTGCTGTCCAAACCACTTACAACAGAACATAGAAGATCTCAATCCTTTATCTGATTCTACTTTGTTTAATAAGACAGGAATCACAGAACTAGTTAAGTTTTTGCGGAATGAGGTTTTAAAGAAGGAGAGGACGAGATTAGACTTTGATAGCCGCGGGAATCTTGCTTCAACAGATTACCAAAGTCTGCTTGGAATTCCAAAAACAGCCTTTGAGGACTTACTGAAGTATGTTGAGGGGAAATTGAAGCTAGGTCACTCCAGTAAGAACAGTGCGGACAACCTTAGCCATATTTCTAATGAAATTAAGAGGAGGGGAGTCAAATCGAATTCTGTCCACTCTATTCAACATATCCAAATCCAGTGTACATAGAGGTGTGAAATCAATACGGACAGCACTGATGAATGGTGGATTTGTAGCCGAAAATCTGGGATTTGGACACGTTACCAGGGAACAGATAATTCAGGAGCACACAAGACCTCTGGCCCAGATGATTCTTGGTGATACAGTTTCCCAGCCAGCAATACTTGTCCTTGATGGTACTTATATATACATACACAAAAGTGGCAATTTCAAGTTTCAACGACAGTCATTCAGTCTTCACAAAGGACGGCCATTGGTGAAGCCAATGATTATTGTATCCACAACAGGTTACTTTGTGTCAGTACTGGGTCCTTATATTGCTAGAAACAATGATGCTACAATCCTGAACCACATAATGCACAGCAACCTTGAGGACATTCGGAGCTGGGTACAGGAGGAGGACATATTTGTGGTTGATCGTGGATTTAGGGATTCCTTGGACTGTCTGGAGCAGATGGGGATTAATGCCAAAATGCCTTCATTCCTAAACAAAGGAGATAAGCAGATGTCGACAGAAAATGCAAACACCAGTCGATTAGTGACAAAGGTATGGAATATAATTAGTATCAATATATCTTTCAATATAAGATATATTTGTAAAATAAATTAATGCATGTAAATAACCTACTAATCTAAATAGTACCATTTATGTTTAAGTAATTAAAAAAAAACCTATTAATAATTATGACTATATGTTCCATATTATGTTTCACTGATACGTTGGGTTGTTGAGTCTGCTAACGCTAGGATAAAGCAATGGCTTTACCTAAGACACATCCTACCATCCAGTCAAATTCCCTACATTGGTGACTTTGTCAGGATTGTATGTGCCATTTGCAATAGGCAAGTTATTACCAAAAAATATAAATATATAAAGATAAATATTTAAAAATCTACAGGGTCTTTTATTTATGAAATCAAAACTCAAGCTTGCTAGATTTTAAATTTTCAATAATTATTTTTAAAAATTGAGTATCAATTGTACATGTATTTCTATTATTTTCAATGCTATGAATATGTAATACAGTTATATCAAATAGATAAGGGATTTTTCTTCTTATAACTTTTAAGCCTTGTATTTTTTTAAATACAGTTTAGTTAAAAAATACACACATGATATACTCATTACTCACTTCCATTTTACTTTAATTCAGATACCTTAAACCCCTTGCTAGTGGAGACACTGAAGAAAACCAGGCCCTTGGTGCAAAAATGATTTTTCTCTCCAAGCAAGTAAATACCCTTCAGCACCATATAGAAGAAAACCATCTAGACAGACGATCAGTATGCTGGAAGGAGGCTGATGACTTAATGGACTTTCCAAACATGGATAAGGAACAACTTAGAGCCATCACATGCGGTGTATACCAACTGCGTCTATCACTATCCTATGCCCAAGAACATGTAGAGGGAGAATGCAGCATCCAAGTTCACAGAGAGGTTCCAGGCCTTCTTCGTGTAAAACTGCAGAGTCGTCATGTGTCATCAAGATCCTACCTATTGTGGATACAGTATGGTGAGGGTGAAGTCAAGGCTTGGTACTGCAAGTGCAGGGCTGGTGCTCGTGTTGTGGGTATGTGTTCCCATGTTGCTGCCATCCTTTGGTATCTGGGATATGCTCGCCATCAAAGAGATGAGAAACTGGGAGTGCGAGACTGGGGGGAGTTTATTGATGATGCCACAGTGGTGGATGACTCTGACAGTTCCAGTGAAAGTGATGAAAGTGGACCAGAGGAGTAGATGTGTGACAAGTATGTCCAGTTTAAGTTGTACATTTACCTGTACAGTTCTGTTTTTTCATTGTATGTTGACTTTGAGAAACTAATGTTTTGTTTTATTTTTTTATCTGTACTGATGAGAGAGAGAGAGAGAGAGAGAGAGAGAGAGAGCATATATATTTTATTGATGTGAGAGTGTGTAGAGAGCGAGAGAGAAAAACAGAAAGAGAGAATGAGCATGTATCTTATTGATGAGAGAGAGAGAGCGAGCATTAATATACATGTATTTTATTGATGAGAGAGAGAGAGAAAGTTAATTATCACTTGTATCATGCATAAACAATTGATATGTAAATGATTTAATGTATTATTTCTGCAGCAATTTAATGTTTTATTACTCAAATACTTTGTAGATATAATTGTAATAACTGTAATGTCAGGAAAAATGCATGTTAATACATATCCTGTTACTCCTGTAATTAATTTTCATAAGCTAATCAACAATGACCTACTGGCATTTAATTTATTCATCTTTCCTGGCAAATATCATTTATTTCAATTGAATACACATTATTGTTGTTATTTTTATTTCTGGGTTATGGATAATATAATGATTAAGAACTCAGCATATGTTTTGTTTTATTTATCGACACCGACTGAGTTGATCATGCAGTAAGCTCATAAAAAATAACCTACTAGCTATAAGCTTCATAAGAAATAGACAAATTAAATTAATAAAATATTGATGTTAAAATACTTACACTTTTCATGTGGATTGTAGCTAGAATACTGATGATCGCTGCAAATGTTGTTGTCAAAAACTCCCGAGTAAATTCGAGTCGACAATGTTTTACACGAAGCGGTGTCGATTCAGTTCGTTGCTGTGCACATATGGTCCATGTGTATCAATAAAGAGCATCCAGAAGGATAATTTAAATAATTTATTGAGTTTAAAAACTGATTATACAATTAATCCTTTTGTGAGGATGTGTGATTATGCATCCTGATGAACTTACATAAATCAACAGAACAAGTATGAAATTTTTAACAAAATATTTAATAACAAAATAAAATAAAATTAAACAGATAATTCAACGAGAAAAAAAATATACAAATTAAATAATGAAATGAAGGAAAAGTATATTTAGTCAGCCCGGTTCCGGTGCACGTGGTGTTGAAGAACCCTCAGGTGAACACGTGGTTACAGTCAGGTTTAGGTATATCGGAAACTACCAGAACTAAGTTGAAGTACATGTAGAAAGTTCACATACTGTACGGGTCTATCGAGGCTTCATTAGACGAAAGTTTTCCTTGGAAATGTAAATAACCCATGGCCTCGTCCACGCTGATTGGAGGTTTCTTTCAATAAACTCAATAAGCAGGATATAAGTTTTCAAATGACACAAATTATATAAATAGCAAACTTTCACAATGTTAAGTTAAAGCACGTATCTGCATTGACGATTATAAATTGGTAAAACTGCGAGGATCACCCTCAGGTATAAATTCATAAGTAGTTTTAGAGATGTGTCGAAAGGGCCGCCGTAGTTCACTCACTCACTGTAGAACAGCGGTCTCTATAAATTATCCCATGAAAATGGAAACGGCTACTCATAAATACAGGAGCCGGAAATATTTCAGCACCCAAGAACCCTCCTTCCCTGACAGGTATTGACGTTCTGTAAGGACGGGGAAATTTACAGCAAAACAAGGCAGAAAAGACCCTGATAAAATAGACAAAAAGAAAAACATACTACCGAAAACCTATTCAAACACGTGTGGTTAAAACGTACAAAAATGGTTTGCTTAAATACCTGATGTTTTTCTAAAACAGGCCCCTGAGCACTAGACGGGATGACGACCACGTCTATCGGCTGATGTTCCCGGGTACTACCCGTGCATACTTTTACCAACTATTTAAGGTATCAACGAGGGGCTCCTCACAGGATTGATATGTTACCACGGTAACCAAGGGTCAAAGTATTAAAACAAGGGGCTCTCCAAAGGATAAACCGGAAAGGTGAACCAAGGGGAATTATAATTATACACAACGAATTTTAGTTTGTTACATACCTCCCAATAATAAGACTAAACAACATTTAGTCCACCCAAGCCAACAAACTAAAATTGAAAATAAACAAACGCAAACTATATACAAATGACTTATATAAACACATATTTATCCAGACACAAAGCTATAGCATATAATTAGTCAATCGCATCATCAGAACACATTCTTGACAAAGAGTCTGCAACAATCTGGAATACCTTTTCGCCAGAGTCTGAGTCAAAAACTCTATACAGTAAATCATTTTTCAGGATGAAATAAGACTTTCCTTCATGTGGACCATTTTGGGCCATCTCTAACACCGATTTCAAGCTGTCGTCAGTTTTCTGATGTTCGATCAATTTCTCTCTATTACACCACATACCTTCATGTTCTGTGTCCACTTCTTTCAAATCATCCAGCTTTGGTTTATTTGCATCCTCCTGTTTCCTTGTCTCTGATCTAGTTTGAACAACTCCACATTCTTCTTCATCCACTATTTCTGCAGTCTCAATCATGGACAAAGATGCTGCCTCTTTCGGTACTACAATGCTTACATTGTTGCCAATAATTACATCAGCAAAAGGTGAGTCAAGACAGCGCGTGCACCTTACCTGAAATGTATGGCGTTTTCACACTTACTATCGCCTCACTGCAAGTTCTCCTTGTACCATCGGCCAAAGTGATTACTTTTGTTCTCCCCATTTTTTCATCATCTGAAACCAACTTACTATTAACAAACACAGTGGAACATCCAGTGTCCCTCAAAACTGAGACAACTTTTTCATCAACTTCCCCACTTACCAAATCTAGACCCGATTCACAACATGTTTCAAGACTAGACTCATCAGTAGCTGATACGCCAGACAACTTAACAACCATCTTATTCTCATGAACACCATCACTCTGATCAGAAACTATCATATTTTCATCAAGACACAAACCAAACCGCTCTTTCGACTTTTGATTCCCTGGGTTTTGATTAAAAGGAGGTTTCGACTGATATGTACTACGCAAAGGACAATTTGGCGGAATATGTCCTACCCAGTTACACTTGTAACATGTTTTACTTTGCTCTGATGGCGAGACCTGCTTACCCCTTTGGGACTGACCTGAACCAAACTTATTAAGTCTGGGACCCGGCTTTTCCCCTGCGTTACCTCGTCCACCACCTGCATTACTGCCTTTATGTGCAACCTGAAATGACTCCGACAAAGTTATAACATCTTTGATAGACTTTGGAGTATGCTCACGAACCCACAATTGCAAATCATTTGAACAACTTCCTATCACCTGTTCTCTCAAAATCAAATCAAACAACAATTCATAGTCTGACCCAATACCCTCCCTATCACACCAATGGTGAAAGAACCTTTCTGCACGAACAACAAAATCTTTAAATGACTCATCACTGAACTGTCTACACTTCCTAAACTTATCCCGATAAGCTTCTGAAGTCAATTCATACCTTTTCAGAATAGCAGTTTTGATAGCATCGTAATTATGACTCTCCTCATCTGACAATCTAGAATAGGCCTCAAGAGCTTTACCCGATAGCATGGGGACTAAACGAACCGCCCATTGAGATTTATCCCACTTTTGTAAGCCCGCTTTTTTCTCAAATGATTTTAGAAAAACGTCAGGGTCTTGACCTTCTTCAAATTTGGGCAACTTTACACTAGGAGTTTGAACACTCTGAGGGGAGGGACCAGTTTCTAACTCTCTTTCTTTAAGAGCGAACTCTTTCAACTTAATCTCTTTCTCAGCCTCCCACTTATCTCTGTCTCTCTTAGCTTGACGCTCCTCTTTCATGAGCTAACCTTACTTTCTCAAGTTCTCGCTCAGCTTCTTTCTCTGCCCTCACTGCCTCTCTTTCAGCCCTAGCAGACTCTCTCTCAGCTCTCATTGCCTCCTGCTCCTGACGCCACACCTCTAAACAGTCCTTGACGCTTGACCCTTTCGCGATAAGCTCGGTCATCCATTTCGGCATATGTGACAGTGTGAAAGTTTATGCACTGAAACATACAAAAGTAAGAAATATCAAAGTCAAAATTTCTAACATGCAAACACAAGAAAATCTTTTGATTTATGCAAGCTCAGATGCATCCCACCGCTGCCACCATTTGTGAGGATGTGTGGTTATGCATCCTGATGAACTTACATAAATCAACAGAACAAGTATGAAATTTTTAACAAAATATTTAATAACAAAATAAAATAAAATTAAACAGATAATTCAACGAGAAAAAAACCAAACAAACAAAAATATACAAATTAAATAATGAAATGAAGGAAAAGTCTATTTAGTCAGCCCGGTTCCGGTGCACGTGGTGTTGAAGAACCCTCAGGTGAACACGTGGTTACAGTCAGGTTTAGGTATATCGGCAACCACCAGAACTAAGTTGAAGTACACATACTGCACGGGTCTATCGAGGCTTCATTAGACGAAAGTTTTCCTTGGAAATGTAAATAACCCATGGCCTCGTCCACGCTGATTGGAGGTTTCTTTCAATAAACTCAATAAGCAGGATATAAGTTTTCAAATGACACAAATTATATAAATAGCAAACTTTCACAATGTTAAGTTAAAGCACGTATCTGCATTGACGATTATAAATTGGTAAAACTGCGAGGATCACCCTCAGGTATAAATTCATAAGTAGTTTTAGAGATGTGTCGAAAGGGCCGCCGTAGTTCACTCACTCACTGTAGAACAGCGGTCTCTATAAATTATCCCATGAAAATGGAAACGGCTACTCATAAATACAGGAGCCGGAAATATTTCAGCACCCAAGAACCCTCCTTCCCTGACAGGTATTGACGTTCTGTAGGGACGGGGAAATTTACAGCAAAACAAGGCAGAAAAGACCCTGATAAAATAAACAAAAAGAAAAACATACTACCGAAAATCTATTCAAACACGTGTGGTTAAAACGTACAAAAATGGTTTGTTTAAATACCTGATGTTTTTCTAAAACAGGCCCCTGAGCACTAGACGGGATGACGACCACGTCTATCGGCTGATGTTCCCGGGTACTACCCGTGCATACTTTTACCAACTATTTAAGGTATCAACGAGGGGCTCCCCACAGGATTGATATGTTACCACGGTAACCAAGGGTCAAAGTATTAAAACAAGGGGCTCTCCAAAGGATAAACCGGAAAGGTGAACCAAGGGGAATTATAATTATACACAACGAATTTTAGTTTGTTACACCTTTCTAATCATACATTCTGAATAAACAAATTGTTTAATTGTTATAATTAAGATCATAAATGCTTTTTAGTGCATCAGCCATGGTTATGTATACCCTGTAAAGACCCTCGATATTACATGTTAACCATATTGTTATTTGTGATTTTACCGCAACATATTGCAATAAACAAAATTATTAACACAGTTATTCATTTTTATTTCCATGCACACTTATTTTTCAATCATTTGCTGAATAATGCATATGCATGTACACAGCACTGTGCATCGTGATCATTTTCATGCAAATAAGCCGACTTGACAATTTATAACACCAAATTTAACGACGTTATACAAGAAAACTATGAGAGATATCAAAAAAAGAAAAACATTTCCAGGAAGCACATATTCTAGAAAGTATATAATGGTAAAATTTTCAAATTTTGAAACTAGGCCAATTTTCATGGTTTGTGGGTGCTTACATGGCACCTTCCTTTTATAATTGGCCGAATTTTGAAAGGAGTCACGTCGCACATTCTGTTTTAGCCCAGAGTATGTGGCCAGTAATATGGGCTCCTGCCATTTTCGTTTTATTTGCCTCATAATATACTCGTGTGAAGTCGATGTAGTTCGTTGCCATTTACCATTGTCATTGACATACAGTTTTATTCCTGGTAAAATCATAAACAACGTCATCAGGCAGTTCAATACCATTCATCATTGAATTTTAATCAATATCTTTGACTTGATCATTGTTTTATATGTCAATATCATTGTTTTATTTATGTACAACGAATAATAAAGCCATGACAGAAACTGCCAACACGTTTTCTATTACTCTGTTCTGTCGAAATAATTGGTGAACACTAGTGAAGCTTCATACAAACATGCAATGCCATCCCATGTTTTCTTACAAGCCGCTGCTATCACTGAAGCTTAAACACGCATAGCTATTTTAAAATTTTAAATTAAGGTGGCTCTATACACCACTTTTTGATGACGCAGTACGCAAAAAAGTAAATATGGAAGCATGCAATTCCGGTACTGGCTGATTTAAACTGATGCGAATGGTGTGGGGACCGCTCTTTTGAAAAACTTGTAAATGAATAGAATTGAATTTCATAATTGGAAATTTCATTACTTACAAGTAACGTGGTATGTGACACATTCACGTTGTGTCGTATTATTTATCGGAATAAACAATAAAATCAAAAATAATTTTATAAATAGTTTCTTTCCCACCATCGACATACTACAGCGTAGCGCAGTGGTTTAGTGGATTCCCTACAAACCTGTAGGTCATGAGTTCGAATCCCGACGAGGACGAAAATTTTTTTAACTTTCATACCAAATAAAATTTAAAATATTTTTTGTGTTTATTTGCAATAATTTTCATTCTATTTTTTATGTCACATTTATTAAGATTCATTTTCTTATAACATCAAGCAGCTTTTTCGGATGATTTGTGAACAGAGTAAGAAAATATGAAAAATTATGTTTAGAGAAAATACTGAAAAAAATTGCAATAATAACATTTTTGAATGTTAAGAAGTGTTATATTTTTTTTAAGGTGTCTGAAGGAAATATCTATCATATGACAAAAATATTTCTCTCAATTTGTTCATAGTTAACTTTTTAAAAATAATTTTACAAAAACACGAAAAAACATTAAAAAATTCTTTAAAAATATCTATAGTATCCCTATCATCATTTTAATATTTGATAAGTATATGTTTTGTGGTCTTCTATTGAAAATTGGAATAAACTGTGGGTTTATAGAGCCACCTTAAATATAGAATCTTTAAGCATCATAAAACCCCACAACCGCATGTTTGTTATGAATGAAGCTTATTGCCGAGGGAAGACAGTCCCATATTTTAAAAACTGACTTGAATTTTTGAACGAAAAAGCAGACAGTTTTTCTGTTCAAAAAAGTATCTTAGATTAAGGGGTAATAATTTAACGTTATAACTGATAAAGAGTATGATCCAAGCATTTAAAAAAAACCATAAAGATATTAACATCAATGATAATAGAATGAATATTATTGAGAAGAAACTCGCCAATGCAATGAAATATTAGCCAGTTTTGTTGATGAGTGCTTAATCAGTGCAAGATGTCACTTACTCAGGACCTAATGGAAAATCTAAAATTTGAAATATATAAAGTTTTTTAAACAGTCAAAGAAATATCAAAATTATCACATTAATTATAACTCTTAATATTAATGGCTTTCAACGAAGTGCATCCCGCTTTTTGGAAAATCAGTTCCTCAAATAAAAAATTACAATTAACAGCATACAGTAATTGTATTCAAACCGTGCATATTTCCTATTTTAAATAATGCATATTCACTTATAATACGTCGCTTAAAACTCATACGAGCCTACGTCAATCGTTCAGGAGCACAAGTCTAATTAATTAGACCAATATTGATACGTGTATTTCTATTGCTGCAATATATTGAAGGTTGTATCATATACCACTGACATATATCTCTTTATAAGAGGCAGCCATGATTTAATTTCCCAGTAACACTGCTATATCAAACAGCACAATATACTGCTGCTACTTTTTTGAGACATTAAATTATTAGTAATATAAAAAGTGAAGTACAACATGTCCATGTTGTTTATATCTCAGTTCATCATTAATTTAATTCTATCATTAATAAAAGCGTGTTTGTGGAGGTCTCATCAACATCTATAATAACAGATTTGTTCCTGTAATAAAGTTTGCAGAAAAGTGTACTCAGTTTCTCTTATGAAATCCTGTAAAAAACTTTGCCCATTAACTTTACTCTAGGGATAGCAATAATTGATTGCAGAATTGCTTATAAGTTAATCGCAATTCGTTCCGACCGACTAACCGGTTACTCGTATGAAAATACGTAGGTTTTTGACATGGTATCATTTTTTTAAATTGTTATAAATAACACCGGAAGTGTGATATGAATATTCTGTTTATGTGTAAATAAAAATAAAATACCGGTATAAAAATCACATTTCATTCTGATAATTCAAAAAGAAATCTTAAACAACGAGCAAAAAGATATAATTTAGTTTTACTTACCGGTACCACATGTAGAAATATTATAGTCCGTTCGACTTCTCAAAACAAAGTATGCCCATGAAAAGTATTTATTTTTAGATATCCGTTTGAAATTATTATCCTTTGGGATTGTAGTAACATTTACGTGTCCGGTTTAGTCAATTGCGTTTTTTTATGCAATTAATTAATGTCGTGTAAAAGTAAAATAAACACATTGTAGGTAGATTGTAACTGTACTTTGTACTTATTAGTTTTATCTAAATGATGTATGAAAAGCTGAGCAGACAAGGCAGTGACATGTTGTTTTAACAGTCATTACAACACACAATCCCTAAAACGTTCTACTTTCCTACTTGAACGGTGAGTGAACGGTAAGCGAACGGTGAGCGCACTCTGAGCGAACGGTGAGCGCACGCTGAACGGAATTTGGTGAGCATTTTTAACGGTAATCGGTAAGCGAACGCAGAGCGCAAACGCGAGTGCAAAGTGATCGGTGAACGTACGGTGAACGATATGTGAACGCAAGATGAACGATTTATCGGAGAGCCTAGGGAGTTATTGTTACATTGTATTTCGTCAGTAATCAGGATAAAATAATAAATAAACTACATTGTATGCATTGTTATCAGCCAAGATATGATATTGTCTAATGAACGATAAGTGAACTCTAAGCGAACGGTGAGCGCAAAGTGAATGTTTTGTGAACGCACGCTTAGCGCACGGTGAACGCGCGGAAAAATGGGAAACTAGAACGTTCAGACAGTTGCTCCACGAGCCATGTGGACTTAACGGTCTCTAATCAAACTTCTCCAGATAATATAAAAGAATTTAATTTATTTTAAAACTGCATTAACATGTACTAGACTAGTACATTATTTTATACGACTAACAGATTACTGATTTTGTAACCGTTTATCATCGTTCAGACCAAGTAAACGGTTAACCAGTTAGAGATTGCCATCCGCACTTTTTTCTATTACAAAAATACAACATATCTAACAAAATGACTCGATATTAAGGGTATGTATATACATAAATGAGCTAAATAAGCTACCATTCTGTTCCATCATCTACCAGTCAGAAAACTCATAAACCGTGTTCTATCTTGAAGTCGTCAGTTACTTGAATAATTTAGCTCATATCTATACCCAATATTCATTTGAATTTTATAATAACAAATAAAGTCAACATTAGAACACAGCTTCTCCAATTTATCAGTCAGACTCGCAAACTGCAGGGTGTAAGACGAAATAGCGAGCGGTTCTCTCTGCAGCACTGTGGGGAGAAAGGTCTTTTAAACTGATCTTTAGCAAAGTGGCTTCTTCGGTTGTAATAGCATCAGGGGTTTCCAGTGCTGCAGCCAATTCCACGGAAGAAAACATTTATGTGGACATCATGACAGAAAACTACGCAGAGTTCGGAAAATCGACCGAGAGGTTTCCCATTGTGCCCGAAATCTCCATTCGTAGCTTCACTTTTCGTGTAACTGAAATCGCTTTAGGACTGGTTGCGTTTTTGGCTGTTATTGTGTGCATAATATTAGGATCAATGGTTAGTTCTGGCGTAGACAATGGTTCAAATTCACCGTCCACAAGCGCTCAAGTGGGTCAAAACCAGTTATGTGTATCCCCTCCATGTCTTAAAAGCGCGTCCCATGTAGTTTCCAATCTCAATACTTCTGTCAAGCCCTGTCCTTTGGATTCCGAAACTTCTTCGAGAACCGTGTACAGAAATATGTATTACCATAATGAAGAGAAACTCAAGAAAATTCTTGAATCCCCCATCGTCCGTAGCCAGGACTATTCCACGGAGCGGAAGTTGAAGCACTATTTTTCGTCGTGCACTGATACTTACCGAAAAGAGCGTGCTAAGGGATCGCCTTTGATCACCAAGGTAATAAACAACATTGGAGGCTGGTATGTACTCGGAACCTTCAACAACAACTCCTTTGATTTCCACAATGCCTTTCGGAAGGTCTCGGTCGATTACTGGACGGCGGCTTTCTACACGTTCCGGGTGGTCACCGACTGGTATGACTGGCATAGGAGAGTCATCGAGGTAATCAGATCTTCATTCAAACTTATTCAGTTGTCAATATTGTTTCAAATTTTTCACGTTGACAAATTGAATTTTCTGAATACTTTTTTTGGCAGTTGGATTACGCTGGTATGTCAATGTATTGGTATTACTATACGGAACCTTTAACTGAAAAGGTTGGTTAGAGTTATTGGTTTTCCTTAATTTTTGCGGAGTAAAATCTGACAATAATCGTCTTTTAACTATTTTTAAAATAAACTAATAATTTCAGCTATATAATAAACTAATATTGTTCATCTGTTCAGTTTTTTAAGTTTTATGTGATAATGTACCTAAATGCAATTTTATTACATTTCTTACATATGATTCTTTGCAGTCAGCTGTATAAGACCACTAAAATGCGTTACGTTTTGCAATATTTATTATTTAGTGATTTTTTGTTAAAGTATTACTGGTGATATTTTTGCCAATATACAACTAAAAATCAAATAACTCTAATTTCTTAAGTTTGTTTCTTTAGTACAGAAACGATATGAAAACATTCATGATGCGTCTTGCGAATTTCCTCGTCAGAGATTCGAATATAACTTTGGACAACAATACGAAAAACGCACGTATAGAGACCTTTATCAATGACGCCTTCAAGCATAGAAATGAATCTAGCCAATGTACGTACATGTGAAATCTGATATTTTAAAAACAGATTGTAAATAATTATTAATGATTTTATAAAGATGTGAAAATAAACGATACGAGTATTTTGTAATGTTTTCATATACTAATACATGTAATTTACGTATTTCTTTTGCATCAAAAAGTACAATATGTCCATGTTTTTAAAAGAACAATGTTATCTTATTCATAAAAGAACAATGTTTCCATCTATATATTTTCGATATGTATATAAGACAGTGTTTTCCATGTGTTGTAACTTTTAGTCATAACAAAACTTCAGATCACGAAGAACACAATGCCAACGTCAGACCCCCACGCTTACGAGAAGAGGGTGTCTATATCTGACCTCAATACCATGCTTGGTACAGAGGTGGGTGCTGTATCAGCCTGTTAGTCCATTAAAATGTAAAAGACATACCGGTACTAATTAGAACACAAACTGTAGCATAATCTCCATCTTTTTAGATTGACTTCGCCACCCATATCCAATACATGTTTAATGACGCCAATGTTGGTCCGTCAACAAAAGTTGTTTTACGGGAAGCTGATTGGTTGAAAAAGATGAATGACATGATAGGGTCTTTGGGGGCCAATAAAACTAGGTATTTTGGATTTTTAATTTAGTTACACATGAAACAATTAAATAATGCAACTTGTTATTTGGGTTATTATTAAAGGGACAATGAGAGAGTATTTTTTGCTATAACACTTAATCCCAATGAGAAAGTATATAAAGTTTGTTTATAAATGTAAATTTAAAATGAGTTTTGAAGTTAATGTTGAATTATGTATGCATTACATTTCAGTTAGTGATTTGGTAATGAAATAATCTTTAAACATTAACTTGTGTTGAGCGATATAGTAATGGGCATATAATTAAGGGGACGAAAGATGATGTAATATATAGTTTGGTAGGCGATAGATTACATGTATATATTAAATTAAATTTTAGTTACTTTATACATGTAATATCGCCATTTGATGTTTACTCTAAAGTATGTAAAATGACCATACAACCGTATGCTGAAAACATGCCTGTATACCACGTGACAGGATGTTGAACAACTACCTGGTCTGGAAGTTGATAGACCGCTATGAAACGGAACTTTCCTGGGAGTATGTCCACGCCAACCGCGAGTTCTACGTAGATAAGTACGGTATCCCGCAGTTCCTGGGAACCTGGCTTTACTGTTTCCAAAGCATGGATCGGTACTTTGGAGACGCGCTTAGTTCTATGTATGTTAGGGACCATTTTGCCGATAAAAATAAGGAAAAGGTGAGTTTATATTTTCACTGTGTCTTTTCTGTAAAACTTTGACCTCTTTTTTCCATTCTCATTTTTTTGTTGCGCAGGTTCATGAGATTCTGGACTATGTAAAGGAGGCTCTGATTGACAGCACCATGCAAAACACGTTTATGGATGGTGCTACAAAAGCCAGAGCAAAATCTAAGGTGAGATTATGTATCATGGTTATGTTGTTTATCGCCTTGCCTTTTACGTTGTAAACGATCACCTCTAGGACAAAGTTTAAAGAAAATTGGTTAGTGTTTGACGTGATATTTGATAT
The DNA here is from genome assembly GCF_025612915.1 of Magallana angulata. Taxonomy (NCBI): domain Eukaryota; kingdom Metazoa; phylum Mollusca; class Bivalvia; order Ostreida; family Ostreidae; genus Magallana; species Magallana angulata. Next base: position 31,506,503 of record NC_069111.1, read on the forward strand.
TCTAACATCGATACGTGGTTTATTTATCCATATTCTTAATTTATTGGAAATAAATGTGTCCAAATAAGTAGGCTCGACCGTATTCAATACACTTTTCGCTATTGATATGGTGTACAGTAATTCATCAGTGTCTTCAGTCTGATTCCAAGTGACGATTTTACAGCTTTTCGTTTTTAGAAATTTGAGAGTGCTTTTACTTTAAATTTTACAATTTGAAAATGATGAAACAAATGATATAATTTCAATATTTAATACTCTCATTGAAATTTCAAATTGTTCCATACCAATTAAATCTACTTGTATAATATAAAACTATAAGTATACTTTGTCTGCTGTGTGTGATAATGTTAGAGTGTGATTGACAGATGCAAGGAAGCTTGGACAAACTCGACTATCCAGATTTTATGATGAACGACGCGGCCATGGACAACCTGTACAGTAGTGTAAGTGTCATAATGTAAATAAAATCTAGTTTTAACAAAAACGTTTTTGCAAATACCAATAAGTCTATCCTTTTCTTTCACAATGTGAAAATTACTCGAATAAACAAAAATTCTTACTTGCAACTGGTTATCACAAAAAACATCGTGTTCTCTGTTTTAAATTCTAACCACACTATATTTCCATTTTTCACGACCAAACCTCTCAAAAACTTCAGCTCAACGTGGACCCGTATGACTATTTCGGAAACCTCCTGAGCGTGAACAACTACATCCAGAAGTCGTGGAACAAGAAACTGAAGAACCACGTGAACAAAGAAGAGGAGTGGGTGTACCGGACGTACGACACCTTCATGTCCTACTACAACCCCTGGAACGAGCTGCTGGTGCCCGCCGGACTCCTTCAGTTCCCGTTCTACGACTACACGCTCCCTCACTTCATGAACTTTGGCTCTATGGGAAGCGTTATAGCTCACCATCTTGTCCATGGCATCGATCACTCAGGTATTTAGTTCTCATACTAAGGTTTCATGAATGATTGTATTAATTTCATCATTTGATTTATTAATCGTATGTTGGAATGACTTTTCTTCATGCTCGGAACAACATGTATCAGAAATTATAATTTACTTCTTTTGAATAGGGTGTTTTACGATTCATGTGAATGTTGCGTTCAAATTCAAAACGTACATGATTATCAATACACCACATTGGGGTTCTTTCACCTTCAGGGGGATACTACAATGTGGAAGGCGTCTTTGAGGATTGGTGGAGCAACCAGACGACCAACAAGTGGATAGACGCCAAGAAGTGTGTGGAGAACTACTACAACAACCAGAGCATGGGTCCATTCACCATCCCAGGACAGACCATTCCTATCAAGGTATGTAGTATTGCCCTAGACAATTAGAGCAAAAGTGCTTTGTTCTGTGTTCCGAAACTACTTTTCATACTGCTATGTGAATACATGGGTTTCCGTTTTACATGTGATCTTATAGAAAGAAATTTTATTAATCAAATACACCAATTGTTCAATCTTATTAATGTAGGACTTGTTAATCGCTCTTCAACGATACGTTGTAAAGATTTAACAACATCCTGTTTGAGTCACCTCAGAGCCTATATTTTTATTCTTACCATGTGTCTATGTTCAGGTACCAGTCAATGGATTAAGATGGTCAGCAGAAGCAATGGCTGAAACTAGTGGAGTCCAGATAGCTTACAAGGTAAACATCCTTATTTACAAACCAACTGATTTCTATCATATCTACGGTACAGTAAGGTTCACTTATTCATTAATCAAATGATGCTAGGGATTTTATATGCATTGAACTGGGTGGAATTTATTACTTGTATTTTGTTTTGAAGGCTTACAAGAAATGGGTTCAGAAGAACGGTGGAGAGAAACTGGCTCCTGGATTAGGTCTGACCAACGACCAGATGTTATTTGTCTCATATGCGCAGGTATACAGTTGAATGCATGTATCAGCCAAAGCTAACAATTATCGTATACTGTATATATACGTGTACATATAAAAATAAGTACATGTACATGTATAATGTCCGGGTATGTTCAAATCGAGTCCTTTTGAATTATCTTGATATGTAATAAACAAATGTTTATTTTGAAAATACCTCTTTTTAAGAAATTGATATTTTAGGTCTATTGAGTGATTCTACCGTTAAACATTAATTTTGATTTTTTTACCCTCAGGCTAGCTGCTACAATAGAAATGACAATGTCGCCTATTACAACGCCGTCCGAGGAACAGTGTCAGAAGACATTAGGTAAAATAGAACAGAACAATCGGCTTTTTTATTACTTTGTTCATCTGTTCATTTTGGAAAAAAACCAAAATACGCTATCTTTGAAAAAAATTAAATGGTTGTGAAAAAAACGAAATTTACGTTTCTTTTGCAGAACAAACAGTGCCTTGGCACAGATTAAGGAATTCTCAACAGCATTTAACTGTCCAGCAAAGAGAGCCATGAATGCGGAAGTTAAGTGTGCCATGTATGGATAGAACCAAAAACGGATCCATTTCAATGCAAAAAGTATTACAAACGTCACGTGAAATCATCTGCACACATCAAGTGTTGGGAATGAAGTTTGCAAGAATAAACTTATACATTTTGTGAATTGTTTTCAAAACTCACTCCAATTTACACAATTCTAAGCATATATGTATATGATCGTTTTAATGCCTATATAAAGCATTGTCCATGATATACCCGGTCTACTCAATATTGGTAATTAAATATAAACGCGTGCATTGCATACCCACATTCCTATTATTATTTTTTAATAGCGGTGCTAGAATTATAATATACAATCATATATGAACATGTATATAATAATAAATCTTTATTAACATACTCTATTCTTAATCCTGACAAACCGTATATGTGATTTCTATTACACATTCTCAGGACATTGTACAGGAATTTCAAATAAATTTTTTAAATGTTAATTTGTGTTTTAGTATTCTGTTAATTTTTATTATTAAAACTAAGTTAATTCAAACATCTTCAAAAGTATTTTTAATTTCTAAACTCGTTAATTTTCTGTACTCAGCCACACAAAAACAATGAAGTAATATTAACCACCCTGTCAGCCTCTTGAAGCCATGCATGTTTTTGTGTTTGTACAATTTCAATCAAAGATTGAAAAGATATTTGAAACCGTAAATAAAAATTTGGCTTGTAAAATCGGTCCCCTTATAAAAGGGTATCCTTTAAAAGTAATTTAACAACTGTTATATATATATATATATATTGACAAGTTTATTAAGTTAACATAATGGCGCCATATTGAGGATCACAAATGCGCCATACCTCTTCACAAGAGTCAGTTGCCCATGAACTAACAAAAACAATGTGCTAAATGTTCAATATGAAAACTAGCTTCAACTTAAGTCTCTTCATGCGAGAAAGCTCCGAGACCATGCGAGGATCCAGAACTTTTTCAAAAGTGGGTCCAAGGGATAATATTGTTTTGCCGAGGGTAAGGGAGGTTGATATAGGCCTATTTTCTATAATTTTACTGAGTGAGTTTAATAATTCTGAGTTAACCAGGTGGGGACCGGATCGACCCCTTCTTCCTCCCTAGATTCGAGCATGAGGTCTGTAGCTCTACAGAAAAAAGCCGAAAAGATACAGCTCCTCATATAAAGAAATAAAATTTACGACACACAGTAATGGTATTTAAATCTAGCATATATACTATTTTTTAAACAATGCATATTTATTAACATAAAGTCGCTTATAATTCATATGAGCCTACGCCAATCGTTCAGGAGCACAAGTCTACAGTATAGTTATATAATTAGAACAATATTGATACATGTATTTCTATTGCTGCAAATAAAAAGCTGGGTAAAGTTTTTTTTCTATTTGTAAAAAACTTCAAATTTAATTCTTTCTTACATTGTACATATACAATTTGTTATCAATACTATAATTATACATGTACTCTCACATTTTTTTCCTTTGAAGAGCCTTTAAGATAGTTTTATTAAGTTTTGCTATCCAGCAATTGGAATTGGCATTTGAACAAAATTATTAAGAATAATTCTCACACTTTTAAGAGTCCTTAAGAGAGATAAATGAAATTTAGCTATCTGCTAAATTGAATTGTCAATTTGACAAAATTAACGCCATTTCCGTAAAGACAAATACATTTCTTCAGACTTGGCCTAACTTAATTACAATAAAAGTGTTTGCTGGACCAATTATTGATATTGTATCATAGTATTTTAAGAGCCCCCAATAAGATAGAATAACGATATTAAGCTATCTGCTTATTAATTTGAAGTGCTACTTTGACAAATTATAAAGTATTACATGTATACTCGCACATTTTTTAAGAGCCCTTAAGAGAGATTTCTTAAGACGAATTAATTGAATTTGGCTATCATCCAATTTGAATTGCCATTTTGACAAAATTATAAAGTATAATTCTCACACAAATTCATGTAAGAAATATTGTAATTTTAGGACGGGTAATGCTAAATAACCTATTGAGATAGGTAGATGGTTTAATATTCCTGGAGTAAACAGAATTTGTAAAGTATGTGCCTGCAATGAAATTGGGGATAAATTTCACTATCTTTTCAAATGTACTGATATATATATATATATATATATATATATATATATATATATATATATATATATATATATATATATATATCCAGTTCAAGGGTTATATGTTTACCAAAATATTTCATAAGAAATCCAAATGTTGTGTTAAATTTGAAACACTGTTTAATGTCACAAACATAAACCAACTTACAAATATTTGTAAACTATTATATACTATATTTTAGAGAGTTAGCTCTCTTGGTAAAATTTACCTATTTACCGCCATTTGTTTAAAGATCAGCATATTTTGTCGTACTTAGCACATCTTACTTAAAGATATGATAAAATACCATGTTGGACCAATTTGTGATAGTTTGTTTTCTTTATTTATATGACTTTAAAAGAGAATTATATAAAAATTGGCCGTTGGCCATTTTCACCGCCTTTTTGGGAGTAGATTGTAATCAACTCTCCTATGCAGTTACTCAGACAAACCAAAAGTGAAACAGTGTTTGGACCTCAGCACAAATCATTGCTGCTGACAAGACTCAGTTCTTGGAAATAATTGATAAATTTGATGTCATGTATGCTAAAGCATTGTTTTTCAAGGAAACTTATTTATAAATACCTTGAAAAAAGTCAGATTTTAAATGGTACGAACAATTTAAATATTTTTGTAGTCGTATGTATTCCTACGCCAGAGTTCAATATACGACGCTCAGCTGTCTCCGTAAATCCCTGTCGGAGATTTACAGTGTCAGCCGAGCGTTTGGTTGAACGAGACTAGAGTTCAATATTGCTTGGATCCATACAATTTTCGAGAAATATTTCTATTACTGATACATAGTTTGATTGAATTGATTTTATTTTTATATATTATTTAACATGATTCATATGGGGGTTTCTCGACATTCTTGTCGAAAATGTCCAAAAATTCATATTACAAAAATGTGCGTAATTCAAATTAGAAACAACATGTACTTGTCATGGAAAATAACATATCATTGATTTTAAAATAAATAAACATGGACAAAATCAGCTCCCGTCAGTTCTTCAGTACTTTGATTTAACCTTTACTACCGCCATATTTTCTCGTAGCCAGCATAAAGTTTTTTTTATTGACGGAGATGGGTAAGAACGTTAGAAGGTTTGTGAAGTTTGCATAACCGATGACCCTAAAGAAATATTAGCCACTTAATTAACAGTACTTTTGAAGGCAACATAACCTAGAAATGCGCCTTCAGATCAAAACAGACAATATCTAATATAAATTTAACGATGTGATACATTAACCTGTTAACCTGGAAATATCAAATAAAGTTGTTGACGCATGCCTCGTCCGGAGACACAAACTGGTAAAAAAAAATCCCATAGTTATAGAAATACAATTAGTATTGAAATCTTAGCTTAAATATGACTTTTCAATCTATATTTGGAGTGAGAATACCTACAATGTACCGGTAGGCATTAAATGAAAAAATATGAAAGAAATTTTCTAGAACACTAATGTCATAGAATATGTGGTTTATGTTGAATATCTGTGCTATGAAGTAAAATGTCATTTTGTACAAATGTGCAATTTGATCAGAAAGTTTTATCAATTTAGCTGCAGATTGACTCGTGAAAGGTTTATTTTTGGTCCTGACATTTGCCACGCAACTATTAATGATCAAATTAACAAACAATTTTCAAATATTTGAATTTAATGAAGTTAAAATTAAAGTTTCTGATTATAAGATTTATCATTTTGAAAAGTTGTATGATAGATTTGCATTTTGATTGTAAAACCGTATCAAATGCCTTTCTGCTTTAAAGTATGTACTGATTTTAGTATTTGAGTTTATATGGAGAGAGAGATAGTGCATAAATGTCATATTATGTGAGCAAAAAGTACGTTATTTTCTTTAACGATCGGAGAAAAAAAAAGGCACGTTAACAGGAAACAAGTGCGATAGCTGCATTAATTAGTTTTCATTTGTTTCCTTATTTGGTAAATGATATTAATTGTATATCAAACGATGAGCTCGTCTACAGTGAATACATCACGGCTTTTGGGAGAACAATGAGGGCGGTTTATCTGGTTCTGACTTTCTGTGTGCTGCAAGGCGTTGAGGGGTACACCTTAGATCAGGAGACACAGCTCCATGCAAATCTTACCACCGAATATGATCGGAAAATTAGACCTTTTAAAAATCAAACGGAACCCATACAAATCAGCATGGACTTTTACATGGAAAAACTCAAAGAGTTCTCTGAACAGGAAAACAAGATAAGCGTCGTGGGATCTCTCTCTATAGAATGGAAAGATTTTCGTCTCACTTGGGATCCAACAGACTATGATGGCGATCTGAATCAAACATCTCTTTTTGTTTCTGATATGTGGGCACCGAATTTGTTTTTGTTAAATCCGTATGAAAAACAAACGCCAATTCTTTCAGATGGTACTGCCTGTACTATACAGGCCAATGGATATGTAACATGCCTGCTGGCTGACAATTTTGAAACAACGTGCAGTGCCGATATTTCGAATTACCCCTTTGATACTCAGATCTGTACATTGAATTTTTATGTTCAAGGATCTTTTGCTTCAAACACACTTCTCCAAAATGCATCATCAACCATTCGCTTGGACTTATATGAAATCCATGGACTGTGGTATCTAACCGGCACACGTAATTATGTTCAAACGTATCGGATTCGTGGGATGAGTTGTGAAGTTTTGCAACTTGAACTTAAAATGAAAAGGCGAAACAGCTATTGCGTGTATAACATTTTGCTGCCAATCTTTTTTATAAATCTCATTCAGTTGTTTGTTTTCTTTTTGCCCTTGGAATCAGGCAAGAGAGTTGGTTTTTCCATGAAAGTTCTTTTATCTGTAGTAGTATTTTTCACAATCATTCAACGCAAATTGCCCGAGTTTTCTAAACCAAGTTTATCATCCCTTACTTTTAAACTGTTAGCTGATTTCCTGACTAGTATCTTTATTGTGTTATTTGTAGTAGTAATAAGCTTCATTTATCATAACAATAATCACGAAAGAATACCCAGTTTTATCAGAGAATATATCGAAAAAACAAAGGAAAAAAATGGTAATGAAAAAGAACTCAACATTACTTGGAAAGATGTTGCAAAGCTTCTAAATCGATGGGTTAGTAGATTAATTTTCGTTTGTTTGTATTTTAACTTTTCATTTTATATGATTTTCAACCAAGTTACTTTTGTAAACGAGGTCGAAATTTCAAAATAAAAACGTTAGCGTCCATCCAAAATATTTTGAGTCATCTATATACAATGAAATTATTATAATTATTTGAACATCAGAGAATTTGTATTTTAAAAAACCCAATACCTCCATAATATTTATTATCATTTTTACTAAGTAATTTCCACCCCTTATAATTTTATTTTAAGTTATATTCACTCGTATCATTTATCTTGACTTTGTTCGCTTATTATTATTTTTGGGAGTTGATTTAAATCAACTCTCCTATGCAATTACTCAGACAAATCGAAAGTGAAACAGTGTTTGGACCTCAGCACAAATCATTGCTGCTGACAAGACTTACTTCTTGAAAATAATAGATAAATTCGGTGTAATGTTTGCGAAAGCATTGTTTTTCAAGGAAACTTATTTATAAATACCTTGAAAATAGTCAGATTTTAAATGGTACGAACAATTTAAATATTTTTTGTAGTCGTACGTATTCCTAGCCAGATTTCAATATAGTCTCGTTCAACTCGGCGCTCGGCTGTCTCCGTAAATCCTTGTCGGAGATTTACGGTGTCAGCCGAGCGTTTGGTTGAACGAAACCAGAGTTCACTATTGCTTGGATCCATACGAGAAATATCTTTATTACTGATACATAGTTTGATTGAATTAATTTTATCTTTAAATATTATTTAACATGATTCATATGGGGGTTTCTCGACATTCTTGTCGAAAAAGTCCAACAATTCATATAATAAAAATGTGCGAAATTCAAATTAGAAACTATATGTACTTGTCATGCAAAATAACATAACTTTGAATTCCCGTCAGTTCTTCAGTACTTTGATTTCAAATTTTATCTGTTTGTTTTTTAAAGATTTCAAAAAGCAATGGAAATAAAAGGCTTTTGAATAATATTTAAATGTTTAAATGACTTGTAGTTATGGGCCTATTCAAATATATATATATATATATATATATATATATATATATATATATATATATATATATATATATATATATATATATATATATATATATAAATCATTGTTTCATTTATGTACAATAAATAATAAAGCCATGACAGAAACTGCCAACACGTTTTCTATTACTGTGTTCTGTCGAAATAATTGGTAAACACTAGTTCAGCATCATACAAACATGCAATGCCATCCCATGTTATCTTACAAGCCACTGCTATTACACTGAAGCTTAAACACGCAAAGCTGTTTTAAAATTTTAAATTAAGTATAGAATCTTTAAGCATCATAAAACCCCACAACCGCATGTTTGTTATGAATGAAGCTTATTGCCGAGGGAAGACAGTCCCATATTTTAAAAACTGACTTGAATTTTTGACCGAAAAAGCACTGTGACAGTTTTTCTGTTCAAAAAAGTATCTTAGATTAATAACAGGTAATAATTTAACTTTATATCTGATAAAGAGTATGGTCCAAACATTTTTTTTAAAACCCATAAAAATATTAACATTAATGATAATAGAATGATCATTATTGAGAGGAAACTCTCTAATGCAATGAAATATTAGCCAGTTTCGTTAATGACTGCTAAATCAGTGCAAGATGTCACTTACGCAGTGCCAGATGAAAAATAAAAATTTGAAAAATTAACATCTATTTTATGCATATAAAATCGATGACTTTATTTTACAGGAAAGGGTAATCTGAATTTTGGTCGGGATCGGCCTGTGGCCTCCTTTTTTTTATTTAAGTCTGAAAGCTCGGGATCAACACTCTTTTCCAAAAGTTGCTGAATAGAGAGTAGGTTGAAAAATTGTAGGGGAGAATTTTTGAAATTATATGCTGTAAAACATTGATAGAAATATCAAAATTTTCACCATCATTATAACTATTAATATTAATGACTTTCAACGAAGTGCATCCTGCTTTTCGGAAAATTACAGTTCCTCAAATAAAAAATTACAATTTAATTTAATTAACAGCATACAGTAGGCCTAATGGTATTCAAATCGTGCATATTTCCTATTTTAAATAATGCATATTCATTTATAGTACGTCACTTTTAACTCATATGAGCCTACGTCAATCGTTCAGGAGCACAAGTCTAATTAATTAGACCAATATTGATACGTGTATTTCTATTGCTGCAATGTATTTAAGGTTGTATTATATACCACTGACATATATCTCTTTATAAGAGGCAGTCATTATAATTTAATTGCCCAGTTACATTGCTATATCAAACAGCACAATATACTGCCGCTACTTTTCGAGACATTAAATTAATAGTAATATAAAAAGTGAAGTACAACATGCCCATGTTGTTTATATCTTAGTTCATCATTAATTTAATTTTATCATTGATAAAAGCGTTTCCTCCAGTTAGAACATGGTTTGTGGTTCAGTCAATCAGATTTTCAAAAACGATCTTTTTAGTCATCAAAATCCATCCTAGAAAATGATCTTTTGCTTAATTAATCTTTTGAAATAAATGTTAACTCCTATGAATCAAAGAGTTTGTTTTGAGCAACAGCTAAAACATACAGTTAAAATACATCTTAAAAACCCATTTCTACAATACGAGCGCCAGGACCACCAACCTTCTTGGACTCGCATCATCTGGGGTCAGCGACCAACAGAGTTCTGTCGTAGCTGATCAGGACAACCTAAATCACGTTCTTGGAGGCCTCATCAACATCTATAATAAAAACAGATTTGTTCATGCAATAAAGTTTGCAGAAAATTGTACTCAATTTCTTCTATGAAATCCTGTACAAAACTTTGCCCATTAACTTTACTATAGCGATAGCAATTGATTGCAGAATTGTTTATCATGATCGAAATTCGTTCCGACCAAATAACTGGTTTCTCGTATGAAAATATGTAGGTTTTTGACATGGTATTATTTTTTAAAGTTTTTTTTAAATAACACAGAAAGTGTGATATGAATATTCTGTTCATGTGTAAATAAAAATAAAATACCGGTATAAAAATCACATTTCATTATAATTATTCAAAAGAAAATCTTAAACAACAAGCAAAAAGATATAAATTAATAGTTTTACTTACCACATGTAGAAATATTTCAGTCCGTTCTACTTCTCAAAACAAAGTCTGCCCATGAAAAGTATTTATATTCAGATATCCGTTCGAAATTATTATCCTTTGGGATTGTAGTAACATTTACGTGTCCGGTTTAGACAATTGCGTTTTTATGCAATAAAAAGATGTCGAGTAAAAGTAAAATAAACACATTGTAGGTAGATTGTAACAGTACTTATTAGTATTACCTTTGATGATGTATGACAAGCTGAGCAGACAAGGCAGTGACATCTTGTTTTAACAGTCATTACAACACACAGTCCCTAAAACGCTCTACTTTCCTACTTGAATGGTAAGCGCACTCTGAGCGAACGGTGAGCGCACGCTGAATGGAATTTGCAATTGGTGAGCAATTTTAACGGTAATTGGTAAGCGAACGCGGAGCGCAAACGCGAGTGCAAAGTGATCGGTGAACACACAGTGAACGATATGTGAACGCAAGATGAACGATTTATCGGAAAGCCTTGGGAGTTATTTTTACATTGTATTTCGTCGGTAATCAGGAAAAAATAATAAATAAACTACATGTACGATTGTTATCAGCCAAAATATGATATTATCTGATTGAACGATCGATAAGTGAACGCTAAACGAACGGTGAGAGCAAAGTGAATGTTTTGTGAACGCACGGTGAGCGCACGAAGAAACGCTCGCGAAATATGGGAAACTAGAACGTTCAGACAGTTATACAGAACAATTTCCTCCACAAGCCACGGGGTCTTAACGGTCTCTAATTTAACTTCATCAGATAATATTTTCGAAAAATATAAAAGAATTTAATTTAAAATTGCATTAACATATACATTATTCTATACAACTAACCGATTACTGATTGTGTAAACGGTTACCATCGTTCCGACCAAGTAACCGTTTAACCAGTTAGAGATTGCCATCCGCACTTTTTTTTTATTACAAAAATACAACAAAACTAACAAAATATCTTAATATTAAGGGTATGTATATACATAAATAACCTAATAAAGCTACCATTCTGTTCCAACAGCTACCAGTCAGAGAACTCATAAACCATGTTCTATCTTGAAGTCGTCAGCTACTTGAATAATTAGCTCATACCTATACCCAATATTCATCTGAATTTTATAATAAGAAATAAAGTCAACACTAGAACAAAGCTACTCCAATTTATCAGTCAGACTTGCAAACTGTAGGGTGTAAGACTAAATAGCGAGCGGTTCTCTCTGCAACATTGTGGGGAGAAAGGTCTTTGAAACTGATCTTTAACAAAGTGGCTTCTTCGGTTGTGATAGCATCAGGGGTTTCCAGTGCTGCTGCCAATTCAACGGAAGAAAACATTCAAGAGGAAACCATGACAGAAAACTACGCAGAGTTCGAAAAATCGACCGAGCGGTTTCCCTAGGTGCTCGAAATCTCCATTCGTAGCTTCACTTTTCGTGTAAGTGAAATCCCTTTAGGACTGATTGCGATTTTGGCTGTTATTGTGTGCATAATAATAGGATCAATGGTCAGTTGACTGGCATAAGAGAGTCATCTGGGTAATCAGATTTTCATTAGAAACATATTTCTGTTCTTTTATTTTTCGCGCTTTGGTAATGAACAAAAATATCATTTTTTGTTTGACAGTTGGATTACGCTGGTATGTCAATGTATTGGTATTACTATACGGAACCTTCAACTGAAAAGGATGGTATTAGTTATTGGTTTTACTTCATTTTTGCGGAGTAAAATTTGCCATAATCGCTTTCTAACTTTAACAATAAACTATCTAGTTTTTCTTTTTCTAACATAAATGTAGAATCCTCACTGTAGAAAGTACATTTTGCAACATAAGTGACTGAGCAATTAGTTGTTAGCGCATTACTGATGGTACTTATTCAAAAGTACAACTGGCTACGAAATGAAATTAACACCAAAGATGCGAACTTATGAACTTCATTCATAATTTGTTCCTGTTGTACAGAAACGATATGGAGACATTCATGAGGCGTCTGGCGAATTCCCTCGTCAGAGATTCGAAAATAACTTTGGGCAACAATCCAAAACGGCACGTATAGAGACCTTCATCAACGACGCCTTTACGCCTTTAGAGATGAATTTATCCAATGTACGTACACATAATCCTAATTTTAAATTTTTAATAGATTGTACACTATCATTTTTTATAAACATTTATATTTTTTCTCCAAATTGACATTTCTATAAAAGGAATAATATTTTCTATTTTTATGTTGATAAGAACACTGTTTTAATGTTTTACATATCTACGGTACTCATTACAAAATTTCAGATCACAAAGAACACAATGCCAACGTCGGACCCCCACGCTTACGAGAAGAGGGTGTCCATATCTGACCTCAATACCATGCTTGGTACAGAGGTGGGTGTCCTATCAGTCTGTAAGTTCATTTTAAAGCTGATTGGTTGAAAAGGGTGAATGACAAGATAGGGTCATTGGGGGCCAATAAGACAAGGTATTTCGTGGGGTTTTTTTTAATGATGATATAGTTACACATTCAACAACCAATGCTTCTTGCGTGGAAGTTGGATTATTTATGATTTCAGTTTTTTAACACTTACATACCATCCCACTGATAAAGTATCTTGTAAATAAATGTAAAAATAATTCTAAAGTTGGTGTTGAATAATGTAATGATGTGATGTATAATATATTCATCAAATGTAAATTTGTAATGGGCGATATCATATAGCAATGTAACTGAGAGTGCGAAATATGATTATATATATATATAACTAACATGTATATCACATGCAGAATGTTGAACATCTACCTGGTCTGGAAGGTGATGGATCCCTATGACGTAGAACTTTCCGAGGAGTATGTCCCCGCCAGCCGCGAGTTTTACGTAGATAGGGTGTGTTCCCGTTGTGCACACATTTGATAATTGGGTATACAGCAATAGGTGTGATTTGTGTTGTGATAGCAATTAAAGTCTGCTTTCAGTCAAAGCTTTTACCAGGATTTTTTACTTGTGTTTAATTATTCATTCATCAGCGCCATGAAACAAGAAATATATAGATATTTTGTTGTGTTTTAGACTTATCTAATAACTAATAACTGTCACCATTTTTTTTCACTTGATAAAATAAAGATCATATTAATATTATTAGTCTTAAATTTCCACTGAAAATAAGGATTAGAAGACTTTTACATTTTTGCCCATTTACTTTTAATATAAAACTCGATGAATTGAGGACAAATTGCTGGTCCCGAGCCAATTGAAAGCTGATTCAGTGGATAATTATATGATAAAGGTAGCAATATTTTTGTAAAATTGAGAGTTGCTGTACTTGAAGGCTTATGAGTGTTGCTAAAATTCATGAAATGAATTTTAATGATTATCATTAGTTAGAGGGGTGTCTCTTGTTGAAATTTATATGCAATATGTAGGCCCCTTATGTTAGGTACATGAGAATCAGAAGTAAAATGCGAAACCTGCGGCTTTGACTGTTGTGCTGACTTTACACAGTGAAATTGCAAGTTACAGACGGGAGGTAAAATAACACGAAAAGTAGGTGGATGGGACATTGTAAACTATACACCGGTAAGTTTCTGACATGTGATAGTGCAGCATGCACGCGGTACGGAAGGTCAACCCTCTGCAGGGAATTAGCTGGGGGAGGTCTAAAAAGCTGAAAAATCATGAAAAATTAGCAAAATATGAAAGGGTCAAAATCTCATAAAAACCAGTATGTAGAGAATTTTACAGGTTTTGATTAGCAATTTTCTTCAGAAATTGGTGATTGGCCTTATAAAGAGTGAATTAAAGGTATTTGTGCTGAATGGGAACTGAGGAAATTCTAGTTACAGAGTTCCGAAGACATGCATCCCTTGGCTACAATGAATTGGATAAAAAAAACTGTCCCCTGCCACCAAAGGGGAAAACTACACGGACAGTCATGTGGGGTACTCCGTGTCTCTTTTTATAACTTACATTGTAGCTGCAAAATATGTAAAACGCACGTTTATAATTAGTTGTTTGGTATCAACAGAAAGATGATTATGAAAAGAAACTGACCTTTATCACAAAATATTTCAATCTTCGAAGTAGCAGCCTTGACAGTAGATCTTATGATCGACATCACCGCTTTAGTATATTGCGGGTCACTTTTCTGGATTTTCAAATCAGTAGCTCAATAAATTCCGACAAAAATAATAATTTAATTAAATATTGATTCGATATACCTCAAACTGAAGAAGGTTGAAAATGTTTGAATCAGGTCTACATTTGAAAGGTTTTGTGAAAAAATATTTTCAGTTTTTGAAGCATATAAAATTGCCTATTTATCATCATATCATCATACATTAATTTGTCTAATAGTATTTTCTTCGATTATTCAAGCCACAGCATAAATGAAAATAATTAGCAGCGTTTTCTTTAGACACATATCCTCCATTTATGTAAGCAAAAACAATAAATGAATATTTATATATGATATTTTCTTTTCAAACTTGTAGCTGGAACTGGAACGAGCTGCTGGTGCCCGCCGGACTCCTTCAGTTCCCGTTCTACGACTACACGCTCCCTCACTTCATGAACTTTGGCTCTATGGGAAGCCATATAGCTCACCATCTTGTTTATGGCATCGATCACTCAGGTATTTTGTCCTCTTAATAAGTTTCAATGAATTATTGTATCAATTTCATCATTTGATTTTTCAATCGTATGTTATAACGACTTTTCTTCATTTTGAATTAAAATTATACATAAAGACCTTTTATGACCAGCTGTGTTCAGTGACATGCTAGGAACAACATGTATCGGAAATAATAATTTAATTCGATGGAATAGGGTGTTTTACAATTCATGTGAATATTTCATTCAAATTCAGAACTTACATAATTATCCATAAAACACATTGAGTTTCTTTCACTTCAGGTGGATACTACAATGTGGAGGGCGTGTTTGAGGATTGGTGGAGCAACAGGACGACCAACAAGTGGATAGACGCCAAGAAGTGTGTGGAGAACTACTACAACAACCAGAGCATGGGTCCATTCACCATCCCAGGACAGACCATTCCTGTCAAGGTCTCTGGTATTGTCCTGGACCATTAGAGCAAACGTGCTTTCTTCCGTGTTCCGAAACTATTTTTCATATTGCTGTGTGAATTCCTGGTTTTCCGTTTTATATATGATCTTATAGAATAGAAATTTTATTAAATACACAACTTTTTCAATCTTATTAAAGTAGGACTTGTTAATCGCTCTTCAACGATACGTTGTAAAGATTTAACAACATCCTGTTTGAGTCACCTCAGAGCCTATATTTTTATTCTTATCATGTGTCTATGTTCAGGTACCAGTCAATGGATTAAGATGGTCAGCAGAAGCAATGGCTGAAACTAGTGGAGTCCAGATAGCTTACAAGGTAAACATCCTTATTTACAAACCAACTGATTTCTATCATATCTACGGTACAGTAAGGTTCACTTATTCATTAATCAAATGATGCTAGGGATTTTATATGCATTGAACTGGGTGGAATTTATTACTTGTATTTTGTTTTGAAGGCTTACAAGAAATGGGTTCAGAAGAACGGTGGAGAGAAACTGGCTCCTGGATTAGGTCTGACCAACGACCAGATGTTCTTTGTCTCATATGCGCAAGTATACAATGTTAATGCATGCATTAACCAAAGCTAGCAGTTACTCGTCGTATACTATATACAATGTATATAAATATAAAAATAAAAATACATGTATATTGTCCGCGAAGGTGAAAATAAAATTCTTTTGAAATATCTTGATATACAATAAACAAATGTTTATTTTGAAAATACCTCTTTTTATTAATAAAATTTTTATATTTTAGGTGTATTTTGGCGATTCTACTGTTAAACATTAATATTGATTTCGTTTACACTCAGGCTAGCTACTACAATAGAAATGACAATGTCGCCTACTACAATGCCGTCCGAGGAACAGTGTCGGAAGACATTAGGTAAAACAGAACAGAACAATCTGCTATTTTATTGCTTTGTTCATCTGTTCATTTTGAAAAAAAAACCCCAAAATATGCTTTGATAAAAGTTTAATGGTCCTGAAAATTAAAGCGAAATTTACATACATTTTGCAGAACAAACAGTGCCTTGGCACAGATTAAGGAATTCTCAACAGAATTTAACTGTCCAGCAAAGACGCCCATGAATGCGGAAGTTAAGTGTGCCATGTATGGATAGAACCGAAAACGGATCCATTTCAATGCAAGAAGTTTTACAAACGTCACGTGAAATCATCTGCACACACCAAGTGTTGGAAATGAAGTTTGCAACAATAAACTTATTCATTTTGTGAATTATTTGGAAACTCACTCCAATATACTCAATTCTAAGCAGATATGATCGTTTTAATGCCTATATAAAGCATTGTCAATAATATACCCAGTCTACTTAATATTGGTAATTGAAAGCGTGCATAATATACAATCATATATGTACATGTATATAATAATAAATCTTTATTAACATACTCTATTAATAATCCTGACAAACCGTATTACACATTCCCAGGACGTTGTACAGGAATTTCAAATAAATTTTTGAAAAGTTAATTTGTGTTTTAGTATTCTGTTAATTTTTATTATAAAAACTAACTTAAATCAAACAGCTTCAGCAGTATTTTTAATATCTAAACTATACTCGTCAATTTTCTGCACTTAGCCACACAATAATATTGAAGTAATATTAACCGCCCTGTAAACCTCTTGAAGCCATGCATGTTTTTGCGCTTGTACAATTCCAATCAAAGATTGAAAAGATATTTCAAACTGTTAAAAAAAATTTGGCTTGTAAAATCGCTCCCCTTAGAGACGCTATGAAAGCGTATCCTTTTAAAGTAATTTAACAACTGTTATATAAATTGAAAACTTTATTAGGTTAACATAATGGCGCCCCATTGAGGATCGCAAGTGCCCCATACCTTTTCACAAGAGACAGTTGCCCATGAACTAACAAAAACAATGTACTAAATGTTCAATATGAAAACTAGCTACAACTCAAGTCTCTTCATGCGAGAAAGCTCCGAGACCATGCGAGGATCCAGAATTTTTTCCCAAGAGGGTCCGAGGGATAATTATATTGTTTTGCCGAGGGTTAGGGGGGTTGATATAGGCCAATTTTCTATAATTTTACTGAGCGAATTTAATAATTCTGAGTTACCCTGGTGGGGGCCGGATCGACCCCTTCTTCCTCCCTAGATTCGAGCATGAGGTCTGTAGCTCTACGGAAAAGATACTGTAACAGCTCCTCATATAAAAAATAAAATTTACAGCACACAGTAATGGTATTTAAATCTAGCATTTATACTATTTTTAAACAATGCATATTTATTAACATAAAGTCGCTTATAACTCATATAAGCCTACGCCAATCGTTCAGGAGCACAAGTCTACAGTGTAGCTATATAATTAGAACAATATTGATACATGTATTTCTATTGCTGCAAATGAAAAGCTGGGTAAAGTTTTTATCTATTTGTAAAAGTCTATAAAATTGTTTCTTACATATACAATTTGTTATCAATACTCTAATTACATGTACTTGCACATTTTTTTTCCTTCGAAGAGCCCTTAAGATAGATTTATAAAGTTTCGCTATCCGGCAATTGGAATTGGCATTTGGAAAAAAATTATTAAGTATAATTCTCACACTTTTAAGAGCCCGTAAGAGAGATAAAAGAAATTTGGCTCTCTGTCAAATTGAATTGTCAATTTGACAAAAATAACGCCATTTCCGTAAAGACAAATACATTTCTTCAGACTTGGCCCAACTTAATTACAATAAAAGTGTTTGCTGGACCAATTATTGATATTGTATCGTAATTTTTCAAGAGCCCATAATAAGATAGAATAATTATATAAGGCGATCCGCTTATTAATTTGAAGTGCTACTTTGACAAATTATAAAGTATTACATGTATAATTGCATATTTTTTTCTTTCAAGAGCCCTTAAGAGAGATTTCTTGAGACGAATTAATTGAATTTGGCTATCATCCAATTTGAATTGCCATTTTGACAAAATCATAAAGTATAATTCTCACACAAATTTATGTAAGAAATATTGTAAATTTAGAGCGGGTAATGCTAAATTACCTATTGAGATAGGTAGATGGTTTAATATTCCTTCCTGGAGAAAACAGAATTTGTAAATTACTAGTATTTGCCTGCAATGGAATTGGGGATAAATTTCACTATCTTTTCAAATGTACTGATGTATATATATCCAGTTCAAGGGTTATATGTTTACCAAAATATTTCATAAGAAATCCAAATGTTTTGTTAAATTTGAAACACTGTTTAATGTCACAAACATAAACCAACTTACCAATATTTGTAAACTATTAGATACTATATTTTAGAGAGTTAGCTCTCTTGGTAAAATTTATCTATTTACCGCCATTTGTTTAAAGATCAGCATATTTTGTCGTACTAAGCACATTTACAGTGTAACTTAAAGATATGATAAAATACCATGTTGGGCCAATTTGTGATAGTTCGTTTTCTTAATTTATAAGACTTTAAAAGAGAATAATATAAAAATTGGCCGCCTTTTTTTCCTTTATTACCGCCATATTTTCTCGTAGCCAGCATAAAGTTTTTTTTATTGACGGAGATGGGTCAGAACGTTAGAAGGCTTGTGAAGTTTGCATAACCGATGACCATAAAGAAATATTAGCCACTTAATTAACAGTACTTTTGTAGGCGACATAACCTAGAGATGCACCTTCAGATCAAAACAGACAATATCTAATATATTAAATTTAACAATGTGATACATTAACCTGTTAACCTGGAAACATAAAATAAAGAGCAGATAATCACCGCATAAATGCTGCCGGGATAATTACCGCCCATTCAAAAATTTAAAACAGAGAAGAAAAAAGTATGTGGTTGTAGCAATTTTAAAAATTTGAAACATTGGAAGCTTCAGGCTCAAAGTTGTTGACGCATGCCTCGTCCGGAGACACAAATTTGTAAAAAAAAATCCCACAGTTATAGAAATACATATATTATTGAAATCTTGGCTTAAATATGACTTTTCAATCTATATTTGGAGTGAGAATACCTACAATGTATGCATTAAATAAACAATTATGAAAGAAATTTTCAAGAACACTAATGTCATAGAATATAATCTGTGGTTTATGCTGAATATCTGTGCTATGGAGAACAATGCTATTTTATACAAATGTGCAATTTGATCAGAAAGTTTTATAAATTTAGCTGCAGATTGACTCGTGAAAGGTTTTTTTTGGGGTCCTGACATTTGCCATGCAACTATTGATGATCAAATTAGCAAATGATTTTCAAATATTTGAATTTTATGAAATTAAATTAAAGTTTCCAATGATAACATTTATCATTTGGAAAATTTGTGTAATAGATTTGCATCTTGATTGTAAAACCGCATCAAAAATTTTGTCATGTCTTTTGCCTTAAAATTATGTACTGATTTTCGTATTTAAGTTTATATGGTGAAAAATAGGGCATACATGTCAAATCATGGGAGCAAAATGTAGGGGGTTTTTCTTTAGCGATCGGAGAAAAAAAGTCACGTAAACAGGAAACAAGTTTGATAGCTGCATTAATTAGTTTTCAATTGTTTCCTTATATGGTAATATCAACTGTATATAAAACGATGATTTCATATACATGTACAGTGAATACATCACGGCTTTTGGAAGGACAATGAGGACTGTTTATCTGGTTCTGGCTTTCTGTCTGCTGCAAGGCGTTGAGGGGTACTCCTTACACCAGGAGACACAGCTCCATGCAAATCTAACCACCAAATATGATCGGAAGATTAGACCTTATCAAAACCAAACGGAACCCATACAAATCAGCATGGACTTTTACATGGAGAAACTCAAAGAGTTCTCGGAACAGGAAAACAAGATAAGCGTTGTAGGATCCCTCTCTATAGAATGGAAAGATTTCCGTCTCACTTGGGATCCAACAGACTATGATGGCGATCTGAATCAAACATCTCTTTTTGTTTCTGATATATGGGCACCGAATTTGTTTTTGCTAAATCCGTATGAAAAACAAACGCCAGTTCTTTCAGATGGTACAGCCTGTACCATACAGTCCAATGGATATGTAACATGCCTGCTGGCTGACAATTTTGAAACAACGTGCAGTGCCGATATTTCGAATTACCCCTTTGATACTCAGATCTGTACATTGAAATTTTACGTTCAAGGATCTTTTGCTTCAAACACACTTCTCCAAAATGCATCATCAACCATTCGCTTGGACTTATATGAAATCCATGGACTGTGGTATCTAACCGGCACACGTAATTATGTTCAAACGTATCGGATTCGTGGGATAAGTTGTGAAGTTTTGCAACTTGAACTTAAAATGAAAAGGCGAAACAGCTATTGCGTATATAACATTTTGCTGCCAATCTTTTTTCTAAATCTCATTCAGTTGTTTGTTTTCTTTTTGCCCTTGGAATCAGGCGAGAGAGTTGGTTTTTCCATGACTGTTCTTTTATCCGTAGTAGTATTTTTCACCATCATTCAAAGCAAATTGCCCGAGTTTTCTAAACCAAGTTTATCACCTCTTACTTTTAAACTGTTAGTTGATTTCCTGACAAGTATCTTTATAGTGTTATTTGTAGTAGTAATAACCTTCTTTTATCATAAAAAAAATCACGAAAGAATACCCAGATTTATGAGAGAATATATCGAAAAAACAAAGGAAAAAAATGGTAATGAAAAAGAACTTCTCAACATTACTTGGAAAGATGTTGCAAAGCTTCTAAATCGATGGGTTAGTAGAATAATTTTCGTTTGTTTGTATTTTAACTTTTCATTTTATATGATTTTCAACCAAGTTACTTCTGTAAACGAGGTCGAAATTTCAAAATAAAAACGAGAGCGTCTATCCAAAATATTTTGAGTCATCTAAATACAATGAAATTATTATAACTATTAAAACATCAGAGAATTTGTATTTAAAAAAAAACAATACCTGCATAATGTTTATTATTATTTTTACTGTAAACGTATTACATTTGGCTGTGTATTCAATCTAGCGTGTTTGGCGGTAAAGGGTGTCCGCTAAATCAAGTACATAGCCAGATGTAATATATATAAGTAGATGAATAGGTACATTCAGGAATGCGCTAAATCAAATCCACGCCAACTTGTTGAAAAATCATATTCCGCCAACTATCGTACACGCTAAATATAATAAGTTTACAGTAATATCCACCCTTTATAATTTTATTTTAAGTTATATTCACTTGTAGCATTTATCTTGACTTTGTTTGCTTATTATTTTTTTTTAATTGTCTATTTGTTTGTTTGTTTTTTTAAAGATTTCAAAAAGCAATGGAAATAAAAGACTTTTGAATAATATTTAAATGTTTAAATGACTTGTAGTCATGTGCCTATTCAAAATGCATATTAGTCTGCTTAAAGTTGTCATTGGTATTATTGATACTATTTTTGTTATTATTTTCATTATTGATTTATTGCTGTACATTTTTTGTCATATTATTTTTGATGATTTCTCTTCTTTCAGTATTTCATATGTAGAGCACGTATTTAATATTTTGTCTCAACATTCTTTGGTAAATAAAATTTTGTAAAAATTCAACTACATAATTTCTACAAAAATGCAAATTTATAAATGTCATTTAATCTCACATAATGTTGCATAGATATATCTCATATATCTCAATCTGTATAATTGCTATTTCATAATACTTTATTGTAATGATTAAAAAATATCATGGTATGGTTTTCTCCGAATTAAACCTTCGATGATTGCTTTAAAATTTGAAAATTAGTTTACCATGATAAATATTTCCCCTTTCACGTTTGTTTCTTATTTTTATGGCATCGATGATGTACACAGACAATAAACAAAAGGGTGCTTACATTGCACTCGTGTGAAGTCGATGTAGTTCGTTGCCATTTATCATTGTCATTGACATACAGTTTTATTCCTGGTAAAATCATAAACAACGTCATCAGGCAGTTCAATACCATTCATCATTGAATTTTAATCAATATCATTGACTTGATCATTGTTTTATATGTCAATATCATTGTTTCATTTATGTACAATAAATAATAAAGCCATGACAGAAACTGCCAACACGTTTTCTATTACTCTGTTCTGTCGAAATAATTGGTGAACACTAGTGAAGCTTCATACAAACATGCAATGGATTCCCATGTTTTCTTACAAGCCGCTGCTATCACTGAAGCTTAAACATGCATAGCTATTTTAAAATTTTTAATTAAGTATAGAATCTTTAAGCATCATAAAACCCCACAACCCCACAAATTTTTGAACGAAAAAGCACTGACAGTTTTTCTGTTCAAAAAAGTATCTTAGATTAATAAGGGGTAATAATTTAACTTTATAACAGATAAAGAGTATGATCCAAGCATTTAAAAAAAAACACCATAAAGATATTAACATTAATGATAATAGAATGAATATTATTGAGAAGAAACTCGCCAATGCAATAAAATATTAGCCAGTTTTGTTGACGACTGCTAAATCAGTGCAAGATGTCACTTACTCAGGACCTAATGAAAAATCTAAAATTTGAAATATATAACGTTTTAAAAACATTCATAGAAATATCAAAATTATTACAATAATTATAACTCTTTTAATGACTGTCAACGAAGTGCATCCCGCTTTTCGGAAAATTACAGTTCTATCACCATGTAAAATGTATATTTTACATGTTCCGACTATTTTCTATAGTTTAGCTTGTTGGTAAATTAACGTTATTCACTCTTCTTAATTATCGTGAAATTCCTCCTGACTGTGATGTGATAGAATGCAAATTAATGTTTATCAAACGCCTTAACTGTAACAAAGAAATAGGACATCAAAGTAATCAAGTGTAGCTTTGGGAAAGATACTTATTAGAAAGGCGGGATTGAAGGACAATGGTTTCAACTAAGAAATGTGTGTTTGACACTAATAGAGTTAATGCAATTACATAACAATTAGCGGATTAACGCAGGTGAATAAATGGGCGTTTACCTGGACGATGGTCAGTTAGGATCAAGAAATATATTCTCTGATTGGGTGATTTATACATGTCAATTATTTAGAGGGTCACGCCAGTAATATAATATTATATGTTTTAGAGATGATTGAAGTTAGTTGAAGAGAAAAAGTTGAATAGAGTCAGAGTTCGATAGATAGAGGTTAAGAGTCAAGATACAAGTCGTCCGTCTAATCCGTTACGTTTTCCCTCACTGTCATATGTAGGTTAACATTAAGTTAGAATTATTAATAAGCGAGTTCCCCCTTTTTAATGTGTACGGAGTGGAGAGTAACTGTTTGTAAAATTGTGTTATTAACTGGAATTAATGTGGAAAATACAGCGAGTGTTGAGCTAATTCCCTAGTAATCGCCCGGGACAGAAAATACCCCATACGGTACAAACCCGGCGGTTATAATTGGTGGAGAATCCGGGTACGATCCACGGACCTCGGCCAAGCGAGATTTCCCCAAACCTCAACTTACCAGGACCCACAGCCTCAACATGGACTGACATGCATTTCCGACCACAGTGGCAGTTTTCGGCGCCGGTGTGCAGTAGATGTAATCGACGGCATTACAACGCCTGCAACGCTTTGGAGAAACGATGTCACCGATGTGGACAGGATGGACATTTTGGCAGAGCGTGCAGAAACATTGGATCCCGAACTGTATATAAAACCGAACCGAAAAGAAAACGAGATTTTCAGCGACTCCGAGAACACAACGAAAGAAAGAAACTCCTCAGAGCACTTCCGTTTTCCAAGTTAAGTGACGCCGCTTTTAAACAATGTGTTAGTGATAAGTCTGTTTTCATGTTAGATTAAAAAGCAAATATGAAGAAATTTCAAGAAACTATCGCGACTTTGAAAACGGACAACTTGCAACTAGATTCAAAAGTAAAGCAACTTTCGTCGGAACTGGAAGATAAAGACGACAAAATCAAATTTTATACGGTTTGTCTAAGTGGTGTTGTTTCGGACGGAAGGAAAATGCGATCCATAATTTCGGAGTACCAGTGGCTTCTGGATAATTATGAAATGGAACACATCATCTTGCGATCTATTAAAAGAAATTGTGTATGCAGGACAGAATCGGAGATCGACAGCGAGTTTTTACGTAAAGAACATCGGCGGATAAAGAAATTCGGAATTGACTTTGTGCTTAAATCATAACAATATAACATTAACTTTTTAGTCTTTTTGTAATGTGGACTGTCAATTATAGTTTTGCGTTAATTGTAAAGGAAATTGTTTCATGTATGCGGCATGTGTAAAATGAGTTGAAATTTTATTAGTTTAGAATTATAAAATTAGTTTAAAAGAGGATTATTTTGTAGCAGGGAGGAGTTGTCGTGTACAAATTTTGATTATCAATAATCTAAATTTTTGTAAAGGACAGGTTATCGTGTCGAAGATTTTACTTCTGTTTATTTTGTTTTTCTTATAAATTTTAGCGCGATTTTAATCAAAATACTTTCTCAGGGTTTGAATATGGCTATATTGTTCGGAAAAAGCTTTTGTTGGGTTCAAATGATGGTTAATCTCATTTACTCGTTTATCTAAATTCATGATAGTAAAAACGTCAAATGTCTTAGAGTTTTAGATAATTGAATTTCCTCACCTGTCATCTTTATTTTGCTAAAAGCATTTACAGGCATTATATACTTCAAAGGGAATTAATTGGCTAGGTAATTTACTTAGGGATTAACTCAGGTGTCATGGTCTGAGCTATTATTCATTTATCGTTTTACACATGTTACATAATTTTTGTTTTATATACCGTTGAAATTCTTTTGTACAATAGTCGGAATCGGACAGCCGTCCCGATATCACCGATTTGTATCAAAATTACTGTCAGATCCTAAATAAATGTTGAACAGCTGATTGGACTTTGCTCGGTTACTTTTACCAAATTGAGGGCTACTACCCGAGTGTTGATCGGGTTATAGTACAGCCGAGTGTTGATCGAGTTGTACAGTAGTCCTTATTGGTGGTGCTAATTTTATTGTCGGTAATCGTCCCAAACCTTTCTGGACTAACGTGAATAACGTTAATTTACCAACAAGCTAAACTATAGAAAATAGTCGGAACATGTAAAATATACATTTTACATGGTGATAATAGCAATAATTGATTGCAGAATTGCTTATAGGTTAATCGCAATTCGTTCCGACCGACTAACCAGTTACTCGTATGAAAATACGTAGGTTTTTGACATGGTATCATTTTTTTAAGTTGTTATAAACAGGAAGTGTGATATGAATATTCTGTTTATGTGTAAATAAAAATAAAATACCGGTATAAAAATCACATTTCATTATGATAATTCAAAAAGAAATCTTAAACAACGAGCAAAAAGATATAAGTTAGTTTTACTTACCGGTACCACATGTAGAAATATTATAGTCCGTTCGACTTCTCAAAACATAGTATGCCCATGAAAAGTATTTATTTTTAGATATCCGTTTGAAATTATTATCCTTTGGGATTGTAGCAACATTTACGTGTCCGATTTAGTCAATTGCGTTTTTTTATGCAATTAATTAGTGTCGTGTAAAAGTAAAATAAACACATTGTAGGTAGATTGTAACTGTACTTTGTACTTATTAGTTTTATCTAAATGATGTATGAAAAGCTGAGCAGACAAGGCAGTGACATGTTGTTTTAACAGTCATTACAACACACAATCCCTAAAACGTTCTATTTTCCTACTTGAATGGTGAGTGAATTGTTGAATGGCTGTGTTCTGTTTTTGCTCTCCGTCGAAAATGTAGATTCTTCCATTAAAAGTGGTATTCGGGTGAGATGATCGACTCACATCGATGGGAACACGAAGGAACTAGAAGGAACTTCATTATGGAAACATCGTAAGTGTCTTAATGAAAATTAAGAAGGTTTCCGGAAAGTTTTATTTTGTTTTGTGATTGACTGAGGTATGTGAACTCTTCTCACATTCTGTTATACCAGACTTAAACTCTGCAGTAACGTTCAGTATTATGAGTGATAAAAATAAACGTAACTTAAGTGACATTTCTCTGCCATATTCTGACGTTGCAACCAAAAAAACTCGAGAAGGATCACTAAACAACCTAACACTTAACAACTCCGTAATGGAGGGGGTATCACAACAACCCGGGGCGCCAGTATGCAGTTCCACTCCAGACACTCCAGACACCCACCACCCCCCGACGATGCTGCATCATCCACCCCCACCCTTTGGTTACCCAGCTCAGTACTTTGTCAATCCCCAGCCCCTGACACTATCCAGCGATGACCTACAAAAGATAGCAGACGTTGTCAGCGCATCCGTCAGAGCTTCGATCAGAGAGGAGGTCCAGGACTTAATCCAGCAGATGGTAGAACCAATACGGGCCGAGGTCAACCTTTTGCGCCAGGAAAACGAAAACCTACGTCTGCAGTTAGATGAACTGGAGCAGTACGGTCGACGGTCACTCATCCGTGTCTCTGGTATACCTGAAACCCCTGAGGAATCAACCACAGAAAAGCTCCTGGAAGTAACATCATCCGTGGGAGTTGCGCTTACATCCTCCGATATCGTTACCTCTCATCGCGTCGGTGACCCACGTAAACAAAGACAGTCACCGAGACAAATCATTGTCAGACTCCAATCCACCGACGTCAAGTTCTCACTGATGAAGGAGGCCAAGAAGCTGCGGAAAAACTCCGAAACCAGGCACATCATCATCAACGAAGACTTAACAAAATACCGCGATCGTCTTCTGTACTTGTGCAGGCAGCTGTGTCGTGAACGCAAGTTGAAGCAGGCCTGGACATCCAACGGCAAGATCAGCGTCCGTGACTTTGGGGACAGGACTTATGCGATCCGCAAGGAGTCGGATCTAGCTCCCTTTGGTCATGTGTTGAAAGAGAGTGGCCACTCATAGACCATTCTTGTTTACATCGTGCCTTGCTACAATCAATCAAATAACATTTTGTCTATCGTTTATAGATAGTCTATGATTTAAATCATGTTTTTTTTTTTGTTTTTTTTTCATACCTATATATATAGTATATACTGTCACTGTGCTTAGTTATGAGTACTCCAAATCGCTAGTCTCAACATAAACACCCTATATAAAAAATCTGTAAGTTTATAATGTTACTTTTCACCCTTACCACGTACAAAACCCTACTCCCTTATTATTACAAATGCACTCAACGTGCATACTATTGTGTACATATGTTGTGTTTATTTGTACATTGTTTTCTTGCTCATATGAGAGAGATGTTCATATCATTGTTGTACCATACGTGGACCTTGTCCACTTGTTCTATTATTCAGTCATCATCACTTCATTTGATTTCTTATTACCCCAACTGACTCGAAATTCCTCATTTGAAATCTACCATAACCCAGGCATTACCTGATTAATGTGTGTAGATGTCTGTAGCTACCGGGCCAGTGTGGGGTTATTTTATCACATTGCCATTTTTCCCAAATCATCATTAGGTTTGTCTGATTTCGTCTGTATCAATTTACTATTACAATATGGCATAAAATGTGTACCTATCATCATATTTTTACATGTATACTCAAGCATGGGGTTAAACCATACAAAACACGATGATATCTCATTCACTTGTTCTACTATTAGATCTACCAGTGTTCCTATTTTTCACAAATCATGTATATTTGTATCTATGACTTTACTTACTTTTTCGTACCTACTTCTTCTCCTGTCAGGCGATATTGAAGTGAACCCAGGACCCTTCCCAACACCAACTGTCACACATTCAACATCCACTTGTAATTCATCAACAATTACCCCAATCAACACATCTTTCGATCCACGTAGATTTACTTTCGTTCATTTAAACGTTCAAAGTCTAACACATAAGGTCCATATACTCGAAACAGAACTTCACAATCACACCATCCTTTCATTTACTGAAACATGGCTTCACGAAGATAACATTACCTCGGATATCGATATACATAACTTCCAGACTCCATTCTGTCGTTGTCGTAAAACTAAAACAGGAGGGGGCGTGGCAGTATATGTAAAAAATAATATTTTCGCAAAACGCAGAGTCGACCTTGAACCAACCACGGTTGAGTGCGTTTGGTTGGAACTTTTTATGGGTGGTCAATCTTATCTGTACGGAACGTTTTATCGACCCCCAAACTCTCCAGTATCTATATGGAGTGATATTGAGTACTCCATAGACTTAGCTTTTAATACCAAAATTAGCAAAATAATAATCACAGGTGATTTCAACGCAAACTTACTGACCAACAATTACCAATCCGAGTATCTTATCAATATAATAAATATGTACAACATTATGGGCAGCGGAAAGGGCAAAAAATACATTTTTACAAAATCAACGACAAACTAAATTCAGCAATCTAAAATAATATTATCAATGACCATAAATGCAAAACAACAGTCTTCTTTGCAAAATAAATGTACATAAAAATCAACCAAAGGTATTTAAATACAAATCAAACACAAAAAGTAAAACCAACAGACATAAATGTAAAACGAACATACATCAACATGAAACAAGCGGACGCACAAATAAACGCCAGGTGGCGTTTTTGGGGAGCAATATACGTCATCGATTATTGGAATCCGGGATGGTTCGCACCTATTCTGTTTCGCCCTGAGATGCTTCCCACGTCAATTTTTCGCATCTGCCTCGGAGCAAAACATCTGACTGTATTATAATGTAATGTAATGGAGTGTTTATGTAATTAGAAATGTACATGTATATATAGTTAGCATAGATCTATTTTGGGGACCATTTAATTACATAAATTACCGGTATCTGCTTGAACTTTACATTACCCAACTGCATCCACTATTTAACTTCGATTTTTACCAGTCTTATTCTTATAGCAAAAGGTGGGTTAAATATTATTTCCATTCCCATTTATTTATTATGATTTATTTAAAATTATGAATAATATTTTAATTGCCTGTTTATACTCGTACATTTGTTCCAAATTTCATATTCGGATGAAAACATATGTATAATCAAATATTGTACAGTCTTATTTAAAAAAAGTCATTTATTTGTTACCCATAAACATGATGATATACAAATATCTGGAAAAAAAAATTTTAAAATGCTACAAGACATATGTACATTGTGAATTAAAATTAAGTGCATGTATCAGAATACTTCAAGCTTATCGACACATAGGCTTCGGAACCGGGGGGGGGGGGGGGGGGAGCTTTTTGCAAAGTTAGACCTAACCATTAGGCACATAGCAGAATAGATGGTTCAGCCCCCCCCCCCCCCCCCCACACACACACTTTTTCTCGCAGGAAATATAATTGTTCCTTAATGTACCTTGAAAGATTGAGAAGTTGGAGTCTTAGGCATACTAGCCCCCCCCCCCCCCCCCACCCCCCCCCCCACCCCCACCACGGATTAAGATTTTCATGATTTGGGGGAAAATAATTTTTAATGTAGGTTAGATTTTTTCTTTTGGAAGTATAGGTTTACTCCCCCCACCCTCACCCCCCTCCCCCACGGATTAGGATTTTTATGATTTTGGGAATTAGGTTTTTTTCTCTCAATATTTCTGAGGATCAGTCTAGCCCCCCCCCCCCCCCTTTGTCAGTCATTTGTTGCATTTCGTATCACTTTAATTTTACTGGGTGGAAGTAATGCAAAATTTACAACTTGACATCTTTGTAAATTTTGTATTTACTGCCATCCGGTAAATAAACAATTTATAGAATAAAAAAAAGTCGGATAAAAATAAAATATTTAACGAGTTTGAATGGATAATTCCATAAAAAATGGATACAGGGGAGGGGGGGGTGGGTAATGTAAAGTTCAAGCTGATAATTTATGTAATTAAATGATCCCCAAAACAGAGCTATGCTAACAATATAATATTTTACATTTGTAATTAACATTCCCAAATTTTTCATTATAAAAATACAGGTAATTCTCAAGTGAAAGACAGGCTATAAATGTAATTACAACACAGTTCACACCTATTGTTCTGAACCATATAAAACGGCATGGTTTCATAAAATTAGTAAATAAAAATCGTAATCAAGCAAGAACGCTCTCTTGGCCGTGCATGAATAAAGACAAGCACTGTTTCAATAGTTTTTTTTTAAAAACATATTTCAATTCTTGTATAGGTAATAATTAATTTCAGAGGAATGATAATACGAGAAAAATATCTAAATACAGTGAGATGTTTCGCTCCGAGGCAGGTGCGAAACATCTCAAGGCGAAACAAAATAGGTGCGAACCATCCCGGATTCCAATAATCGATGACGTATATATTGCTTCCCAAAAAACGCCACCTGGCGTTTATTTGTGCGTCCGCTTGTTTCATGTTGATGTATGTTCGTTTTACATTTATGTCTGTTGGTTTTACTTTTTGTGTTTGATTTGTATTTAAATACCTTTGGTTGATTTTTATGTACATTTATTTTGCAAAGAAGACTGTTGGTTTTGCATTTATGGTCATTGATAATATTATTTTAGATTGCTGAATCTAGTTTATCGTTGAGTTTGTAAAAATGTATTTTTTGCCCTTTCCGCTGCCCATACAACATGACCCAACTAATTGAAGAACCAACCCATTTTACTGAAGAAACTTGTACACTTCTAGATGTTATTATAGTCAGTGATAGTAATATTCTTGAAAAAGCTTATGTTGGCGATTGTTTTCTGGACCAAAATGTACGTTATCATTGTCCTGTTTATGCGTCGTTAACTCTATGCAATCAAACCTCCCACTCATTTAAACGCGAAATTTGGTTATTCAACCAAGGCGATTACGTTTCATATAGAAATAGCCTTAACTCAATCGACTGGGAAGAAATATTGTCTGATTCTGACATCGACACCAATGTTAAAAGATTTAATGAAACTATTATAAAACACGCTAGAAATAACATTCCCAATAAGATAGTGACTATTAGAAAATCCGACCCTCCTTGGATGAATAATGAAATTCGAACACTTATCCGTCGACGGAAACGATTGCATTCAATCGCCAAACGAACTGATCATCCTGACAAATGGACCGAATTTAGAAAAACAAGAAATCACTGTATACGCGCTGTACGTAATGCTCGCGATGATTATTACAAAAAGCTGTCAAAAAATATATCCGAGTGTAACGACTCAAGGAAGTGGTGGAATATGGTAAATAAAATATCCAACACTCAGATTCGCAATGACTTACCTCCCTTGGAGGTTAATGGCAATGTAGTCGATAACAATTTTGAAAAAGCAACTGCTTTTAACATCTTTTTTACAAATCAGTCAAATATCGACGATTCATCAGCGACTCTTCCAAATACTAGTAATAACAACGCTTCTAACCATTTATATACAGAAATAAACTTTCCGACGACGAAGTAAAAAATGTTCTTCTTTCATTAGATACGTCTAAGGCTACTGGGCCAGACCTCATAAATCCTCGACTTCTTAAGGAAGCTGCGTCGATTTTAAGTTTTCCATTGCGCAAATTATTCAACAAATCACTTCAAAATTCACATTTTCCTACGGAATGGAAACAAGCTAACGTAACACCTGTTCACAAAAAGGGTAAACGTAATGATATTAACAATTACAGACCGATTTCATTATTGTGTATTACTGGTAAAGTCATGGAAAGATGCGTTCACAACCATATTTATAGTTACTTTGTAGAAACAAAATTCTTGTGCAACAATCAGTCAGGTTTTATCTCCGGTGACTCAACAGTCAATCAATTATTAGACATATCTAACGATATAGGAAGAGCCTTAGACTCGGGAAGGGAGGTGCGTGCCGTGTTTTGTGATATAAGCAAAGCGTTCGACAGAGTTTGGCATAAGGGTTTGCTTTATAAACTTCAACAAGCCGGGATAGGAGGTAAACTTTATCTGTGGTTCGAAAATTATCTCCAGAGTCGTAAACAAAGAGTTGTAATAAACTCATCAGCTTCGGGTTGGCGCGACGTAAAGGCTGGTGTACCCCAGGGCTCAATATTGGGTCCATTGTTATTTCTTGAATATATAAACGATATAGTGTTTGACATAAGATCCACTTTCAAATTATTTGCGGATGACACCACCTTATACATTATTGTCGATAACCCGGTCATCGCAAGCAAGACATTAAATAGCGACCTTGACAAAATCCACAAATGGTCTAATCAATGGTTAGTTACCTTTAATCCTCAGAAAACTGAAAGCATAACAATTAGTACCAAACGAAACCGAACTCTACATCCAGACTTGTACTTGAATGGACAAAAGATAAGTGAAGTGTCACATCATAAACACTTAGGATTACATTTTTCCGACAACGGACAATGGTCATATCACGTTAATATTGTCGTGGCGAAGGCATCGTCTAGGTTACACATTCTACGACGACTCAAATTTTTATTAGATAGAAAATCCTTAGAAAAACTTTACGTTTCATTTGTAAGACCAGTCATTGAATACGCAGATGTTGTCTGGGACAATATCTCAAACGATTTAGCCGATAAACTCGAAAAAATCAATATTGAGGCAGCTCGCATAGTCTCAGGTGCGACAAAACTCGTAAGTTTAAATGATCTGTATCGAGAGGTTGGATGGGACACTCTACACAATCGTAGACAAAAACACAAACTAATCAAATTCCACACCATGGTCCATAGATGTGCTCCAGATTATCTATCTTCTCTAATCCCCTTAAGAATCAGTGAAACACATCATTATCCCACAAGAAGATCGCACTGCATTACTCAACGAAAATCTAATACAAACCACTATTCACAATCTTTTCTACCGTCCACTACAAAGCTTTGGAACGATCTTCCGATAAGTGTCCAAGAAAATCCTTCAGTATCCAATTTGAAACGTGTGCTTAACTCAAACTGTTGTAAAACCCCAAGACACTTTCTATTTGGTAAGCGCACAGAACAGATCTTACACACACGACTTAGACTCAATTGTAGTATACTTAATTCGCATTTATCCAAAAAACATATAATAGATAATCCTAATTGTGCCTGTGGACAAATTGAAACAACACTTCACTTTTTATTAGAATGTCCTCTATACACTGATGCAAGGAAAAAATTCATTGACCCATTAAGACCGGTCACTTTAAACATTCTGTTATTTGGAGACCCAGATAGAAATTATTCCTATAATACAAACATTTTCAAACATGTACATCATTTTATTTCTGCTACTAAACGATTTGTAACTTAATTCCACTTGCTACCGTATTGTCGATTTTGTTATTTTTGCATCGTACGACTGTTTATTACTCGGTCACTTTTAACGTTAATTCAAGTTATGATATCTCTCTCTGTATATTTTCTATTATATTTTTCCCTTTTCATTTTTTTTTGTTAAATTTTTCCATCAATTCCATCTTTTTTTTCATTTGTTGTTCCTAATATACTTGCCATTCAGCAAGGGCAACTATCGTTTTTAATAGTTGAAAGTCAATTTAAGGAAACGGATTAATATAAGTTGTAACAACTTGTTTCCGAATCCTGTTTGCATTATTTATTGTTTATATTGATGTACAATTCAAAATGAAATAAAGTTTAAACTAATGGTGAGTGAACGGTAAGCGAACGGTGAGCGCACTCTGAGCGAACGGTGAGCGCACGCTGAACGGAATTTGGTGAGCATTTTTAACGGTAATCGGTAAGCGAACGCAGAGCGCAAACGCGAGTGCAAAGTGATCGGTGAACGTACGGTGAACGATATGTGAACGCAAGATGAACGATTTATCGGAGAGCCTAGGGAGTTATTGTTACATTGTATTTCGTCAGTAATCAGGATAAAATAATAAATAAACTACATTGTATGCATTGTTATCAGCCAAGATATGATATTGTCTACTGAACGATAAGTGAACTCTAAGCGAACGGTGAGCGCAAAGTGAATGTTTTGTGAACGCACGCTTAGCGCACGGTGAACGCGCGGAAAAATGGGAAACTAGAACGTTCAGACAGTTGCTCCACGAGCCATGTGGACTTAACGGTCTCTAATCAAACTTCTCCAGATAATGTAAAAGAATTTAATTTATTTTAAAATTGCATTAACATGTACATGTACTAGACTAGTACATTATTTTATACGACTAACAGATTACTGATTTTGTAACCGTTTACCATCGTTCCGACCAAGTAAACGGTTAACCAGTTAGAGATTGCCATCCGCACTTTTTTCTATTACAAAAATACAACATATCTAACAAAATGACTCGATATTAAGGGTATGTATATACATAAATGATCTAAATAAGCTACCATTCTGTTCCACCATCTACCAGTCAGAAAACTCATAAACCGTGTTCTATCTTGAAGTCGTCAGTTACTTGAATAATTTAGCTAATATCTATACCCAATATTCATTTGAATTTTATAATAACAAATAAAGTCAACATTAGAGCACAGCTTCTCCAGTTTATCAGCCAGACTCGCAAACTGCAGGGTGTAAGACGAAATAGCGAGAGGTTCTCTCTGCAGCACTGTGGGGAGAAAGGTCTTTTAAACTGATCTTTAGCAAAGTGGCGTCTTCGGTTGTGATAGCATCAGGGGTTTCCAGTGCTGCAGCCAATTCCACGGAAGAAAACATTTATGTGGACATCATGACAGAAAACTACGCAGAGTTCGGAAAATCGACCGAGAGGTTTCCCATTGTGCCCGAAATCTCCATTCGAAGCTTCACTTTTCGTGTAACTGAAATCGCTTTAGGACTGGTTGCGTTTTTGGCTGTTATTGTGTGCATAATATTAGGATCAATGGTTAGTTCTGGCGTAGACAATGGTTCAAATTCACCGTCCACAAGCGCTCAAGTTGGTCAAAACCAGTTCTGTGTATCCCCTCCATGTCTTAAAAGCGCGTCCTATGTAGTTTCCAATCTCAATACTTCTGTCAAGCCCTGTGATAATTTCTATAAATATGCTTGTGGGCGTTTCAAGATTGAAAATCCTTTGGATCCCGAAACTTCTTCGAGAACCGTGTACAGAAATATGTATTACCATAATGAAGAGAAACTCAAGAAAATTCTTGAATCCCCCATCGTCCGTAGCCAGGACTATTCCACGGAGCGGAAGTTGAAGCACTATTTTTCGTCGTGCACTGATACTTACCGGAAAGAGCGTGCTAAGGGATCACCTTTGATCACCAAGGTAATAAACAACATTGGAGGCTGGTATGTACTCGGAACCTTCAACAACAACTCCTTTGATTTCCACAATGCCTTTCGGAAGGTCTCTGTCGATTACTGGACGGCGGCTTTCTACACGTTCCGGGTGGTCACCGACTGGTATGACTGGCATAGGAGAGTCATCGAGGTAATTAGATCTTCATTCAAACTTATTCATTTGTCAATATTGTTTCAAATTTTTCATGTTGACAAATTGAATTTTCTGAATACTTTTTTTGGCAGTTGGATTACGCTGGTATGTCAATGTATTGGTATTACTATACGGAACCTTTAACTGAAAAGGTTGGTTAGAGTTATTGGTTTTCCTTAATTTTTGCGGAGTAAAATCTGACAATATTCGTCTTTTAACTATTTTTAAAATAAACTAATAATTTCAGCTATATAATAAACTAATATTGTTCATCTGTTCCGTTTTTTAAGTTTTATGTGATAATGTACCTAAATGCAATTTTATTACATTTCTTACATATGATTCTTTGCAGTCAGCTGTATAAGACCACTAAAATGCGTTACGTTTTGCAATATTTATTATTAAGTGATTTTTTGTTAAAGTATTACTGGTGATATTTTTGCCAATATACAACTAACAATCAAATAACTCTAATTTCTTAAGTTTGTTTCTTTAGTACAGAAACGATATGAAAACATTCATGATGCGTCTTGCGAATTTCCTCGTCAGGGATTCGAATATAACTTTGGACAACAATACAAAAAACGCACGCATAGAGACCTTTATCAATGACGCCTTCACCATAGAAATGAATCTAGCCAATGTACGTACATGTAAAATCTGATATTTTAAAAACAGATTGTAAAGAATTATTTATGATTTTATAAAGATGTGAAAATAAACTATACGAGTATTTTGTAATGTTTTCGTATACTAATACATGTAATTTACGTATTTCTTTTGCATCAAAAAGTACAATATTTCCATGTTTTTAAAAGAACAATGTTATCTTATTCATAAAAGAACATCTATATATTTTCAATATCTATATAAGACAGTGTTTTCCATGCGTTGTAACTTTTAGTCATAACAAAACTTCAGATCACGAAGAACACAATGCCAACGTCAGACCCCCACGCTTACGAGAAGAGGGTGTCTATATCTGACCTCAATACCATGCTTGGTATAGAGGTGGGTGCTGTATCAGCCAGTTAGTCCATTAAAATGTAAAAGACATACCGGTACTAATTAGAACACAAACTGTAGCATAATCCCCATCTTTTTAGATTGACTTCGCCACCCATATCCAATACATGTTTAACGACGCCAATGTTGGTCCGTCAACAAAAGTTGTTTTACGGGAAGCTGATTGGTTGAAAAAGATGAATGACATGATAGGGTCTTTAGGGGCCAATAAAACTAGGTATTTTGGATTTTTAATTTAGTTACACATGAAACAATTAAATAATGCAACTTGTTATTTGGGTTATTATTAAAGGGACAATGAGAGAGTATTGTTTGCAATAACACTTTAATCCCAATGAGAAAGTATATAAAGTTTGTTTATATATGTAAATTTAAAATAATTTTTGAAATTAATGTTGAATTATGTAAGCATTACTTCTCAGTTAGTGATTTGGTAATGAAATAAATAAATCTTTAAACGTAAACTTGTGTTGAGCGATACAGTAATGGACATATAATTAAGGGGACAAAAGATGATGTAATATATAGTTTGGTAGGCGATAGATTACATATCAATTAAATTTTAGTTATTTTATACAGTCATGTAATATCGCCATTTGATGTTTACTCTAAAGTATGTAAAATGACCATACAACCGTATGTTGAAAACATGCCTGTATACCACGTGACAGGATGTTGAACAACTACCTGGTCTGGAAGTTGATAGACCGCTATGAAACGGAACTTTCCTGGGAGTACGTCCACGCCAACCGTGAGTTCTACGTAGATAGGTACGGTATCCCGCAGTTCCTGGGAACCTGGCTTTACTGTTTCCAAAGCATGGATCGGTACTTTGGAGACGCGCTTAGTTCTATGTATGTTAGGGACCATTTTGCCGATGAAAATAAGGAAAAGGTGAGTTTATATTTTCACTGTGTCTTTTCTGTAAAACTTTGACCTCTTTTTTCCATTCTCATTTTTTTGTTGCGCAGGCTCATGAGATTCTGGACTATGTAAAGGAGGCTCTGATTGACAGCACCATGCAAAACACGTTCATGGATGGTGCTACAAAAGCCAGAGCAAAATCTAAGGTGAGATTATGTATCATGGTTATGTTGTTTATCGCTTTGCCTTTTACGTTGTAAACGATCACCTCTAGGGCAAAGTTTAAAGAAAATTGGTTAGTTTTTGACGTGATATTTGATATTCTAACATCGATACGTGATTTATTTATCCATATTCTTAATTTATTGGAAATAAATGTGTCAAAATAAAGACCGTATTCAATACACTTTTCGCTATTGATATGGTGTAAAGTAATTCATCAGTGTTTCATCTATATATCTTCAGCCTGATTCCAAGTGACGATTTTACAGCTTTTCGTTTTCAGAAATTTGAGAGTGCTTTTACTTTAAATTTTACAATTTGAAAATGATGAAACAGATGATATAATTTAAATATTTAATACTCTCATTGAAATTTCAAATTGTTCCATACCAATTAAAACTACTGGTATAATATAAAACTATAAGTATATTTTGTCTGCTGTGTGTCATAATGTTAGAGTGTGATTCACAGATGCAAGGAAGCTTGGACAAACTCGGCTATCCAGATTTTATGATGAACGACGCGGCCATGGACAACCTGTACAGTAGTGTAAGTGTCATAATGTAAATAAAATCAAGTTTTAACAAAAATGTTTTTGCAAATACCAATAACTCTATCCTTTTCTTTCACAATGTGAAAATTACTCGAATGAACAAAAAATCTACTTGCAACTGGTTATCACAAAAAACGTCGTGTTCTCTGTTTTAAATTTTAACCACACCACATTTCCATTTTTCACGACCAAACCTCTCAAAAACTTCAGCTCAACGTGGACCCGTATGACTATTTCGGAAACCTCCTGAGCGTGAACAACTACATCCAGAAGTCGTGGAACAAGAAACTGAAGAACCACGTGAACAAAGAAGAGGAGTGGGTGTACCGGACGTACGACACCTTCATGTCCTACTACAACCCCTGGAACGAGCTGCTGGTGCCCGCCGGACTCCTTCAGTTCCCGTTCTACGACTACACGCTCCCTCACTTCATGAACTTTGGCTCTATGGGAAGCGTTATAGCTCACCATCTTGTCCATGGCATCGATCACTCAGGTATTTGATTCTCATAGATTGATTTTCACAGTAGGATTCAGTGATAAAACCAATTTCTTTATTTTTTCTTTTTGTTTAAAAAAGAATAATTTTATTTATTAACTGATCAAACCTTCATGTTATTATGATAGTGAGGATTTTTTTTTTACTATTTTTCTTAATTTACAGTATACATTATTAAAAGTAAGTTGTCAAATTGCCCCTATCACATGCTTAATTTATACTTTGCATAGGAATTTATAATTTTGTTTTATTTTATTTCGTACCAGTTCATATGAACAATGCATTTTTAAATTAATTTAGAACTTGTATCAATACAAGGAATATTTGTATGATCTGTAGGAGGGCACTACAATGTGGAAGGCGTCCATGAGGATTGGTGGAGCAACCAGACGACCAACAAGTGGAAAGATGCCAAGAAGTGTGTGGAGAACTACTACAACAACCAGAGCATGGGTCCATTCACCATCCCAGGACAGACCATTCCTGTCAAGGTTCGTAGTATTGTCCTGGAACATAAGATAAAAATATCTGTGTTCCGAAACTACTTTAAATTTTATATCATAGTTTTCCATTTTGAAGTCATTTACAACACTTCTAAAAGAGAAAATTAATAATTTATGGGTTAACCCAAGAGCCTTGCATTTCCCATATATTACATATTTCTACATGTATGGCCAGGTGCCAGTAAATGGTTTAAGATGGTCGGCAGAAGCGATGGCTGAAACTAGCGGAGTCCAGATAGCATATAAAGTAATTAAAAATTAATTAAAATATAGTATGAATAAGGATTACTTTTTCATTAATCAAAGAATATTAGGAACTTACTAGTAATATGCCTTGAACCAAAAGGAGATTGTAATTTTGTTTTGAAGGCTTACAAAAAATGGGTTCAGAAGAACGGTGGAGAGAAACTGGCTCCTGGATTAGGCCTGACCAACGACCAGATGTTCTTTGTCTCATATGCGCAGGTATACAAGATGTAAATGCACGCGTCAACCAAAGCTAGCACTTTCTTGTTGTATACTATAGAGAGAGAGAGAGAGAGAGAGAGAGAGAGAGATCCTACTGTTAAACAGATGTTCTTTGTTTCGTATGCGCAGGTACAATCCTTATAAAATTGCATGATAGTATCTACCTTAAGCACAATTAACAGTTTGAGGTTAATTTCTAAAATTCTAAAAATTAAAATATTTTTTGGACATTTAGTTCTATTTAAAAATTTGGTGTGAATAAAATTAATTGAAAGACCATTTAAAGATCTTGCCATTGTATGCAATTTTCAGGCTAGCTGCTACAACCGAAATGACAATGTTGGCTATTACAATGCCGTCCGAGGATTGGTGTCAGAGGACATTAGGTAGGTATAAAAGTTAGTGGATTTAAATTAAAGATGTTTCGATTTTTACTTTATATGCCTTGGTTCAATGTTTAATTGCTGTAAAATAATTTATTGAAACATTATTTTGCAGAACAAACAGTGCCTTAGCGCAGATTAAGGCGTTCTCAACAGCATTCAACTGTCCAGCAAAGAC
Organism: Magallana angulata; assembly: GCF_025612915.1. NCBI lineage: Eukaryota > Metazoa > Mollusca > Bivalvia > Ostreida > Ostreidae > Magallana > Magallana angulata. Next base: position 31,547,340 of record NC_069111.1, read on the forward strand.
GCCGATGAATGCGGAAGTTAAGTGTGCCATGTATGGATAGAACCAAAAACAGATCCATTTCAATATTACAGACGCCATGCCGGGATTATTCCTAATGCAACTGGACTAGTGTTGAAAATGTCTATGAAATGAACAATGACCAACTCTTTACACATTTTGAAATGCAAAAAACAATTAAATATAAACTATTGTGAGGCTCGTATATAATTATATAATTCTGTTAATAATGTCTATGATATACCCGGTCTATTCAATAATGACAATTGATCGCGTGCATTATATATGACATGTACATGTATATCCACAATGCTTTATAAATGATTAATTAAATGATGATAGTGGGAGTATTTTAGTATTCATATGATCTTTATTAACATACCTGTAGTCTATTCCTTATCCTTGCGTACTGTATACTTGTACATGTATCTGCTTTGTATAACACGTTCTCAGTACATTGTACAGGAATTTCAAATAAATTTTGAAAATGTCTGGAAATTGTAGTTTTACTTTAAAGGGTCATGGTCATGATTTTGGTCAAAAATTATTCTTCCAATTTTTCTTCCGATTTTGCTTCAGTAAGGCTCTTTATTAGGCAACCAAAATTTTAGTGTAATTCGTTGAGTTACAATTGAGTTACAAAGCTAACTATTCTTTGCTACGTCAACAAAGCTTTTGTTTACATTTTGAATGTTGAAGTGAAAATTCCAGTTTTAGACCTAAAATGAATGTGTTAACGTTAGGAACTGGGTTTTTTGTTGCTGAAAATGAAGAACATAGACAAATCAGCTTGAAAAAGATTTTTTACTGGTATATTGAACTCATGTAAACAAAAACTGGACACCAGCGTTGTTTAAATGACGGAGATTTGTGAGCAATGTATCTTGCTTATAACTCTACTACTGAATCTCAATTTTCATTTGATCGTTAGAAATGCATTCCTAAAGCATTGTAAATAATAAAGCCAGAAAAATAGAATTTAAACAAAAACGTGACCATACCCCTTTAAATCTTCTGTTAATTTTCATTATGAAGACCAGGTTGCATCAAACAGCTTCAAACGTGTTTTTAAAGCATACTCGTCAACTATACCACACATGATACCGGCGAGGTTAATTGATGTTATATGTACATGTATGTCATTGAATTAACCGGTAAGCCACTTGAAACCATGCATGTTATTGTTTTGTTCCAATTCAATCAAAGATATAAAAGATGTTTATTGCGCAATCTAATTAAAAATGAAACTAGACTTGTAAATTCGCTTCTCTTCGATACAAGAATCTTGCAAGTCTAAATTAGATTATCATCAAAATGTGCACTATATCTCTTCATTGGAGGCAGTTGCAGTTTGCCTATGAGCAGACCAAAACAGTATGCTATATAAGCGTTCAATGTTTAAACTGACGCAACTCGTGTTTCTTAAAAATCGGAAACGTTTCAATTACTTAACTATCAACGAAATAGTTGCAGGTCCATGCGCGGAACCAGAAAATTTTACAAGGGGGGTCCAAAGGACAATTTGTTTGCCGGGAGGGGGGGGGAGGGGGCTAAGGCCTATTTCTTTTAATTTTACTACGTGAATTTAGTAAGTTTGAATTTTTTAGAGGAGGGTTGAACTCACTTCCCCGTCTAGTTTGTGGCTCTACGGGAAAAATCAGATTGAACTGCTATAGAGCTAGTTCCTCCTATTCTTAAAACTATACAACTTATGGCACACAAATATGGTATTTATATTGTGCTCATTTATTTTTTGTTGCTTTTATCAATATGCATATTAGTTTTATTATATACATTTGTTGCTTAAAATTCTCATTTACAACCCATTTCTTCTTCCTCCTCAAATAATGAAAAAAATAACAAAACTCTGAGTGAAGTGTCAATTTACAATTTAATGACCAGATTAACGGTAAGATTTCTGGTAGCGGGCACGAGCGCCGGGACCTCCAAACTTCTTGGGCTCGCATCGTCTGGGGTCAGCGACCAACAGAGTTCTGTCGTAGCTGATCAGGACATCCTTAATCTCTTTCTTGGAGGCCTCATCAACATCTAAAATATCAATATAGTTTTTTGGTTGTTGTAATAATCGTAATAAAGTTTGCTAAAATTTGTACCATCTGTAATTTTATTTTTAAAATCTGTCTAATACTTTCCACATAAACTGTTCTCTATCACAATGGTACATGTACAGACAAAGAACATATGAGGAAAGATCAAACAATTTGTGTAAACTGGTAGCCTATGTCAGTAAAAAAATTAACCGAAATAAGTGAACTTGTGGCTCTGAAGAAAATGTTCACTCTTTTAAACATATCACATAATTCAGTCTTCAAATGGAAAACATTTATAGAAATTTTATCATCTTACATAAAAATGTTTAAGTTACTGTTGGCTTATATTTTACTTACATTTCTGGTAATAGGCTACCAAAGACTTGGAGATAGCCTGTCGAATAGCTGTAAAGAAAACAAAGATATTTTTTTATAATTCTTACTCCAACCAATAAACATGAAGAAAAATTGGTAACATAATAAATTAAAGAATAGAGAAATATTTTGAATTTAAAAAAATCAAGAGCTTTGCTTCCATGAATATAAAATTGTCAAAATGAATTGCCTATGAAAAATTGAACACGTTTTTTTGTTTCATTTCATCAAAGTCAATGCTCATTGTACCATAACTTGATAGTGTTAATTTTAGTTATACAGTGTATATCCATTTCACATGTCAGTTATATCAATCTTAAGTTTGTTTTAAATTTTCTGGTTCAAAATGAAATATTTGCCATGATTATTTCTTGTTTTATTTATTCATCAATAATGAAGTACATAAAAATATCTATATAAGAAATTGTATTTGGTGATTCAGGATGAATATCACAAATAAAAGTTCCTATATTTTGTTTGCAATTTCCTAACCACCTGATTTTGTATAAAAAAAAAAAAAAATCTGGTTTATTTATCACTTCCAATTATAAGCTAAATCCCTATACCAGGTAGAGACTAACTAGCTAGTTATCAATGATGTGTAGTGACTAATGACTACATACCGTAGACCTGGGCCACATGACCACCCCCTCGGACGCGCACTCTGATGTCCACCCCAGCAAACTTCTCCTTACCCAGCAGCAGGATGGGCTCCTGGAGCTGTAAAACACAAACAGTCAAAACATTTTACCGCATTTGTGGCTTGGTTGTATAGTATAAATATATACATAAATATCTTCAAAGAAAAGACTTGACAAAAAAAAGAGCAACTTCAGAGCGCTGTGATAATATCGTCACCTTTAATTCAGACAAGGTAAGCAGAAACACAATTCATCATATAAATTGCTCAGATTCAAAATTGGGATTTGGCAATTGATATTTCAGTAGTTTAAAACCTTGATTGTAAACAAAGTTTAAAGTTTTGGAAGATTGTTGATGATACAAGTTATCAAAGGACGGGTGTAACTATGCAATGCAAGCCATATGTTGACTTGTCATACACAGAATTTATCATGATATATCTATCACTTTTGTATAATTTTAATGCAAGTTTCTCAAATTATGTATATAGTACATTACCCTAATACTCATTACTCAAATACTTCAATTTTACTAGTACACATTGATACTGTAGTACGAATCCATAAAAAATTAACATAAATACCAGTATATCAAGAGAGACTGTATTCTGTTATAAGTTTTTCATTATTCATACTTAATTTGTAAAGAATTAATTTACAGCAGTAAAATATTTCATCCCTATTTACAACACATTTGCAAGCAAGACGCAATATGCATTTCAATTATGGCGTCGGATTCATTCTTAATTTATATGAGCAACTTCAGAGCGCTGTGATAATATCCTCACCTCTAATTCAGGAAGGTAAGCAGAAACACAATTCATCATATAAGTTGCTCAGAGTCTCAGACCTAATTTTTTGTTTCATATAATTCTTGAGTTTGCTCATATATTCAAAAAGTCATAAATTTGGAAGTTGATTCACTAAGACACTCACCTTGCTATAAAGAAAGGTAACTTATGTTTTCTAATTCAAAATTTCTTGTTTGGAGTCTTAATAGCAAATTTAAGGTGCTGATAGGGTGAATTTTTTGTTTTTACAAATTATTTATCACTATTTTGAAATCTCTTTTAACCCTCATATACAATAAAATACCAGCCTATCATCATCTCACCAAGCTCACCAAGTCACAGAACCAATGAATAAAGCTACCAGTATATACAGAAGAGAGCATTCTGTACATAATTATTTATATCTGGCTGAATACAATTAATACGCAGTCAAATTCAAAGACTTGAAACTTTCATCACAAACTGAATATTAATTAAATATTCATTAAAATAAACCCCATCTTGACTCCTTATCCCAAAACTTCTTTTCCTATTGCTTGACCTTGCTGATGCAAATAAAATTGTTCATTGATTTCAATGCATGCATTACAGTAAAGAATATAACAGAAGCTCAGAGCGCTGTGATTTTGTCATCAGTTCTGTCAGATGAGGTAAGCAGAATCACATTTCATCACAACTTCCTGATCCATGCATCAGAAATAAGTCATAACTACAACAAACCTTGTATCTTAAGATCTGTGGTTCAACCTGCTCCAGTGGTCTTCCATTAACTTTAATCAGGCCATTTCCACGTTTACAATGAGCGACAGCAGTAGCAGTTTTCTATAAAAGAACAATTAATGACATCATTTTATTTTCATTCACCTTTACTTATGTTAACCATTTTAATATCTTATTGTTAATATTTAACACATTCATTTACCACCTTATTCTTTTAACATTATATTTTTATTTTATAACTGAGCGATTTCAATTAAATGTCACATCTAAAGTCGCATCTCACTGTCCCCAAGATATCCTCGATTCACATTTTGCTTGATTACTCGACATTTATACATGTAAATACCTGATTACCAAAATGATATTCTTTCTAAAGTATTAAAAATTTCCAATATTTCTCTGTTGAAATGCCCCCTTTAGCTTATCAGATTTCAATACATGGCTAAGAAATGTGATGTCTACAGGGCTTAATTTTGCAGCAGAACTCGATGATAACTTTAAAAGGGGACTTTAAAATATTGTTCAAGGTATTCCGAGTGACTTCGGAATGAAAGGAAATGCCAACATTCCCAATTAAATTTCCGTAAGAAATTTGTTTTTCGTTCCTGAGAAATTTCCCAATTGAAAAATGACGTGTAAATGAAAATATCTTGGAAATTTTCCCTTTCATCGATTTCAACTGCACTTCTTACACAGGTATGTATAATTTTATTAAAAAACCGGCCAAATGTGCTGCATAAACTTTAGTTTGAGCTTACCACTTCATCAGTAAACCATGAAGAATGTTAATTACTGCTTTTGACATTATGTAATACATCTAGAAATAAGAAAATTATCATCCATATTAGTTCGTTGCTCGAGGGGTCGAGTGCTAATCTTTACGATGGGGGGGGGGGTTAAATTGTTTGTTGAATAGATATCATGATATAAGTGGCACATTTCAGAAAAAAATAATTAAAATCTGAAAACAAATAATTAAAATCTGATCAAAACGTTCAGTTGTACCAATTGTGTTTAGGTAAATGTAAAATATTTGTAACATGTTAACAATATCTAAAACCACGTGGGTACCTTTCGTCCGAAAACTTGCACGGACTGTTGTGGGCCCTTCTGTGGTGACCTATAAGGAAAATTAGAAAGATGTAAAAACTATGAATTAGGTATAAAACTTTTATTTGTCATCTTTAAGAAATATGAAGCGAAAATTAAACTCACGGTTCCATTTCGAACCACTCGGTTTAGTTGCCGGAAGTAAAAGGGGGCAGCGAGGTTAGCAGTGCATTGTGGGAAATTGATCGACTGTACGTAAAGTTATTCGTGTATAGGCTAGAGTATGAGAGACGAAATAGAAGTACGATAGAAATTTATTTACAACTGTGGAAACTTGATATTCCAAAAATACTAAAAAAGAAATTGTAGTGTTTGATACAAATTTTAAATGCAGCAAGTTCAAAAATATACAGCAAGATATTTAGACTTGATTTTTTTTTACCAATTCCCTATTCAAAAATGAAGAAAATCGCTCAGTTAATGCGAGACGATATCAAAAACAACAATGACATTTCACAAAAGAATTTGCGATGTTTAATATTCTTAATTGATGTTCATTACATAATTATATCACACTTTTAAACACACCTGTACCTGGATCTCAGATGGAATATTAAACTAAAGAACTAATATACCTAGGCTTCTTAAATCCATATTCACTGTATATATACTAATTACTACTTATGTATATATTATGAATGGAAAACTTCTTAATCAAACTAATTTATACACACGATCAACCATTTTTAAGTACATTGATATGTATGCCCCCCCCCCCTCAAATTTGAACACTTGGAGCATTTATAAATTTAATTTGTCTATAAAATCGCTCATATTACAGGTTTACTGATAGGATGTATGTCCATTTGGTTTGATAAAATCTTTAAAAAATATTCAAAATACACGTATAGTTTAAAACTGTTCTTTCTGTAAACAAAGCTCGTCTTGTTTACATATGTTTTGTATTGAATAAGTTTCAATATTAGACTTTCAACCCTTTCTTTTAGTACAACAAAATAAAAAAGAAAATCGCAATCATCGTAAAAAATTATATATATGAAAAAAAAGCCAAGACATTTGGAAGGAAGAAATCAATACGCTGTAGTTAAGCTTACTGTTTTCTGAATTTGATATGGCAAAGTGTAAATTATACCAGGAATATATACATAGGTGTTTGGATAAAAAAAAACCAAAAAAAAAAAACCCAGGGATCAGCGCTTGTATTACACACCTATTACCAAGACTATGAACACTAGATCTTACACCTACCCTACCTGTCGCACAGGTGAAATATTGATCTAGCAGCCAACTCTGAACAGCTGTCGCGAGAGAAAAACCATTCTTTGAACGCGATAATAGTGCGCCATCAGGTTTGCTCCCAGTTTTACGGTGGATTTACGGGGAGAAATCTTTTAGGTTTTGTCTCTTTTTTTTCCGTGTCCACCCCGGGGGTTACCTATGATAAAGCTGTCCTTCAACTGCCCCCCTCCGTAGAGATTTTGGAAGACGCTTTTCATCTATTCCGCTCTTCGTTATATTTTCGTCAAGGTAAGTGATTAGAACAATAAATTTCAAAGTAAAATCTAAATCGATATTATATAAACGCAATTGTTATCAGTGTGATAGGGAGAGGCTTAATACAGAATACTGGAGACTGGTATTCCCGGTTTTCTTCGTTAGAAATTATCTCTGCTCATAGCCATGGATACCATCATTATATTAAAAAATATGTGGAAAAAGAGATATTATTTCCGCTACATTTATCAATGTGGTTTAAAAAATACAGTTCAGTAACATGTGCTAAAGTGCGATATCTAGTTTATTCCTTCTGTTTCCTGATTATTTTTTTTTTGTAACATTGAACAGCTCTAAAATGGTGATTTTAACCTTTTAATAAATTCTGATTTTAAAAATTGCAGTTTCCATCGTTTTCAGGATTAGAAACTAGGCCTATCATATAATAGATCCAATCTGAACGAGTAGAAAAGACAAATATTTTCATGGAAAATTAAAATATATTTCAATAAATAAATAAATACACGGTTACTATCATTGCAGGCATGATGTATCGCATTTATACACCCCCCCCCCTCAACCGTTAAAAAACGATTATCATCCCCGCCCCCAAAACACTGGTCTGGTCTGTTACAGTTAGGCCAGTATGTACAATGTAAATAGGTGTAGATAAATATCCGATCTCATTAAATGAATACCCTATATACAGTGACATCTAAATGCTAGCAGCAAAATTACAACCCAGCTGATAATTAGCAGTGAAGATGCAGAAGAAAAGGTGGTATTTTCGTAATGGTATTGATCAAAACAACTTTATTAACGGATATGACTGTGCTTCCCTTTATTTAATAACTGAAGTTCACATTACAAACGTTTTAAATATTGCACCGCTCTCAAAATAAAGGGGGTGAAAATTAAGAAAGGCTTCCTATAAATGGGCGAGAGCTGCATTCAAAATCTTTGATGGGTATACAGAAAATATTCTCGTTGGCATATATATGGGTACAACAAATACAAAAATGGACCCCTCCTTCGCCAATTTCTACGACGCTGTAAGGTAGAATCCTTTGATTCGTTTTGAACATGCATTTGCTAGATCCAATGGAAATTCAAAGTGTGGGGGGGGGGGGGTCTAGATTCTTACACAAATCTTCATGAGGGTGATGGTAATGGTACAACTGCATACGGTATTCGATAAGTTTGACGTGTGTGCCTTGGAACAACATTTTATATAACAATGCCTTTAATGCTATAACTAGCGATGTCGCAATTTTTACGGATATAAAATCATTCTCTTACCACATGTTAAATGACAGCCAAAAACCCAACGCAACTTATGCAATCAGGCAACAACAAAAAATAACGAAATGATGAGATAAAACTAATTTGTCATTCAGAATAATATTTTGTGAAGTGTAGGAGATGCATGCCTTCATTTTACTAGATTTATATCTTATTAAAAAAGAGACTTGATATATTAATTGATAGTATTTTTTTAGTCCAGTAAAAGAGTTAATGCTTTACCGTTTACCGGGTTATTTTCGGCCCATGTTTGATTTTCGCCCTTCTACATTTGCACAAGATTTCGCCCCGTCTTGAATTCATCAGACATAAACACTTTTTAAAATACAGTTAAATAAATAAACTGATCCACTAACAACCAAGCTTAAAGAAGCGAAAGTAAAACAGGGGCGAATTTTACATTTTCATCGAGTTTCAAATATACGGAAGATTTATAAGTAACTTATATTAATTACTATAATTATTGTATATTACATATACACTGTCACACCTCTTCGCGGTTTGTACTTAAACTCCTGTCACACCGGGACTGCGTTCATAGGTCCTGTTGCCTCCATGAAAAATGCAAAAATGTAAATTGAGCGCAGTATGTAGAATCTCCTACAACGGCGCAGCAAAGCAGCGGCATCTTCATTTGACGCGGTAAGGTAACCGAGAAGCGTACTTTGAGCACATGCACAAACTACGCGCCTTGGGTCTGCGTTCAGCTAAGCACGTACTACATGTACGTGTAGAAACGACCTCCTGGAGTCCTTTGGGATGTCACTGCGTCACAAGAATGTCTTGGGCACGCATTCAACGCATTTAACACGCAGTGAACGCGATATGAAAATTCTACAAGCACGTCATGGGCAGTCAGCAAGAGCGCAGCCAGGAATGCAATCAATCCGGTGAAACGCCTCAATCGCATTCCGGACGTCGTGGCATTTATTTCTTGTAAAAATTCATGAAAAATTCTACATTCTTTTTAATTTTACCATGACATCCTACTGCGAATACAGAAATTTTACAAAGCCGTGGAAACTCTATAAATGGGGACGCGGACGCAACCTGGTGTGACATGCTAGTTATAGCCTTAACAGAGATGATAAGTGATGAATGTTATCAAAGGCGAATGTGTTACATAGGCGTCGAAACCGGGGGGGGGGGGGGGGGGGGGGGGGCTAGGGGGGGGGGGGGGGCTTAGCCCCCCCACGTTTTTGCAAAGTTATACCTAACCATTAGAAATATAGCATGATAGAGGGTTTAGCCCCCCCCCCCCCCCCCCACTTTTTCTCGCAGGAAAGATTATTGTTCCTAAATTTACCTTGAAAGATTGAGAAGTTGGATTCAGAAGCATACGGATTATGAATTTCATGATTTTGAAAAAAAAAATTAGGGTATAAAGTAAGTTTTTTTTCTTTTGGAAGATAGGTATACCTCCCCCCCCCCCCCCCCCCCCCCGGATTAGGATTTCCATGATTTTGGGAATTACTTTTTTCTCAATATTTCTGAGGATTAGTCTAGCCCCCCCCCCCCACTTTCAATATGCTTCCGACGCCAGTGTGTTATACATATAAGATTCATGAAAGAGACATTTTATATTAACTTGTATTTTTAGTTTCATGGGTTAGCTTGATATGTTTTAAAAAAAAACCTTAAATATATAGGTGAACTGTTCATTAGCTAATGTATTGTTCTCAACACAAATGATTACCCACAATGCCACACTAATGAAGGCCATATAAAGTACTGCACTCAGCTCCTGATAAATACAGACCATCATCCCAAAAAGATATATGGCGTGATTTTTTTCCCTCTTAATCTGGTGTGTCAGTAATCCCGTCCTTAACACGACAGTTGACGATTTTTTGTCGTGAGCAGGTCGCCCGTCAAACCAGAAGTAACCTACTGAAAAACAACTTCAGTTAAGTTCACGTAGAAATGTGTATGAATTTCACATGCTTTTCTAGTTATTTCACACATTCACTTTGATTAATCTAGTACATCATTCATGCATTTGCTTGTAATGTAGAAACTGTAACATACGATTTCAGCCTAAGGACTATTTGGCATAGGCGTCGGAACCGGGGGGGGGGGGGCGCTAGGAGGGGCTTAGCCCCCCCCCCCCACTTTTTTTGCAAAGTTAGACCTAACCATTATGAACATAGCATCATAGAGGGTTCAGCCCCCCCCCCTCACTTTTTCTAGCAGTAAAGATAATTGTTCCTAAATTTACCTTGAAAGATTGAGAAGTTGGAGTCATAGGCATACTAGTCCCCCTATTCTGATTTCTGAACAGTTATAATGCCTGGATTAGAACCATTTTAACAAGAGCTTGGACTCTAGGTAGTTGTGTTAAACAGCAATGTGACGTAGGTCTGTCTATTTCATTGTCAGCCACGGCTCTCTGAAATCAACAAGATTTGTCTGACTTTTGAGCGAAGACTACGCAATCGCTTGAAACCGCGTCATTCTTAACTTGTTTTGACGCAAGAAATAGATAGCTACTCCCTACTGAAAGTCCAAGGCCTTGTTTAAATGGTTCTAATTAGAAGGTAGAGCATTTTCTTACAGATTCCGCTAACTTTCGTTACTTTTGATTTTAACCATTATAGATGCAACGTTTCGTTAACGAAGTGTTTGTATTAACTTTATTTTCCTTCAGTCGCTTTCATGTAGTAATAATCAATTATTGCCGACGTTTTAATAAACATTTCATATATAATGATGTATTTTCAAAATTGAAATTTTTATTTAAAAAAAAAATCAGTCGAAATTATGAAATAAATCTAATTAACGGCGTGTGTGTATTTGCAGAAGGAGCTTGTTCAATGTAGACGTAATTTGTTTTCGTTTTCAAATGACAAGATTTTCGCACTGAGAGTATTTACTTCATGCAATAAATCAAAGAGCGTATTTGTTAACATTATCAACAAATCAAGGATTTTAAGAGTGCCATAACAATAACATCGACATCAACAGGAACAGAAATAAGATCTTGATATTCTCTCTATATATTGTCCATATTGGAAAATTACGTAAGAACTCTTGATATATCAATTAAGAGTTTAAGAGTACAACTAAATTAACACCAAATGCGATATTTACCTTTTCTTAAATCACACAAGAAAAATCCAAACAATTTTAAATAATACATACATGTGTATTTATGAGAGAGAGAGAGAGAGAGAGAGAGAGAGAGAGAGAGAGAGAGAGAGAGAGAGAGAGAGGTGTTATAGACAGTCAGAGAAGGAAGAGGAGGAGGTGTGTCTGCTCCCCCTCAACTTTAAAATGATTACTAAGTATTTTTAAAAAAGTAGTTTCCCCTCGTTGAAATTCTATAATTTTAATATCTTTTATTTATCCAGTATATCACAGTTAGCATACAGGTAGTTTTTATTGTAGTTCTGCATTTAAAAATAAGCATTTTTGTAAGTACATGTCGAGTGATATCACAAAGTTGAAAGAAACATGTTTACTGGTCAACATTGCATTCACATTATAACTCTTAAAAAGGATACAAAAAATCCCTCACCTAATTCATGGCTGACAGGCTCATAGACGCTTACTGACCCAAAGTCTACTCGCTGCATTTCCTTGTTCTTATGAATAAATCATGTTCTTTTCTGATTGGCTCCTTCAAACGTTTGTAAAGGGAATTTCTTCTATCGAATTATTTTAATCTATCAACAACGGCAAATTTTCATAACTTCATAACTTGATATTTTTTTTTATTTTTACATAAAACAATAAAGAATTTCGTTATTCATTGTTTGGTTAAAAACAAGAATTATTCATGAAAATAGTGAAATAAATTGCACATCGGTCAGAAAGCGGATGTAAACTGAAGTTTTCTTATAAATGTGCCTTTCAACGACAACACAAATGCCATAATTAAGAACATTTTCATTGACCAATTTATTATACTCAAAACATTTCAGGGAGATTTACTTTCATTATATGATACCGTGACGTCTTTACTTATAAAACATATAAATCATCAATTATCATTGGTATATCATTCTAGTAGTCAATATATTTTAGTGTAATTAGTTTATGCGCGACGTTCAAGAAGCTTACGGCAGATAGCAGGAAGACTTTTGAAGCAAATGATGCGTTGAGCGTTGTTTTAAAATCTTTTAAGATTGCATTGTTCTCTGAATTAAATTATATCTTAGAATAAAAGTGTGTACATGTATGTGGATGAACAAAATACATGTTGGATTTAGCCAGGAATTGTTCGGTTTTATTCTTGAGGCTACATGTGTACATTTTGCGATTTAATGATCAGTTATCACACGTAAGTACAACCAAAGTCGTGTACAATATGAAAGATAGATTAAATTGGATCAAAACTCTGCGCACTGTGTTTATCGCAATCTCGAGCTCAATCAAACCACTAAGGGAAGACAAAGCAACACACTTATTGCTAGTCGTTATATATATAAAATCCTATTTCAGGTATCGATTTATATATGGATGAAAATACATTGACGAAATACAATATTAGTTTGCGAATTTGTCATCTTTGATACCGGGTTTGTTTTTATTAAGCAGGCGTTATCAAAATTCATGGCGGGCAATCGACACAACACCGAAGTTCCTTACCAAAACTATGATAAATTGAAGCAGACGATACTGATGAAACGTCAACGCGGCAAACCGGAACTGTTCATAGATCCGTCATTTCCGCCGGATCTTTCGTCACTCACATACGTGTACATAGGAGATGATAGATACGAAAGGACGAAATTCGCCAGACCCCTTGTAGGTATAATATGTCAAATGCATGTACTATGTACGTGTTTGATGAATTTTTTTATTCATTTATCACCTGATAATACCGGTATATTACTCAACCTCTCCCAAAGTTCCCAATCAGGTTATAAAAGCATGCAATTAGATTTAAAACGGTTATAATTGTAATTATGGTTATGATTCTGTAAATTGAACTATTTATATTTAATTTTTTTTTTTTGGAAGTAAGTAGAATGTTTCATTCTTATAGAAATTATGACAATTTGTAATTCCGAACATGTATCTTTCATACCGATTATACTTACATTAATATCTACAGACACGTGCAATAAGTATTCGGTCACAAAATGTATATTCTTTTCATCAGTTTCAAACACTGTATTCCTATCATCGTTGGAACCCACGGGTTTTCTATCCTTTGAAAGCAGTGTAACGGAAAGAAAACCCGTGGGTTCCGATGATGTATTCCTATATATGTATTCTTATCTTATCTTAAACCAGTGTGAGAACAATTTAAATAAAAATGCTGCACTAATTCGTCAAGCACTAGTAACTTTCTATCTGTGAGTACTTTTGCTGTTTTGCATAAGGAATCACTCCTTTTCTTCAAGTCAGAAGAGATCGTCCGACATTGGGATTAGATATTCAATCGTTACCTATTATGTAACACGCTGAAGACCATCTGTTATCTCAATTCTGAGCCGAATCTTTCTTCCTGGTGCTTAAATGACTTTAATTTTACTCATCAATGAAGTTGAACTGCTACGTATGATAACAGAGCTTTTAAATCTAAACAAATGTTATAATTTTTATAACACAATCGACACATCTGATGTATGGAATACAATTAAATTCTTATAATTTTTGTTTTGCAGGAAATATATCCAACTGGAGCCTTTGCAGGCGTTTGTGGAGTTTGGAATGTACCGTTTCCATGGAAACACTTTAAAAAGAGAGGATGGATTCAGGCGGCAGTTCAAGTGCTATCTCTGGCTGTCCGCTTCATGGAAAAAGTCATTCCTGGGTACAGGAAATGTGAACAGAACTTCGAGGAAGACTACATTGGTATGGGATTTTGTTTTGGTGGTGAAATTGTGTAAAGGTTTAATAAAGCTATTTTACACGCATCTCCATATTCTAACAGACACACAATCTGGCAGCTTCAGTAGTTCCTACATGTAATTCTGTGTAGACTTGTTAATTCTTCATTAAAGAAATACGATCGATTGCAAATCTGTTGATATCCAAAATGTACCAGTAATTGCAAAAATAACGTGAACGCCATATGGGGTTTCATTACGTCTTTTGTAATTGTTGTCTGCAAAACCATGTTTTATCTTATCCATTTAGAATTAAAAATTATCGAAGGTTTGTTTTTGATTTCTGAAAATAATTATACAGCTGGCTGTTAGTTGATATTATGTATGTTCACTCGCTTTTAGTCCGTGTCTGCTTTAAACAGTTATAGACGGTCATGTTACAACCGAGTTTATTGATTGAAAAACGCCAAACATCACAGTTCTTGCAATTTTGTTTGTTGAAACCCGAGCCAAAAAACCTTCACTCTATGTATAGATATTATTCCTTTCTAAAATTCATGTAAATAAATGAAAAGTTCGATGCACGTTGACCAAATAACCTGGATTTACAATGTATATCATTTCATATCTAATAATATATTTCGTTCTCCAGTTATCTTTTAATAGTGTATGTCCATGTGTCTAGCTATAGATACCTGAAAACATTTTGAAAGGTCAATTATAGGATGGGAGTGTTATTTGGGTGAATTCCATAATTATTGATTTACATTATATTTAAGTTTACGTCATCAACTCTATAAGTTTTGTATAGATTTCCTTAATGCAGCAATTTTAATGTGTTACCATGACAACATTTCACGGGCGCCTTGCAGGTGCCTTCCGGTTCAACATCTGGCGGTTCGGTCAGTGGGTGGAAACCACGGTGGACGACCATCTCCCGGTGTTGGACGACAAGCTTATGTACTGTAACGCACTGGGGGAACCCCCGGAGTTCTGGGGAGCGCTGCTGGAAAAGGCGTACGCCAAGTCAGTTCTATTCATTCGTATTCATTGCAACTTATCGGGCTTTTCTCTGTGCTTTACAAACCGTTATTTTCTTAAACGTTGAAATATATTTATAACTAAAGAGTGTAAAGTTTAATTCATTATCTGTTGGGATTGAAAATATATTTAATGAAAATCAATGGTACAACTTAAAATATAAACAGAAGTATCATTATTATATATAATGTTGTCCAAGCAATTATTAGTACTTCGCGACTCTACTTGCATGAAAATTTAACATCTTTTAATGCTGTTATTAGCTTTGGCATATTGGAAAATCTGGAGATGGCTTTTTTATATACATGTACATAATATCTACAAAACAGCAGAAAAAGCAGGCACCTAGCCTCGTTTTTGAAAGTCAATCCTCAAATTTAGGAAAATCTGGGTTGGGGGGGGGGGTATTCCTTTAGCTTAAATTTTCGGCGTTCAATTCCATTTTACTTCCACGTATTATATACTCCCAGAAAAGTATAGGACAGCTCCATGAACATTCAATTTTTTAAATGTAAAAAAAATCCTGCTGCGAGAAAAAGTTTTAGGGGGTCATCACCGTACCCCCCCCCCCCCCACACTCCCATCCTTGTCAGAGAAAAAGGATCTCATGAGCGACAATTAAGGACATATTCTATGTTACTTTATTGGTATACATGAACAGAAAATTGCATTTTGAAGTTTGACGAGAAGCTAGCAACAAAAACATGATGCTAAAAATCCTGATAAATGCTTCCCTTCCATGAACTATACATATTAACAATAAACAACTCATTTATATGAAGTGAAACTGGAGCTATTTTCATTACCAGGAGATATTCTGTCAGATGAAATATTATTTTACACCTATAGAAAATAATTGATATTGGTCTTAAATTTCCATATTTTCCATCACGAAGCTATTGACATAGTTCATGGTTTATGATATTGTGTTAATAAGCTCAAATGGATTAATTTATAATTAATACAAGTCAACTTTATGATATACGGAAGTACTGCTCATCTCATACAATTTGGATCACAGTATTCTAAACAAAAAGCTAATTCAACATCAAATCTATTTTGGAAAGAAACTCTATTTTACTTTGCTGAATTCTTAGATTCTATAGAGCCAAAATGTGAACATCATATCTTATTAGAACCTTTGTGATTTAACAAGAAGATCAGTGTTCAAAGTAATTTTATTTTTTTAAAGGCTTTATATGAAAAGGGTTTTTATATTTTATATGATCTGCTGGATAAGCAGGGAAATTTTATTAGTTATGAACAAATAACCCATGTACGGAAGCCCGTTGGTGCCACGTAGATAAAATATTTTATCTGGCGGCCGCCAGATAATTATTTGGCGGCCGCCACTTATTATCTGGCGGCCGCCACATAATTTTCTGGCGGCCGCCATGTAATTTTCTGGCGGCCGCCACATAATTATCTGGCGGCCGCCACATAATTATTTGGCGGCCGCCAGATAAATACTGACTTCCTGATGCGCGCGCATGTTTTAATGGGAGCTTTTTAGGGAGTTGAGGAAACACTCTAATTTATTAGTTTTATTAATAATTTCTGAAACTTGACATTAAATATCAATTGCAGAGCTTAGGATTTTGAAAAACTGGTCTAGTTGAATGTATAGAAGACTTTGTTGTTAGAATCTAGAATGAATTTTATATTACTTTGTGCCTTGTATTATACATGTATGTTGTAAAAAATGGTATTCTAGAGTTGATTCTGAACTTTTAAAACTGAACTTGACACCAGTTCAGGAAATCTTAACATTAAAAAACCTTAACTTGAGAGGAATTTTATGTAAACATGTATAAGTAAAGGAACGCACAGCCTTCTATGTGTTTTAATTTTGGTACAAGAATTTACCAACGCAGATTAAAGCCAGCTTTATTGACCACGACAGCTAGTACATGCAATATTATCACGAGAGCAGATCCATCTATGACTTAATAAGGATAAACTAGGATAAGTGTGTACTAGCATTCGTGGCCATAAAAATGAAACTATTTAACTGACTGTGTTGTTAAACTCTTATTCCAAATCACATGAAAGGTAGTACAATAAAAAGACCGTGATCGGCCACGGTCTCTCTGGGTAAATCAAAGTACTGAGAGTACTGAAAGGCGGGGTCTTGGAAGTTTGAATTTGTGATTGTTCACGTTTTCTTCCATTATGTTCGAAAAATTATGAGTTTGAATTAGTTGTTTCAATCTACATGTAGTACTGGTATTGTACCAGTTATCGACTAAGACCAGTTATCGGCTAAACTGAGAGTTCGGGATTATAGTGCGCGACTATCCGAGATTTTTTTAATTTGGTCGTCTGCTCCGAATAAAGAAACGTAAGTTTGCTTGAAAACTTTCTTGAATATCCTGTGAACATTAGCTTAAACGATCATTGTTTACCTGTTGATTTACATCTTTGCACTTTCAGCAGTGGGGGAAGTGACGTAATAAGTTAAAAAATAGACTATGACTTCTGTAATACGTTGTTATATATCCCTTCTTTGATTTGACATGCAATATCGATGCATACAAACAAAAGGAAATCGCTGAATTATGAAAGATTCATATCGCAGTTAAACGCCTGATTCGACAACCATGTTTGAATATTCAGTACGATTTTGTGTATTACCGCATGATACCAAAGTATTAATTTTATTTAGAGTTTTGTTTATGTGTCATAACCCTTACGACCTTTAGTCTGACCCCACAAAGGGACATAATTCAAATTACAATTTGCAGAGAACATAAAATTAATTGCATCGATAAAATCAACAAACCAGTACATGGATGCCACTCTATTTAATTAACTTGAACCTGCATAAAATGCACAGTTATCAAACTGTTTTAAATGTAATGAAAGACAATAGATATTTTTTTTAAAATTATAATTATATAAACAAAAATAAGAAAAATATATTAAGTCCCATATCCAATTCTCCGCCATCTGTATTGCCCCCGTAAAATAACGTTGCATTCATATATTTTAATATTTATTTGTGTATAAAAAAAAAAGAGAAACATGAACAAAAGAAAAAGACACCAGTACCAAGAGGAATGCTTCCATCGGGCTGAGTGATGTAAGAACAAAAAAGTTAAATACTTATCAGGCTGCTCGAGAATACCAAGTGCCTACGTCAACTGTGTTTGACCACATAAAAGAAGAAAACAAGATAGAGAGATCAACGCCAGGTCCACCACGTATGCTTACCGAGGACGAAGAAGTGTCTCTATTAAATTACATTAAACATATGGGAACAAGAGGTTTCCCCGTGTCGAGAAAACTATTGAAGGTCTCTCTTTTATTCATAAAATTATGTTGCTAAAACGTAAGTACACGATTTCTTAAAATTATACATTATTTTATACACCAATTTCTACTTTTGAATATTTTGAAGGGATCAGTCCAGTAAATTTTCTTCAATGTTTTTTTTTTTAATTCAATTTAGTCGTTCGTGGTTGCAATAGTTAAAGAAAGTGGACGAAAAACATTGTTCAACCTAGAAAATGGTCCTTCAAAATGGTTTTTCAAAAGACATCCCGACATTTCGGAAAGAGTTCCCGAGGTGCTAGATAATTCTAGAGCTAGAATGTCCAACTGGACTGTCACGAACCAGTACTTCAATCTTTTGAATAAAACTGTTGAAGACTTGGGCCTTAAGGACAAACCTGCACAGATATTCAACTGTGATGAAAGCGGATTCAGCGGTACTTTAAAAATGCTGACTCATATTGCATGACTATTAAAATACAATTCCATGGACTAAAGAACTGAAGATAATTATACAATATATATTTAAAAGAAAAAGAAAAACTAGGGTCACACCAATTTAATTTCATATTTGTAGGACATCAGATGAAAACAAGTACTTAACATGGAAGGGGAAATTAAATAGAATTTTCAATTAATTAACGTGATTTTTTAAATATTACTTTATTTTGTTTTCTTTAAATATGAGCGCGTGAGTCCGACGAATGAAATTAAATTGGTATTGCCGAGTGGATGAAATAGCGGTATTTACACATGTGATATTAAAAAATACAAAATTTCCCTCAATTACAGGTAAAGAAAAATGTCGAAAGAAGGTTTTGGTTGGTAAAGGCACACATGCGTACCAGCAGTCAAATCTTGGACACTCGCATTGTACAGCGCATGTTTGTGTCGCAGCTGACGGCACGGTGCTTCCAACTTGCATAATCTTTGAAGGAGGTCTGCTCCACAGGAATTTTACGGACGGGATTCCTCCAAGCTGGTTGGCGAGATTTTCGAGTTGTGGTTCAATAATATTTTTCTGCCGCACTGCGGAAGTAGAAGACCAGTTCTTCTCATCTTCGACAACCACGATTCCCATATCTCACTGTCCCTTCTTAAAAAGGCAATGGCTAACGACGTCCATGTCATGGGTTTGCTGCCACACACAACCCATATTCTGCAACCCCTCGACGTTTCCATTTTTGGCCCTTTGAAACAAAAGGTAGCATCACTTGCGGCTTCTGTTGGATACGTTAATCCAAATGCCATAATAGGAAAGGCTATGTTCCCAATGCTTCTGAGGTACAGAATCACGAATATATGAAGCAATGTAGATATTGTTTCTAATACCGGTACAATATATAACAGACACGTAGCATCGATTTTGAAAAGGAGGGGGGGGGGGGGGCGCAGACTCCCCAAAACAATATTGACAAATAATAAAAGAATGAATTTACAACATCTATAAACCATGAAAATCCTTATCCGTGGGGCGGGGGGGGGGGGGGGGGGTGATCAAAGGGAAAATCTATAAGTCGGACGGTATCTGTTATACAAGGTTTATGGAAACTCCGAAAAATCTCAAATTGTTGATTTGTCTAGCGATCACAAAATAAATAAATATAACGATTTAAATTATATACCTAAATATAGTTGTTTTGATTTTCCCGGTTAGTTGTAGTTTTTTAAAATTTTTCTTGGGGTCTCATTTTACATAATATACTGGTACCGTACCAGTTATCGGCTAAGACCAGTTATCGGCTAAACTGAGAGTTCGGGTTTATAGCAGGGGACAATCCAAGATTTTTTAATTCAGTCGTCTTTTTCGGATAAAGAAAAGTATGTTTGCTTGAAAACTTTCTTGAATATGTTTTATACATGAGCTTAAACGATCATTGTTTACCGCTGATTTTAGATCTTTGCACTTTCAGCAGTGGGGAAAATGACGTAATACAATGTAAGTTAAAAATAGAATATTACCTCTTTGTGATACGTTATTATATCCCTTCTTTGATTTGACAAATAATATCAATACATATAACATGTATAAACAAAAGGAATTCATTAATTTCCGAGAGATTCGTAGCGCAGTTGAACGCCTGATTGCATAATTATGTATTGAATAGTGTACGATTTGGTGAATGACCGTATGATAATAAACGAATAATTTTATGAGTTTTGTTTATAATGTATCACAACCTTGACTACTTTAGCCTGACCCACAAGGGACATAATTCAAATTTCATTTAGCAGAGTATAGAATCAACATGTACAGGGATTTTACTATGTCATTATCACGAAGCCGATAACAATACAGTAGATCGTAAAAACTAGGCAAATTCGGGGCCTGATAAAAATCACAAAACAAGATGTTTGCGGTTCTAAAAAATGATATAAACTAACAGATTGATAAATAAGGAGTTCATTATTTAAAATATGGCAAGTTTTATCCAAAGATATCACGAAATAAGAAAATACGATAAGAAAACATTAAATTTTAGCCGATAACTGGTACAGTGCCAGTACCGTTGTGTCAATTTTCTACAATTATGAAGAACAGTCCCGGTCGGGATTTAGCAAAATTATGACAAATTATCAGGCAATTGCAAAAAGCCGAACTTTAGCATACTACATGTAGATTAAAACAACTAATTCAAACTCAGAATTTTGGAACATAATGGAGGAAAACGTGAACAATTACAAATTCAAACTTTCAAGACCCCGCCTTTTAGTGCTCTCAGTACTTTGATTTACCCAGAGAGAATGTGGCCGATCACGGTCTTTTTATTGTACTGCCTTTCATGTGATTTGGAATAAGAGTTTAACAACACAGTCAGTTAAATAGTTTCATTTTTATGGCCACGAATGCTAGTACACACTTATCCTAATTTATCCTTATTAAGTCATAGATGGATCTGCTCTCGTGATAATATTGCATGTACTAGCTGTCGTGGTCAATAAAGCTGGCTTTAATCTGCGTTGGTAAATTCTTGTACCAAAATTAAAACACATAGAAGGCAGTGCGTTCCTTTACTTAAACATGTTTACATAAAATTCCTCTCAAGTTAAGGTTTTTTAATGTTAAGATTTCCTGAACTGGTGTCAAGTTCAGTTTTAAAAGTTCAGAATCAACTCTAAAATACCATGTTTTACAACATACATGTATAATACAAGGCACAAAGTAATATAAAATTCATTCTAGATTCTAACAACAAAGTCTTCTATACATTCAACTCAACCAGTTTTTCAAAATCCTAAGCTCTGCAATTGATCTTTAATGTCAAGTTTCAGAAATAATTAATTAATAAAACTAATAAATTAGAGTGTTTCCTCAACTCCCTAAAAAGCTCCCATTAAAACATGCACGCGCATCAGGAAGTCAGGTTTTATCTGGCGGCCGCCAAATAATTATGTGGCGGCCGCCAAATAATTATGTGGCGGCCGCCAGATAATTATGTGGCGGCCGCCAGAAAATTATATGGCGGCCGCCAGAAAATTATGTGGCGGCCGCCAGATAATAAGTGGCGGCCTCCAAATAATTATCTGGCGGCCGCCAGATAAAATATTTTTCCTACGTGGCACCAAAGGGCTTCCGTACCCATGGGTATATAGTTAAGCTACCATTTACTAAATATGAAGGCTTAAAAAAGGCTAATATATGCCCCTGGTCCAGTATCAGGCAATTTTCACATAAATTAGTAGTGAAACCACACCAGTTAGAATCTATAAAAATTCTGTGTAAAGATAAAAAAAGGCTCAAGAACATTAATGACTTTTTTATTTCAAAACTACAGCATAGGCCAATATGTGAATCTAAATGGGCTGTTGACTTAAATCTTGAACCAGATTTTAATTGCAGCCACATATATCGCAACTCTAAGTTAATCATAAAAGATACAGAACTGGTATGGTTTAATTACAGAATAATTCATAGAATTTTAGGTATGAATAAATTTTTGTATATTCTAAGATGAAAAACAATAACTTATGTGCAATGTGTATGTTGGAACCTGAAACTTTTAAGCATTTATTCTACCATGTCCACTAATCTTGAGTCTTTGGACAAATTTGTCAGACTATATATTTAATAGATCTGGCAAGAGAATAACATTTGATAACCAGAGTGTACTATTAGGTAATCCAGATATGTATCAAGTAATTAATTTGATTATTATATATTGGTAAAGAAATATATTTTTCAAAGGTCGAGATGTTGTCGCAACTGAGATTATATCCTCGTTTTGCAGTATTTAATCAATTAACGATTAGAAACAAAATTGCACCGAAAAAATATAAGTATTCCCTCATCAGTATTACTTGTATACGTTCAATTTGTGAGTGACACTTGAGCATGATTTCGGGAATAGACATATTCAGACAATTCAGTCTGAGTATTGATATATGAGGAATGTTGTTGAAAGCTGTGAACGTTTTATTTACCAAATAACAGTACACAGAATGCACATATAGCCTTCTTTCATTAAAGGTGCAAATCTTTGATTTACATTAATTTTATGCTCTGGTTCCACAGATTCAATAAAGCATACGAGACAATAGAATACGGCGATATACTGGACGCCCTGACCGACCTTACTGGTGCCATCTGTGAATACTTCACCCCCGACGTTAACCCCCCGGAGCAGTTTTTCTACACGCTGTATACCTCCGTTGTCAATCGGTCCTTAGTCGTCTGCTGGCGAAACGAGAAAAGGCTGACCTGGTCCGGATTCAACTTTGAAGGGGTCTGTAATCAAAAAGCTCAGATTTCTTGTGACATGTACTCCATGCTTTGGATAAATGGAGTAGTTTTGTTGGAATGAAATATTGATCACGTTTCCTTTTTATCCCTGTATTACATGTACTTATTAAGATTTTCCTTTACAACAATTTTTCCAATTTCTTTTATAGAAAGAAGAACTAGCCAGTGATTCAGACAATATCAGATATCTGCACATCGTTACGGCTGTGTCGAAGGTTTTATTTAAAATCTGAAATTTAGCAAACTGCATATTTTTAATGACATGATTTAATTTTCAATTTCCTATATAAAAATGGGATTGCCATGTGTCGTTGTATCTTCGATCCTAATCACAGGTGGCATGTGTTACACACCATGCCCAAATTTTATTTTAATAATACCTTGCATAAAAAATATTTCTTTTTCCACAATTTGTTGTTGTTTTTGAGAAAATTAAATTTTTAGCTGTGTTCTTGACATGTTTTACTTTACTTTATAATATATACCGTGTAATGCTTTGATTTATTGGAAATTTAATATGAAGGCCAAGCTGACTTAATTGCGGCAATATCATTTTTGTTTGAGTTTTCTCTAAAAAACATCAAAAATAAATTATTTTAATAATCAACGGCCTTAGCTAAGTTGCAGCAAACGTTTGCTATAATTTATGGCTATTTTATACTTTTTTCACTGCATTCAACTTATGATTATGTGACAAATGCAATATTTAGTTAACATATTTTTATTCCCCAGTTTCCACTGGTAGACGGAAGGGAAGTTGAGGTTGTGAGGCTGAGGTGTTTCTTTCCTAATGAACCTAGATGGAATGGAAAGTTCTCAAACAGGTGAGAGAGAGAGAGAGAGAGAGAGAGAGAGAGAGAGAGAGAGAGAGAGAGAGAGAGAGAGAGAGATGATACTTGTACCAAAAATTTATTATAAGGTGGCATACTTAAAGAAACTATAATGCTACGTTTAAGTCACCGAAACATTATTAAAATACATTTTCAGTTCCTAATGAATTATATATTACAGTGTATTTTACATATAATATCTGATTTAATACGAACTCTAAGATTGTATTTCAGTGACACAACCTCATGGGCAGATATCAGCAAAGATTTTTTCGAGCAATATTCGCCGCTTAAAAACAAAGAAGACAACGAATACTGGATGACGCTCAACGATTTTCAGTGTAATTTTGGCGGACTAATTATTTGTAGCGAGGCGGATCCATACCACCCGGAAGGGTTCGGATTAGAGCGGTCATACACGTGTAAGACAGAGAAGGTTCCCGACCTTGTTTATATTCTCCATTCTCAGAGGAGAATGTCGGAACGTAGATCGTCAAGCCTCAAAGCAAGAGATCATGGCAAAATGAGAAGCTATGTTAGTGAAAAGGTTAAGAAAAAAGTAAACGAAATTAAAGTGACAGAATCGAATCTTACTGTAAAAATGGACACGTGCCGACGTCGAAGTACCGGCGACGCCACAGTGACGTCAGATAACATTACCCATATATCATACCCGGGGTGTATATCTTACGATCACACAACAGAAGGACAACTAAAATGCCAAATGTACACTTCCCGAAAGCACCAGTCATTACCACATGAAGAGATTTATAATTCGATCAATACCCGAGTTTCTTTTGAACTGGAGAGCTCGAATAGCACGTCAGACATATCGGTGATTATCTCACGGCCGCACAGCGCGCCGATGTCGTCTGGGGAAACCGACTCAAAGTACGGGTCCTCGGGTTCGGTATCCCAGCTGACACAGAGCAACTTTCTCGCTACAAGAAAAGACTTTTTCAGACCCCGAGGGGGTTGGAAGCAGATTATAGAGCAGCGAGGATGTTGGTGTAGTGAGTATAAAGAGATAAACATGTATCTGCTTCATTTTATTTTTCTTAAAAAAAAAACCCATGAATTATTATTTTCCATACAATCAATAAATTATCTAAAGTTGCTGCTTCTCATCCTTGAAGCAAAGAAACTTTGGATGTAAATTAACACTTTTTTGAAATGCTACACTTTTACAAAAATTAACTTTCTTTCCTTAATTGAATATCTTGTACAGAAAGCACGAGTGGCATTCAACCGTCCAATCTGGATTTGCTAAGCAAGTGTCCAAGAATCCCAATAACGCTTGTTAGGAAAGATGACGAACAGAAGCAGCCTCGATCTAGATATCAAAAAAAGAATCTTATTCTGATCTCCCTGCTTCAAGACTACAGACACGGGATAGAACACTCCAACAATATGCCGGTGCAGTTTGGATTTAGCCTGTTCAGGGTATACATATCACCAATATATAAACCGCTGATTGTCGGTTGCTTTTCACCAGAGTTCAATCCATTTATGGGAGCCATATCAAGATTAAAGCATTGTTGGGGTATTGCTCGTTCTTTATGCAAAGAGTTGTGAGTTCAATTTTCTGTTGAGGCAGATGTAAGTAAAAATGATGATATTCCATTTACTTCATGCGCTAGCGCTAATAATGGAGCAGTGGGTCTTTTGGATGAGAGCTATAACCTAACTAAGATAAGCTCGATAAAGAACACTAACAAATGAATGTCCCTGATATCCGTCACAGTCATCTGATAATATCCAAATAGTAGTGAAAAGTTTCCGCGGGAAGTTAAACAGAAAACAATCAATCAAGATTTTATTTCTCTAGAAAACAAGAAAAGGGGGTATGTCATGGGTTAAATGTTGCAAGTGCGTTATGCAATGTAAATTATGTATGTTTTACATGAATTAGAACGAAGAATTCTTTCAATCGGTTAAATAGAGTTTTGCTGTTTAATTGCTAGCATTCATGTCTGTCATGAGGCTTCATTTGTTCATCTCATTGAAAGTTTATTATCGTTTTGTATTAACAGTGTAAGAACGCAGAACATGGCGAGAAGAAACTGTTATCAAAGCTTCAGTTTGTGTCAAACGTAGAATCAAAGTTTGAGGCGAGAGAAATCAAAACGAGGCAATCTCTTGACGACGGTTGCTATGTAGTTGTACCATACTGCCTCACCTCAGGACACGAGGGAGAATTTTTGGTTCGAATCATAGGCGAGAAAGATATGCTAGAAAATAAAAATGGATGGTAAGTAAGAAATAAAATTGTTTTAAACCACCTTTTGTTAAATTATTTCTTAATCATTCATCGAAGAAGTAGATGTAAACTCCATCATATTTCTTTTATTTCAGCGTACTTTCTTAACGAGATCGATTCATTTCGTGAACATTGCACAAAGGCAACAATTATTAATATATTTGTGTTAGTCAATCTTATTTTTTATATAAACATATTGTCGCTTTTATGTGCCTTTTACTTCATGTCTTTGCTGCTTTTTTCATGAGCTGTATAAATTCAGTGTTATTATACATTTGCTTTATTTTTGACTATATTGGTGATTTGATACCTAAAAATTAATTTTAAGAAAACCAAATTTGATTGTTATATGTATATTAACATTAACTCATATAAATACATCTACATTGAACGATGATACAGAGACGCGAAAGCGGTATACTTTACAATAAACGCCAAATTCGAACATATTTCTTATCACTTGTAAGCTTACCTGAACTGAAAATTAAAGTTAGCTAATCTGATCACTTTTTGTCTGTCTGTAAACTTTTTTCATTTTCGACTTCTCCAAAACCACTGGACCGATTTCAACTAAACTTGGCACAAATCATCCTTAGGTGAAGCATCTTCGCTATAGCCAAGGGTTTTTGGTCCACTCCGCTCCACTTAAACCCTTGGCTGATCTCATTACTAAAACTAAAACTCGATGATGCGTCGGCGCTTTCTAGCGAATAACTAGAGATGCGCTCCTTGCAACTTCACATTTTAATCCAATGAAATATCAAGTTACATACACTCTACGGCATATAAAAATTTAAAAACATATTAACTTCAATACAAGGTTTTGACCCAATACGTGCCAAAGAATTTGTACATAGGGTATACGTAATACGACTATTTTAGTATATACACGATTTTTTTTCCTTTTTAATTTTTTTTTTTTGCACGGATTGTGTCAAAAGTTAAAACCCTGTGGATCTCGGAAAAGAATAAACGCATGATATGATACGAACTCCAAAAAATATAATAATTTATTTAAGCTAGAGAAAGCAATAAATGTCCTTAGTTAAAATATAGAGACAAACCTTTAAAAATATTATTCTCAAAAACCATTTGGCCAGAAAAGCTTTAACCTGTGTGGAAGCATCCTTAGGTAGCGTAGATTTGAGTTTGTTCAAATCAATATTCCTGGGGGTAAGGTGGGGCCACAATGGGAAGGAGTCAATTTTTTTTTACATAGAAATCAGAGAAAAATCTATTTTCTTCTCAAAAGACAATTATCCAGAAAAGCTGTAACTTGTGTGCATTGCAGCACTTTTGGGTAGTGCAGATTCAAATTCACCAAATCATGATCTCCGGGGGTAGGGTAGAGCAACAACTGGGGGAGGGTCAAATTTTTAGATAGGAATATATTAAAACTAGATGCTGTCATTAGACAGTAATACCCGCACCATGTGTTTGCCCCTAGATAACACTGTTTTGTACCAGTTTAATTAAAAATGAAGGCTACATGCAAACTCCGGTAATACATTTAAAAATTATAATTTTCATAACTGAAGGATGAGATCCCTGTCCATATGATAATACACATCGTGACATGAGCAGCACTTTATGTGCAATTTGGGGTAGAACTGTTTGCAGTGAATTTTCAGTTAATCAATAATCTTAACATTTTATGTCATAGGAAGTATAATGGTCTATATAATTATTACAAACAAAATTAAAAATTAAATTATGCCCCTCCCCGTGGCGGTTGCCGGTTTTAGATTTGCTTCTGTGTGCCTACATGAACATCATCGTGTGCACAGATTTAGAGAAGGGGTGGGAGTGAGGGGTCCAGACCCCCCCTCCCCATGAAAATTCGTAAATTACCAAAAATACACCTTGGACCCCAATGCTCTTACAGACATGTAAACGCTCTAACCCATTGCGCTTCAATGTTAGGTAACATTATTTGGGGGGTAAATATTTAATCAATATTCAACATACTTTATTGTTTATCTCAATAGGAAGTATACATGTGCATCACAATATGCAGGTGTCCTGCACCACCTTAAAGCTGTTATTTGCCTATAATAAAATAGTGCAAGTGGATTTGAAGAATAGGTCATAAAAATACATGCATGTTACAAATGACTGATCTTTGTCTGAAGTTACGTACACAACACAGGTTTGCATGTCTCATTAGCGGGTACTAGTTTTACCCAGCTCTTTTATTAGATGGGTTCACGTGTATACATACATGGGTGTTGCTAAAACGCGGAACGGAAAACGGAACGGAAGGAAAACGGAAAATCTTATCTAATGTTATTTACCTCATAGATTTGTTAAGTATGCTAAAACGATATACTTTATGTACCTTTTTAATTTTTTTTGAAAGATTAGCAATATTAGATTATTTATTCAAGAATATTTATTTCCTCAAAATTAACAGTACATGCATTGACCACTATATTCTGTCCCAAAATATCCTCGATTCACTTTTTGCTGTATATTTATATATACCTCAGGGTTCAAGCGATTCTCTTTTAGAAGCATTAAACATTCTCATTATTCTTTCTTTAAAACGTCCTCTCTAGCTTATCAGCTGGTATAAATACACGGCTAAAAATAAAGAAGTCTACGGGGTTTTGCATTTTAACAGACCCGGATGATAGTGTTGAAAAATTGTGCAAGGTCTTCTGAGTGACTTCCAAATGGAGAAAAGATGTCAACATTTTCCATTATAAATCGTCCAAATGTGCTGCATGAATATTTTGGGATCGACAGACTATAGTCCCAATATATAATCGGAAAATCAAACCAGGCAACGTCTAGAGCTCTCTATTCGGATCATATGTATATAGCTGCTGGAATAAACAACTGCATGCTTTGTAATGCAAACGTAAACAAAATTGCATTGCTAAAAATACTAGTTTCACAAATTACCGGGTATTTTAATGTTTACTGTATTTTAATTTTTTAATGTCGTCAGTCCTACAGTTTTTTTCTTCCATCTCAATGATACTGTATCGTCTGTATGATAAAAGATCGTCTAGAACACCGAAAATTCAATTTTGATGTAAGTATATACATGTACATCATATTTGAAAATAATATAAAAATACTCAAAACACGCATAAAACGCTTTCACTAACTGCGTACGTTACGCTAATATGCCAGCAATACCATATAAGAGAAATAAGTAAAAAGTTATAGCTAATTTGCTCGTTTAATCATGTTAATGTTTCACAATTCGTATACATTTGATTTTTCCGATTCGTACTCAACTAAAGCCGAATGAATACAATGCTATGATTGATAGACATTCATATGAATATTAATAAGATAGCAACATGTTGATAATCATTCATTAGATATAAATAAAAGATACAAAGTAAATCGTTTCTGGCCAGTCTATACCCTTTTTAAGCGATAAACGTGATGATATTTTCCATTCCGTTCCGTTTTCCGTTCCGCGTTTTAGCAACACCCATACATACATGTCTGTGTTTTCCGTATGCAGAAAAGGATTACGGTAGTTAAGATCAGCTAAAGGAATTCATTATTGTGTTTTAATTGGATTATCATTATGATGTTGACCAATTTAGGTAAGCATAATACATGTAGTAGCAGTAGCACAATTAATATAATAAGATGCCAGCATGGGATTCCTGCCAGCATACATACACATGTATATAAGTTCTACTTTCACTTTCTAAATGTCATCTCCCTTTGACAGCATACTGTATCATCATCTTTTATTATTTAAATAAGCTTATCATCGTTACCTATCCTATCGCATTTGTAAAGTTTCTGTCATTTTAGTTGCAAAAGTTATTTTTTTCATTTGTCAGACTGCATGCACTGTTGAGTTGACCCCATATTGACCCTGTATAAACAATTTCTTATTAAATTTGTGTATTACATATGTAAGTAAGTGTAGACACTTATATTTTTTATATGAGTAATAATAGGAAGGAAGGAGTATTTCTTTCTTAATGTATTATAATGCATCAAATACAATGTAGGTCATGACCTTATGGGACTGCTCTGACCCCACGAAACAGGAAAATACAAAATATCTTCTAAAGTCATTATGATGCATCAACTGGTGTAAAGTACATTAATGACCCCCAGGTGTTGTCTTTAAACCCCCCCCCCCCCCATCCCCCCCGCCTTTATGAAATAGGAAATGATATGATACGTACTGTATATTTTGTTAACTTAATCTGAGATCTGAGATCCTCATCCCTAAACCGTTTAATTTATTTTTGCTCTTTGTGTCATTGCGCGTAAAATTGTATTGTAAGATTATGCCCCCTTGGAAACACCCTGACATTTTAGAACTAGAAATAATAATGTATTTTATCTTATTCATATGTTATACAGTAGTGTTTGATCCATGTGGGTAATTCCTAGCCTAATGATGTCACTGCTTTGTTTAGGAGACTTTACAATTGCCCCAAATAGGTGAATACACATGGAAGTGATGCATATAACATTTTGTTTATAAATCTTAAAAATTGAATTAAGCAATTTCCAAAATGTTAATGTGAATCACGAGAGAAAAAGCAATCAAGAAATGATTTAAATTTGCTACTGTACACATGTAAGAATGTATTAAGAAGACTGAATCTTTATAAGCAGGTTAGATTGGGGGGGGGGGGGGGGGATGAATGTGGAGTATAAACATTTATAATTTGAATCATTTATTGTTCTTAATTAATTTTAACTTGTCAATGAATACTACTTATTGATCCCAAGGTAGAAATATGACCTCTGATTGTATCTCAATAGATCATTTGTCAATTATGCAAGGTGTAATGTAATTTTTTTTAAGAATAACATTTTTTACCAGTTTATAAAAGTTTTTAGACACCCAAATTATATTTTGATTTTAATAGATTATTCGACAAGGAAGGGGGGGGGGAGAGAGAGAGAGAACAGTTTACATTTGAGTTTGTTTGGGAGTGGGGGTTCCAAGTCATATATTTGACAATTTTTTAATGTAATTTAAAATAAGACTAAGCCATACTACAGTCATGAACATGAATAGTATAGAACAAAACACAAACTAATACATGTACATGTATATATACATAGGAAGTATTACAAAACAGATGATTGATCTATATCTTGGTTCTTATATTGAATCATATATCATGTACATATTATATTATTGTTTCTTTGTTCAAGGCATTTAAGATGGTATGTAGTAGGGCTGGGACGATACTGTACTGAGCCGATTCGGTACATATCACGATACATGAGATGCGATACGATACATATCACGATACATTGCAACTAAATGAAAACATGAATAAAGGTTTAAAATTTGTCGATGTATTACCGCATGTCCAAAGTTATTTTGTTATATTTATAATGAGCCTTGCACAATTTACAAATTACTTAAGTCTCATATACACTACTTTTTCATAAATTAGTAATCCAAAAGTTTTCCACACTCCATATTTAGCTTCCTAACTGTTTTGACAACTTTACGAGGTTTTCCGCCACCTTTGTACTTTCATATTAGGCACGCGGACTAAAAATAGCCGATATATGAAGCTCGGATATTTTTGGAAAATAAAAAAAAAGTTCGGTAAGGTATCGTTGTATTAATGGTAAATGTATCGATCCAAATATCGTCAAAATAAATACTGCGATGCACCGGTGCATCGGTGGATCGTCCCATCCCTAGTATGTAGGTCATGATCCCAAGTGCTCTTCCTGAAATTATCAAATATCATAAAAACCATTGAGATCCCCACCTTAATCCAAAGATATTATTCCTCCTTAGGTCATGCAGGCGCATCAGATCATTATGGCATGTAAGTCATGACCCTAAGGGGTCATCCTGACCCCCTTAGAATCAGAAATTGTCAATTATCTTTAAATTATTGATGTTTGATGATCCTATCTCTATTTAATCTTTATTAATTATTAAGTCTCCTGAATGAAGTTTGGAGACTTATTGTTTTTGTACGGTTCTTAATACATGTACCGGTATATATTCTTCATCTTCTTTTTCTTCTTTCCCACTCTGAACTTGTTTCTCAGAGATGGCTGAATATAATTGTATAAAACTCTAGGATATGATAGGCCTGCAAATCTAGTTGTGCACCCTGGTTTGATTTTTCTCATTATGGGTTAGACAACCACTTTTCGGGGGAGGGGGGGGGTGTCAAAAGGGTGTGGGGTCTAACATTGAACCTTGTAGGAAGAATCATAGACTCTATTGTAAATGGTAACTTGAAAACGGACAAAGATAATAATAAAGGGTTTTCATAATCATATATTGGCTGTTACTGGCAATATATAGGGTTTATTAGATCTGACCCCTGGGGTCATCCCCACCCCCCAGGAATTTGAAATTACCATATATCTCAGAAACTGTTATAATCATGACCCCTAAACCATATATATTCATGTTTCAGATGTCAAGGGGCATCAAATGTTATGTAGGTCATGGGCCCTGTGGGTGGTCCTGATGCCCTCAAACAGCAAGTCCCTTAATATCTTCAAAACAGTTGAAATCCCCACCCTTAAACCATATATATTCTTGTTCCTTGTGTCAAGGGGCATCAAACGGTATGTAGGTCATGGGCCCCGGGGGTGGTCATGACCCCCCTTGAACAGGAAGTGCAAGAATATCTCGAAAACGGTTGAGATCCCCACCCCTTAACCATATATATTCTTGATCCTTAAAGGGCATCAAAAGGTATGTACCGGTAGGTAATGGGCCTCAGGGTTAAATTTAATTTTTCAAAACCGTAATGCACATCTATGGAACAGTTCCTTTCATATCCCAAGATATGATGTGTCTATCCATTAAATCATAAAAGGAGTTCTAGGATCTATGTTTTTTTTAAAGTGATAAACGTCAATATTCTGCTACATTTTGACTCCCTGGATGAAATTTAAATTTTGAAAACCTTACTGCACATCTATAGAACAGTCCCTATCATATCCCAAGATATGATTGTCTATCCATTAAATCATAAGAGGAGCTCTTGGATCAATGTTTGTTTTTTTAGTGATAAACGTCAATTTTCTGCTACTATTTGACTCCCAGGATGAAATTTAAATTTTTAAAACCTTATTGCACATTTATAGGACAGCCCCAATTATATCCCAAGAGATGACGTAGCTACTCCAAAAGTTGTAAGAGGAGTTCTGGGAACCATATTTTTTTTGCCAAAAAACGTCATTTTTTGTTGCCCACTGATCCCCTTAATTAAAAAAAAAATTCTGGAACCTGATCATGCCTCAATATGACACCCCCAATCATATTCTAGAAGATCATTTGGCTACTGCTTAAAAAAAATGACGTTTTTTAAACCAGTTTTTTTGTAAAAAAAACGTCATTTTTTAGCCATTAAATGACCCCCAGGACAAAATTGAAAATTCCGAAACCTTATTGCGCATCTATAGCATACCCTAAAACATATTCCAAAAGATGATTTGTCTACTATTGAAAATGTAGGAGGAGTTCGAGGAAGAAGGTTTTTTGTGAAAAAACGTCATTTTTTACCAATTATTTGACCCCCAGGACTGACAGAGAATTTTTGAAACCTTTTTACAAAACAACATGATACCCCAAATCAAACTCCAAGAGTTCAGTTTGCTGGTTTATAAGATGTAAGAGCAGTTTGAGAAAGTAAAACGTGACAGACGGACGGACGGTCGGACGGACGGACGGACGGAACAGGGTAACAACAATATACCCGAACTTTCTTTAGAAAGTGCGGGTATAATCATGATCACCGGGGGTAGGGTGGGACCACAATCAGAAGGGGAGGGATAATTTTTACAAAGGAAATCAATTAAATTATTCTTTAAAACTCAAATGTTTTTATTATGCAAGCATCTTTACATACATGTATGTTGATTTTCCATTTTCAATTGTGTAGACTTTTACCCTTTGCCAAACTTGTTTAATGTAGGTTTATATATTTATGAGAACTTTTTTAAAACTACAATGCTCAATATTTGCTTAATATGTGAAATAGGATGAAATCACCCAGTTATAAAAGTGGCTAAGTGTTTAACATTAAAATAGAGAAAACTTTGAAAATCTTTTTTATACATTATATATTTTATAACATTGTCCTGGTTATTTGTATATGACTCCTTAAAGCTGTTTTTATTAATATTATGGCTATTGCTGCTCACATGAACGATTTGGCCCATGGGCCTTTTAACTAGACTCTATATCAAAACATTCGACTTATCTTTTGAAACAGTCTTTAGGAAAATCAAACTTTTAAAATAAAAAAATATTTTTGGAGGATTTGCATGACTGAACATGTTGAAGAGGAAGGAAACTAAAATATGGTGTACATTAAATCAGTTAATTATCGCTTAGTTGTGAAAAGTGTCAACAGATGCCAAGTATCGTAGAAAATATTTGCCGTCGTTATTTTGACATGGTAATGACTAAGAGAATGTATTTTAAACATCCCGCTTACAATTATAACATACTTATTCAGTTAGCGAAATCGAAAGAACTTGACTTGTAATATATAACATGTACTCGAGGTCATTTTCAACTTTGACTGATAGCAGATTAACAGCTGTCATTTATTTAATAAAAATGCATAAAAATTATGCATACATGTATTTATGTAATATATAGAGTACTTTTTAACGAGTGTATCTTCAGATAACAGACGAGGGGGCTTGTCCCCCGAGTCTGATATCTGAAGATGCACGAGTTGAAAAGTTACTCTATATGTTTTTAATGCACTGAGTTACCCATGATCTATCAACATTTTATTATGTGCCATATTATATGACCAATGAAGAAAGAGCACGTGATTCTAGAAGTTTAGCGCACTACATTTTATGAAAGTTCCATCTACCTCGCTCTTTTAAGCCAGAATGCCGTGGATGGCGATTGTGATTTTATGCTCTCGCGATTTTTTGGATACAGTGTAAACTGAATTCCTTAGGTAAATTATAGGAAACATGAACATTCACAATCTGTGGATATGCATCTCCGGGACGAAGATCCTATTAAACGAACGCAAAGATGCTGACGCTTTGTGTTAGAGGTACATAGACAGGATGGCAGTACATACCCCCTGCGTCATTCATTGTGTGCGGATTACAGCGTCATTAATATTTGCGAGAGAAGGACTACGTGCGGTATGGTCAAATATCTGCCCCCGATTTCAACCAATTTTTAAATAGTATTGTAAAAATATAAAATCTTCACAAATCATTGTATAGAGGATGCGTATAAATTTAATCTTGATTTTAGTCATCATTGCTCATTCGCTGTTTATCTATGACGTCACTTGAATGACCTAATTCCCGCAAATTTGCAAAAAAATGAAAATACTCTCATTTTTCTCCATATTTTGCATTCGGAACTATAGAGCGCAGGTCTGCTCAAGTGCGATTTTAACATATGTTTTCCTTCCGATAGTTATACACATTATATTAAAAAATGGTACTTGAGCAAGCCTGCGCTCGATGTTTCCCAATCGAAAAACCATAGGAAAACACCCATATTTTGCTACAAAACATCAATTTATCAAAATAATGCAATCTTCATGACGTCATTTCTACATTATGACGTCACTGCAGTGATAACCTCTTACACCTTTATTTCCAATATGATTTTAACTATCTTTCACCTTATTTTTAAAGCTCTTTCTAAAACTTTGATTTCGGGGGCAAACAATGCATAAAACCGCACATAGTCCTTTGAAATTTCTTGTTGATCATGAAGACATCTTTGGTGCTAATTTTTAGCAAAGTTTTAGACGTTATTACAAAGGGCCCAGGTACCAAAGTGCGACAAGTTGGTCTGATAATGCCGGAAGATGAGGAAAAAATCTGGATTCGTGGAGCATTCGGGTTAGATTCTTCTCAAAAACTAAAGTATACAGATATTCCGTCTAAGGACATTTGACGAACACCGGATTTAGATAATTGTGTATTTTATTTCAAGCCATAAGTGGCTGTATAAGCAGTAAAAAAATTGATCAGTTTTCTTGTAATGATTTTTATAGCTGCTTTAACTATTTCACAGAAACTGTTATGTTCTTAGAACTTCATGAATTTGTAAATGATAAATACAATTTTCTTATTTTTTTGCTACTCGTTTTTTTTTGGTGTGATCTATCAGAAAAAAATAAAAAGTGTGATATATCACAGATACAACACATAAAACTGTTGTGTATAAAAAAAAATGAATTGCTGACATCAAAGGAAAGTGTATTATGTTTTAAAACAATACCACGTTTGATGTAGGATAACTTTTTGACTAATATGGACAGCGGAAAGGGCAAAATATGCATTTTTACAAAATCAATGGTAATCTAAATTCAACAATACAAAATAATATAATCAATGACCATACATGCAAGACCAACAGTCTTCTTTGCAATATAAATATACATAAAATAAACCAAAGGTGTCTTTATAGAAGTCAAACAAACAAACAGGTAAAACCAACATACATAAACAGAAGGACGCACAAAAACAAAGTCAGGTTACGTTTTGGAGAAGCAATATGGGCGATGTCCAGTCAAGTCGTACACAGACCATCTCGTACATGGTTCGTGTCTCATATACAAAACCGAGAAATCAAGTCCTATACAAAAATTTTAATACGTAGGGTTTTAAAGAGGTTCGTTCCTGTGTTTTTGGGAAGCCATTTTGGGTCACCTCTATTCTAGAAAATATATATCATATATTGATTCTACTCATAAATTCAAATTTTATAATGCCAATTAAACTATCTTAAAGAAATAGTAAAGGAAAAATTACATATTTACAGAGTTAAGTATGGGACTATATTTTGTGGCGAAAGGTTTTAAAGAAGAAAATGAACATGTTTCATAACTCAGTTGTTTTAGAGTACCGTCACTTTAGTTTCCTTATTTTCAGTTCAAACAAAATTTCCAGATAGTGCATTAGGATATCTTCATTTTGTTACGAAAAACATTATCTTACAATTTTTCAATATTTCTATCGACATACATTGGCAAATTTAACTTATAATTCATAAAAGTCAAAGAAAAATGAATTCCAATTTTAGCCTAAAATCAGCTTATTTCATGTCATATCTCAAATTTTACATCATAGACCTATACTTTTTGTTTTATTTTTTGAAATTTTAAGCTTTTTCTGACAAGCTATCATAATTTGAGAAAAAGTTTGAGACTTTTAAAAAATTTCATTACATGTTAAATTGGTAATGGATAAAAATTGCGTTTTATCAGTGCAAAAAGGTCAAAATATTAATTAGGTGAAGAAATTGTAACATTTTTCTTGATGATAATTTTAATTTCATTTATTTTAATTAGTATAAATTTGTATTTGATGCCATGGTTCATTCAGATAATAAAATATAGAGGGAAAAGCAAGTTATGTTCAATCTGCACTTTCAGTGCAGAAAGGTCATTTTAAATACACCGTAGCGCCAAATGAAGCATATAGACCCCAACATTTTTTTTTGAATTTTGATTAAGCTATGTTTGTAGATTTTAAAAAAATACTCTAGAAAAAAAACTTTAAGACTTCTGATTGCAGGATCCAACGTCCTAAAGTAGATGTATATTTACACGCAACAAATTTTATGAACTAAGTTGTATTCATAAATAATACTCCATAATGATGGTGCCTTACTGAAGTGGCAAGGAATAAGCTATGAACAACAAAACAAGACAGACTGAAATCCAAACACAGATACTTAAAAAAACCTCGATAATTGTAGACCGCTTCGTGTTAACCGTTTACATCGCACATGCGCAAACCACACACTGTGGCAGATTGAGCAATGTCAATCATCGCATGGATTTTAGAAACGGAGCGCTTTTGTCGAAACCGACGGAAACAATGTTATGTTGTTATTTTCTTGGATTTACTACATTTAGTTGCTGTGTTGGATGTAGTGCCGCCGGGATTTTCAAAAAGATGCAGACGTTATGCACTCTGTATGATCGGCGCATACATATCGAGCACATACCTATGTTCGATGTGCATGCGAAGTAAGAGAGCACTACATGTATTTGTGCAAAATAATACAGACACCTTAGAAACTATTTCAAAGAATGAATATATTTTGTATATATTGATTGTTGTTTCCTTTATTCTTAATCAGAAACAATTTACTAAAATGCGTAGTTCATGCATTTATAAGTTCGTGCAACCTGAATGCCTCGATCGGAATGAAACCGACCGTAACTTTCTCAACCGGTATATATACCCCAGTCGCAGAGGAGGAGCGACCGAAACTAATATGGCGACCAAATGCTTTTATGAATTCATGTCAGCTTTAAAAGGACATTCTCCAACTGCCTCTAGGTCTAGTATTTTTTGTCGGACACTTTTAAAGGGGCATGGTCACGACTTTGGTCAAAAATTATTTTTCTGATTTTAATGTTTACAATGCTTTAGTAAGGCAGTTTTAATAGGCAACCAAAATTAGTGTCATTTGTTGAGTTATAAGCAAGTTACATGGCTTACATTTTTTTGCTATGTCAACAAAGCTTTTGTTTACATTTTGAATGCTGAAGTGGAAATTCCAGTTTTAGACTTAAAATTAATGTGTTAAAAGTTAGGAACTGTTTATTTAAGCTGAAAATGAATAAGAATAGACAAATCAGCTTGAAAAAAGTTTTCACAGGTATATCGAACCCATGTAAACAAAAACAGGGCACGAGCCTTGTTTACAGGACAGATAATTGTGAGCCCTGTATCTTGCTTTTAACTCTACGACTGACTCTCAAATTTCATATGATCATTAGAAATGCATACCTAAAGCATGTAAATAATAAAAACAGGAAAATAGAATTTGACAAAAATCTTGACCATGCCCCTTTAAAGGCGAAGGAAAGTAAAACACATATCTATACTTATAAATTAAGGCATTTTGCAAATAAACTACAAAATGCCTACACAAGAGTACTTGCCTACTCCTTTCATATTTCAACACATGTGAGATGATGGCCGTAATGTATAATTGAATTTTAACTATTTAACGAAATAGCGAAAATGAGAGTAAGCTGGTGGACACGCTTTGGCGGATCCAAGTCAGGGATAGTTTTGATCAAAATATATACTTTCAATGAAATAATACTTGTATCGTTTACGATATTCCGGAAATTTTAGAATCGGACATGAATGGGTTTTTTTATAGACATCAACGGAAGTGTACATGGATAGATACTCCCACGTTTTCTCTGAACACACATATTGATATTGTAGCTCAGTAAATTTGGAGCCATCAAAGTGTGAGTGAAAAGTGATTTATTTGAGTATATGTAAATATCTGACAGTCAAAATTTTGGTTAAGCCTTAGAATAACATTGAACAAACTCGTCAAGCCATGAACAATTATGGAATACTGTTATCATCATAAATTGAACAAACTTGTCAAGCCATAAATAATTATGGAATACTGTTATCATCATAAATTGGCATTGATTTATTGAAATGTAATTTTAGGTTGAAACAATGGAATAAATGGTTACAACAGATGGTTGAATTTTCATTGCTGAGCTATACATTTCAACACTCTGGACAATATGGGAGAGGAAATTCGGAAGACGTTAAAGAAAAAAACGGAGTACTGCGAAAGGAAGATTCCACAGGATATATGGACGTCTTTTGGAGAAAATTCAAGATGAAGAGGAAGCTGGTGTAGTCAGACAGATGTTAGATGACCTGGAACATTCATACAAAGACATGGAAGTTCGGCATAGTGAGTATATAGAGAACTTTGATTCAGACAATGAAGATGACAAAGCAAAAGCAAACGAAGTGAACCATGACATGAACACTTTATATAAAGAGTTATGCAAGGCAAGATCTCTTTGTCTCAAGCTAACTTCAAAGGAAAATACAATGAAAAAGAACCATATTGAGAAACAATCCCTCAAGGTGAAAAAATTAGATCCGCCCTACTTCAGTGGCAAAATTCGAGATTATCCTAGTTTTAAGTCAGATTATGCAACACACATGATTCCAACTTATGGGGAGGACCCTTTTGTTCTGAAAAATTCATTGTCTGGAGAGCCTTTTATTGTTAAATTGTTAAGGGAGTGGATAACAATTTTGAGGAAATGTTTAGACGCCTCGATTTGAAGTATGGAAGGCCAGAAAAATTAGCAGACACTGTTCTGACTGACATAAAGGCACTAAAAATAGTTCCGGAAGGAGACAATAAGAAATTCATTGAAATGGTGGACACTGTTGAAGGATGTTGGCTTACTC
Organism: Magallana angulata; assembly: GCF_025612915.1. NCBI lineage: Eukaryota > Metazoa > Mollusca > Bivalvia > Ostreida > Ostreidae > Magallana > Magallana angulata. The sequence goes on from NC_069111.1 coordinate 31,587,900, forward strand.
TAAAGCGGATGGGCTTGGGAAAGGAAATGGATAATGCTACAATGATCAGCGAGATTGAAAAGTTATTACCATCTATTCAGAAGAGAGAATGGGCATTGCTGAAAATAAAACTGAAGCATACAGCTTTTTCTGATTTCTTGAGATTCCTTTTGGATGAAAAAACAGCAATTGAATACATGACTTCAGATATTAGAGATAGCGATAGTGGCAGTGTCTCTCGTAAAGGAAAAGTTCACACCATAACAAATACCGAGGAGGAAGATAATGATAAATTTGAGAATGCGCTTGTTAATGTTATACAAAGTCAAATGCAGCAAAATGAACAGAGAATGCAACAAGTGATTGATGGACTAGCACAAGTAACAGATGTTCTTCTTAATGGAAAGCAAAAAGGTGTGACACATGATATTCCAAGAAATGGAGCCCCTCTCAGGAAAAAATGTTGGTATCATGAGACTGATACTCATTCTATTGGAGACTGCGCAGGCTTTTCCGCCCTGGATGGAGAAACAAAGATGGAATTGCTAAAGAGAAATGGTGCCTGTTTTAGTTGCTTAAAAAGTGGTCATCTCTCAATACGGTGTATTAACAGAAAACCTTGTGAAATCACAGATTTTTATCAACGAAAATGTGGCAGATTTCACCATCCATTTTTACACGGGGCAATACTGAATGCAAGTGCACATCATCATAGTGTGAACATAATTAATGAAGAGCAGGGGAAGAAGGGAGTCATCCTCATGATTAGTAAAGTAAAGAGCAACAGTATTCCATTAACTACCTTATGGGATCCAGGCGCTAATATCTCACTTTTGACTCATGAATCAGCAAAGAAACTTGGATTAAAGGGGCGTGAAGTAACATTATCAGTAACAAAGGTGGGAAATACCTCTGAGTGTATTCAAAGTAAGGAATGTTTACTACCACTGACAGATACTGATGGCAGGATCTGGAAAATTAAAGTGTATGGAATGAACAAAATTACAGCAGACATTTCAAAGGTGAATGTACATGGAGTTGTGAAATTCTTTAAAGGGATTAATGAAGGAGACATTGTTAGACCAGAAGGAAAGGTGGATCTTCTCATAGGAGCCGATTGTTGCATCTTATTGCCTGAAAAAATTGATCAGATTGGAAACCTCCAATTGATGCGAAATCAATTTGGATACTGTTTAAGAGGAAGTCATGCCAATTTACATGTGCCCCTTACGACAGAATCAAATCTTGTGTGCATTCATCATGCTTCGGGAAGGATAATCGAACCAATTCGATTAAATCAAGAAAACTTGAAGAACACTCTTAACCAATTTTTCGACATAGAGAGTCTCGGAACACATTGTATTCCAAAGTGTGGAAGTTGCAAGTGTGGAAAGTGTCCACCAGGAAATGGAAACTACACGCTGAAAGAAGAACGCGAGTTACATCTCATAAAGGATGGACTTCAGTATGATAAAACGGGTAGATACTGGACTGCTACATACCCATGGGTTAAAGATCCAAAATTTCTCCCTAACAATTTAAGCGCAGCAGTATGCCGATTAAAATCCACAGAAAAAAGATTGGAAAAGGCAGGACCAGAATACAGCAAAGCATATGGTGACCAGATTATAGATATGGTGCAGAGGAGTGTAGCAAGAAAGTTAACGGATGAAGAAATGGATACTTACAAAGGACCCATTCACTACATTCCACACCATGAAATCTTGAAACCGAATTCCAGGACTACGCCTGTACGGATTGTATTTGATTCATCATCATCATATATGGGTCATGTTTTGAATGAATATTGGGCAAAAGGCCCTAATGTTATTAATGACCTTTTGGGAGTCATCTTCAGATTTAGGCAAAGGAAAATTGCTGTTGCGGGAGATATTACCAAAATGTACAACACGATCAAATTATCAGAAAAAGGTCAACATACACAGATTTGTATGGAGAAACTTGCAGATGGACAGATTGCCGGATCACTATGCGTTAACGTCAGTGACTTTTGGAGATAGACCAAGCGGAGCAATCTCTACTATGGCCCTGCAAATGACAGCTGAAATGTTCCAAACTGAATATCCAGAGGCAGCTGAATTGATAATTAAAAACAGTTATGTGGATGATTTACTTACTTCGGTGGATACTGTTTGTGAGGCCGAGAAAATAATTCGCAACACTGAAATGCTGTTAAGCTATGGAGGATTTCGTGTTAAGCATTGGATAATTTCTGGTGATGTAGATGAACATTTTGCAGGAATGAATGTGCTAAATGCTGAACAGGAAAACATTCTTGGAATGTGTTGGTTACCCAAAACCGATGTCTGGGTGTTCAAGGTGAAACTGAATTTTTCATCAAAAAGACGCGGCGTACATGTAGAAGATGATCTCACAGAGGGACAATTGCATCTTATTCCTGAGAATCCCACTCGGAGAATGGTTCTAAGTCAAGTTGCAGGCATATATGATCCTCTTGGGCTGGTTGCTCCATGTGTATTGTCTTCAAAAATTCTCATGAGAAGTTTATATTCCAGAGAGGTTCAGGATGGATGGGATAAACCTATGAGTGAAGATATTAGGACCAAATGGGTTCAGTTCTTTCGGGACCTCTATGAATTACAAACTTTGACATTCAAAAGGTGTCTTATGCCAGATAATGCTGAAGGTGATCCAGTTCTTGTTATATTTTCTGATGGAAGTCAACAAGCATATGGTGCATGTGCTTATATCAGATGGCACACTAACAATAACACATTTGAATCAAGCCTAGTGATCGCAAAAAATCGAATCGCACCAGTAAAGCAATTGTCTACCCCTCGCCTTGAATTGTGTGGAGCAGTACTTGCATCTAGACTTCGTCGAAAACTCGTAACAGAAATGAGTTATAGATTTAGCAAAATTGTGCACATAATTGATTCCATGATTGTCAGAGCACAGATACAACGAGAGAGTTATGGGTTTGGGACAATTGTTGCCACACGTGTTGCTGAAATACAGAGTATTACAGATCCTACTGAATGGTGGTGGGCGCAGGGAGATCACAATCCTGCAGACATGACTACAAGAGTTGCGCCAGCAAGTGCTCTGGGGGCTGACTCCAAGTGGCAAAAAGGTCCAGATTTCTTGAGAACTCCATTTGAACTATGGCCAATAAGTCAAGAAAACACCTTGGATAATGATCAAATACCTGACATTATTGGAGTCACAATGTCGGCCACCTCTGATAATCACACTATCCATAGCAGTACTATCATAGACATTGATCGATTTTCCAGCTTGAGGAAACTACTTCGAGTGACGGGCATTATTCTGTCCATTGTTCACTGGAGGACCTTTAGGGGTATTTGGGACAAAATCAAGTCGGAAACATCAGTGGAAGCAGAGACGTGGTGGGTAAAGTTTGCACAAAAGGAATTACCTGAGGACTGCATGAAGAAATTTCAGAGACTCGGGCCATTTATTAATCAAGATGGGATTGTATGTGTTGGACAACGCATGGCCGAATGGATCAAACAATCATGGAATCAGAGGGAATTCTTTTTATTGCCAAGAAAGGGTCGTTTTACCGAGTTAGTTGTTCGCAGTGTTCACTGTGAAGATCATGCAGGAATAGAGGTGACCTTGGCAAAGATAAGAAGTAGATACTGGATTCCCTGTGTTCTGAAGATCATAAAACGAATTAAAGATAATTGTGTTATATGTAGAAAACGGGATAAGGTAACAATACAACAGCAGATGGGTGTCTTACCTTCTTACAGACTTCACCCATCACCACCATTTTACAACTGTGCCATTGACATATTTGGACCATTCACTATACGTGACACTGTTAAAAAACGAACACATGGAAAGGCATATGGTGTATTGTTTAATTGCCTTAACTGCAGGGGTGTTTACATTGATTTGGCTGAAGGTTACGACACAGGGAATTTCATTGTTGTCTTCAGAAGATTTGTTTCTATTCGTGGCAATCCAAAGCGAATAATTTCTGATGCAGGCACACAACTAGTAGCTGCAGGAAAGGAACTTAAGAAGTATGATGTAGAGTGGAATGTCATCAAATCTGCAGATGGTCCATGGGAGAATGGGTGTAGTGAATCGGTTATCAAGTCTGTAAAGAGATGCTTGCAAATTGCAGTTGGGGATTCAATTTTGACTTTTTCGGAATTGCAAAGTGTATTATTTGAAGTCGCAAACTTGATCAATGAGAGACCTATTGGAACCAAAGTGTGTGACCCAAATGAAGGAACATACTTATGCCCAAATGATTTATTGTTGGGTAGATCTAGTGTACGGGTTCCTCAAATGCAAATGGATGACAGGTGCAATCCACGACTGAGATGGAAATTTATTCAGCAGGTAGTGGATACTTTTTGGAGGAGGTGGATTAGGGATTATTTTCCCACTCTTATTGTCAGGCAGAAATGGCATACTAGCAGGAGGAACTTGGAACGAGGTGACCTGGTGTTAGTTCAAGATACAAACATTATTCGCGGAAAATGGAAGCTTGCTCAAGTTACTGAGGCTAAGCCAGGAAAAGATGGAAAAGTACGAGACGTTACAGTGCAATACAAAAATATAGGCCCAGGTGCAAAATATGTCGGATGTACTGGAACTCTCGTTCGCAGATCTGTTCACAGACTTGTAGTAATACTACCGATTGAGGACTGTAATTAGTTGTGAACTTGTTAAGTAATGTCGGGGGGAGTGTATCGTTTAGGATATTCCGGAAATTTTAGAATCGGACATGAATGGGTTTTTTTTATAGACATCAACGGAAGTGTACATGGATAGATACTCCCACGTTTTCTCTGAACACACATATTGATATTGTAGCTCAGTAAATTTGGAGCCATCAAAGTGTGAGTGAAAAGTGATTTATCTGAGTATATGTAAATATCTGACAGTCAAAATTTTGGTTAAGCCTTAGAATAACATTGAACAAACTCGTCAAGCCATGAACAATTATGGAATACTGTTATCATCATAAATTGAACAAACTTGTCAAGCCATGAATAATTATGGAATACTGTTATCATCATAAATTGGCATTGATTTATTGAAATGTAATTTTAGGTTGAAACAATGGAATAAATGGTTACAACAGATGGTTGAATTTTCATTGCTGAGCTATACAATACTGAATGATTAATACGTAAAGATTGAATATATTTACTGTGAGCCTATTTAGAGAATACATAGAAGTTATGATTTAACAAATGAATAAGTTAATTCGTTTCTTTAGTGGGCGATTTTACTTATGATTCTCATTCGTTTTGCGCACGACCTCTGGTGAGAAAATTGAATGGCACTTTCCAGAACGGGGTAACCAAGAACACGGATTCACTAATGAACGAAAAGTGAAGGATGAGTTCATCATGCATTGTGGGCAGATACCTGTGATCGGATTTCGATTAATACAAAAAGGTAATATATAAAACGGAACAATTAATGCGATTTTAGTATGAATGGAAAAAAATTTTCCAGAACGGGTAGCCCAGAAACGGGTTGACTGACACCATGGCAGAAAGTGTAGGGCGAGTTAACCAACGGGCAAATACGTTGAATCTGACAACTTTAGTTTAAAGTATGCATGCAAATGAATAATATTTACATTTTCCAGTGTCTTTGCCTGTGATAACACTACGTATCGATTTTGTACTATATAACCCATAATACAAATAATGACGCCAAATTGAGGCGCCAGCGGGGTTTGCTTATATATATTTAAATATTTAATCGTACGATGGCTAAAAATTATATAAATATAAGTAATAAGGAATCATTCTTTGAATATTATGCGGTGATAATTTCGGTCGGGGCATGATCAAATCTATCATAAAGCCCTTCGGGCTTTATTGGATTTGATCACGCCCCGATCAAAATTATCACCTCATAATACTCAAAGAATGATTCTTTATTCCTTACAATATACAATAAAAAGTTTTTATTTCAGTCAGCTGCAACAAACAGAATTAAGGCCACGTACATGTATTTATTATCCATTTCAGTTTAGATTTTTCATCCCTGCCCGCTCCTCTAAATATCCAACAATGCAGTTTGTTTTTATTTCAATTTCAAAGAATAAGATAAGGAAAAATCGGACGAAGTATTTACAAAATTGAACTTAAATAATATGGTTCAACATATTAAGCATTATATATCATAATAATGTGTGAAGTTTTAATTCGCGCGGGATATCATCTAGTTTTATTTAAATTAATAAATTTATTTGTTGTCCATAAACTTTAAGGTTGTCAACCTAGTTACATCACGGCATTTTCATCTTGTTTGTTTTTGAAATCTCTTTTCTAATAAAAATTTTCTCTTTACTAATTTTCGGTTTGAAGATTTTTTTATCAAGCTAATTCGTGTTGAGAATACTCAGGGAACTTTATAAGCCCGTTTTAGAAGGGTATGCGAGCTAACAAGTCTATGCCTTTGTTTTACAACTATTCAAAGAATTAAACGCGGGAAAGGATTTTCATACATATAAGTTCACTGTATGTACCCAATCAAAGACTAATTAAGAATATGTTTATAGTGATGCATGCACAATGTAGTCGGTACTTTTAGGTGCTCATCACTAAATATAGATTTATATTGATTTACACATAAGTTATAGATGTATGTGTATAAATTTATTGCCTGTCAGTACAATACGCAATTAACAAAAGGCCACATAGTACGATTTTACCAACCTTATCATTATATCTTCCATTATCAGCTCTATTCCTAGAAATTTCATGGACCGGTTGGGGGGGGGGTGCATTTTATACTGAAAAAAATTCCATGTAGTGTAAATTCTTTATATAGGTAGATAATTATGTACAGATCAAAAAACCATTTTGAACATATACCATATAGAACCGAGTTTTTTTTAACAATTGGGACTCGATTCATTATTTAATTGCATTCATAGATTGCATGTTGCTTAATTAAGGTGGAATAACACACCTGGAAAAAGTCACTCAAATTAACAGGAAATCTCTTGATAATGTAAGATATAATGATAAATAAACTGTACAAATGTCAAATAAACGAAAAATTTGCAGTTTGGGGATAAAAAATGAATATCTAAAATAATTATTCCAGTATAAAGTAGCAAAAAAAGCTCCTGTGGGTTTCGAACTCAGGATGTAATAATAATATCCTTAATATCATTATCTTAATACAAAACTGGTAACCTGAAAGGTTGAGAGAAAAAGAAAAGACATACAGTACACTGTATATTAAAGTCACATTAAAACGAACTATAAGTTGTGTTGTCAGACCCTGCGGACGGAAAGTGAAACGAGAGTGAAACTATTTTTTATGGGATTATCTTTCTTTATTTCCAAGTGTCCATGACCAGTTGGAAACCACAAAAATATTTATGGCATTATTTTTTCATAACATGTTACATATTTTACGTATCTAAATAATCTTAGAATTGCATCTTTCAATTTGATTTAGCATAACCATAACATGTGGGAAAAAGAGACAATTTGAATGATTAAAGTTCAATAAAATTGACGCGACATTAAATTTTGGGTTTTACTTTCATTTTCGTATCCCTTACTCGACTAATGTTGTTGACATAAGATGCTTATCTAAATACTCTTTTATAATTTGCAAAAATCTTCTAGAAAGAATAAAATAATTCTAGCTACCTTAAAATTTAAGGTTATTGTTAAAATTTCAAATTATTGCAAAATCTGGTAATAAAATATGTCCTTGAAACAAATTATTTGCGTATGGTTAGCAAGCATAATACGTATTGGGGTTCATTCGGGATTGCAGTTTCTTTTGGATAAATATAATTATATTTTTCAAAGAGCAGTTGAAGAAATTTGTAAGATTGCAATTTTTTCCTTAATACTAGATTTGATTCACAATATCTGCATGCAATCACAACTTATAGAATATATTGGTAAGTGAAGAATTTCTCTTAGGTGAACCTCTGAGGTGATCAAAACCTGTTTGAATTGGCCGACGAAATTCAGAGTAAGCTGGAAATTGTGTAAAGAAGACCATTTTCAGTATCAGGTATGACTTTTAGTGTCTAAATTGCTTTTTTGTGGGTTAATAACAAGAGATTAAATCAATCTTTTAATAACAATTAAATTATCACTCCAGTTATTTATTATTAATATTTCTTTCAGATTTCTTTGTTTTCATTTATTAACGAATTTCGAATTTGACTTTTGAATTTTATTCCTTTTTATATATGAATGGGAAATGAGGTATCTGTTCGACTCAGCTAATAATATTAATCAAAGTGATCAGAGTGGGTGCTATCATAGATATATTTTTAGTTCTTTCAGTTCTAGAAATGAATTTTTTGCCCAAATTGTCATAATACTAGACAAAGTATTTGTTTTGAGGTAGTTATCTGAGCCGAGAGTTTGGGGTATTTGAACACGATTATAAGAGTTTTATACGTTTAGTCGTCTAGATACGATCTCGTAACGAGTAACTAGTAGGTCTTCTCTGTTTTTTTTTAAATGTATACCGTGAAATATTGATACAAATAGAGAATTACCCCTCCCCCATCCACACACACACACACACACACGCACACTTTCATATAATGAATAAAAATCCCCTATTATGTCATAAATGGGTGTAGCAATGATATTTTCAAAGTGATAATGTTACGATCAAAAGTTTGCTTCTCTAATGCATTACAAAATCTTTATTGTTTTCAAGTTATTTTGAATATACTTAACGAGTCTCTCGGCCCCTTCATTTGTAATTTGAGGGACCAGCCCCTTTTTCTTGATGTAAAACAAAAGATCTTGTAAACATTAATCTTTTTTCTTCTGTATGACTTAACAAAATATTTTTGAGAAAAGGGATAAACCAAAAAATCTTTTCAAAATTACTACGCTTTTTATGTCTTTTTTTCAAGCCTTATCAAACTTAGGTGCATTTTGTGCTAGACAAGTATGAATGCCTTCGTATAAAATTACAATCTTTTGGACACCCATGGACAAACCGACCCTCAAAAATTCAATAACACGTCAATATCTAAAATAAAACGGAAATGACGTCATCAATCAAAAAGTTCTCGATAAGGTTCAAAACATCTGAAAATTTGAAATAAATCGATAGAGTAATTTTTCAAAATCTCCTGCACAAAATTGGTTAAAAAACAAGAGGCTCAAGGGCCACATCGCTCACCTGAGCAACAATGGCTTAATATGGGTGTTCAAAGGATACTGTGCCATATGGCCCCTCGGGAGAAAAAAAAAAGAATAACATAAAGTATCCAAATTTTATACTTATTTTCCTACACATAATCTTTGACATTGTAACTTTATGAAATACCATTTTTACCAAAAACAAGATATTAAACTAAATTTTTGGTAGGGGTACACTGTTAACTTCTAATTCCCTTTATTTTAGTTCTGCCCCCTCACTTTATAAAACGATCAAATTATATATGAGAGCATGCATATACATTTAGGTACATAGGTACATTTTCGTCTTTAACTACTAACTAGTTATTTTATTTTAATAAGAAAAATTCCTATATTTGAAAGAAAACAAGTGAAAAGCTGTCAATGTGACAGCAAACCGGGTTTTCTTTTATGTAAACTGTATCCATAATCCATGTCAACCCTATCCAATGAAATGAAGGATACCCTATATGCAATATTTTGCCTAAAAATGACTAAGTTCAAAAGCTGGTATTTTTTTCAGTAATTATCGGAAATCAAAATCCTAGCAATATGCACACTTCTGATATATGTACAATTGATCTGCAAAAGAACAACTTCATATCTTGAAAACTGTAGGAGGAGTTATCCGTACAATGAGGGTACCCTTTTGGCATGCTAAATTACGTTGAATTTGACTCAGTAGTTCTAGAGAAGAAGATTTTTTAAAATGCACCCCCCTTTTTCTACAGTTTCGAGGTTTTCTCCGTTTTATATAAAGATCGGTCTTTCATTTCTGCAATTTATAATCACCTTTCCATAGCTCAGGTGAGCTAAAATAGAAGAAAAGGAAACCGAAGAATAACAATAAGGTCTTCTGTTGGAAACGGTAGACCTTAAAAAATGCAAATTCGCTTAATAACAACCATGGATATGTGATAGTATAAGAAAAATATAAACAATACCTGTTAATTGACATACTTCTGCTTTCAACGATGAGGAAAATTATAAGATAGGTCACTTAACGAATATGTTATGTCTATATGTAGTACCGGGAAGAAATCTTATTATGCTTAGACATACTTGTGGGACCATTGTTAAAGTGCAGGGAATTTTACTGCAGATGAAAGATGTACTTGCGCACTGTTTCGTAAGGAAGATTATACAATACGTTGCTCGGGTAATTTGATCAGTAGCAATAGTAAGCATACACTTTTATAAAGCTTGTATTTCATACTTAATTTTTGATATAATAGTACTACGATGATAAATCTACGTTTCTTTTCAAGTAACCGATAACTTTTTCAGTGATTTGTCATAAAAAGGTTTCCCAAAAAGACTGAAAAAAAGTTGTCGTGTAAATTAAAATAATATCTTGACAAAAAGAGGGCAAATTATGCAAAAATAAAATTCATAAATTTGTTACCTAATCGAATAAAAGCAGGAAGTTTTAGCCGATAACTGGCTCAGTGTCAGTAGAGAATTCTGACGCATTTGATTGTACGTAGGTGTCTCGATGACAGATTATTAAATATGATGATCCGTTCGAATTCTGTAGACACGCAAATTCCAGAACGTTATTAAGAAAGACATACCTTTAATTTATATACCAGTGAACATTTCATCTAAATAATCAGTGAAATCACGATTCAGCTGGTCTGCGTTTTTCAAAATAACTTTATAAAGCCCATTTTAAATTAGCTACCAATTGTTTCACCTTAACGCTAGTTAAAAATACTCACAATAATGAGAAAGAAGTCAAGTGGATAAGGCGTGTCAAAATGCCCATACGGACGGAAACGATACTGAAAATTTAAAAATATTGATAAATCCGATATGTTTTTTTTTTAAATATTCAAAACGATACATATTTAACATATTATCGATTTTTAACCTTTAAATATGTTCAATACTTGGAATATATTGACTTAAACAGGCGTATAGGTATCAAAACCTTCAAATAATGTCATTTTTTAGAACGTTAACTTCAATGCCTTTTCTTTTATAGTGTGGGTCTGTGCTCCATATTTTTTCTCATAGTCTAAATAAGGCCCGATTTCAATCAACAAAAAGGTGAAGAATTGACCCACTTTACAATAAATATACATGTATCATTTTGTATCCCAACAATTGAACGTTTTGATAAAAAACCACAAGTCCGTAAAATCCTGATCAAAGACGTAATATTTAAACAGCATATTTTGTTGTGTCTGAAATGACTCAGTGGTTAGAGCACCAAACATAAGCTAATGTTATATAACTAGGGTTTTTATGTTGTGGGTTCGATACCACCAAAATTAAAGGCTACATTTTTTTTCTAATCGTTTGTTAAACATTAAAAACTGAATTTATTAATTGCGCTTTTGCAAACGTATTATAATATATATGAATAGATATAATTGGAAAAAAAATAAATTCTAAGATGTATTTTACGACGAAACCGAATGGGCATTTCCGCTATATTATCCCCCATCTTCTTTTTATACAAACCGTTTTGTAAACATTTTGTTTGTTAGCGATCATTCTACGAGACTAAACATATTTACGATTGTTAAACAAATATTGGTATCGTGTTTAGTTAGATATTTTTCATAAGATGCTTATGTTTTAACAGATTCTATCAGAAAAAATATTTAAAAATCTAATAGTTTACAATTTTGGGTAAAATTGATTCAATATATGCAATTTTTATTATTGTATTACTAGTATTTAAGTTCATGTAGATGGCAGAGGCAAAACCACCCACTAAAGAATCGGAATCAACAGCAAATCCCGATAATTACCTCTTTGTCGTCTCCTTGGATTTTGGGACAACATATTCTGGATATGCATTCAGCTCTAGGAGTGATTTTGAAGATACCCCTTTGAATATCCACACAATTCAAGAGTGTAGAGCAGGCGGATCACCTTTGATATCGTTGAAAACCGCTACGGCCATACTTATAAATAAGGATGGAAGCTGCATTGCATTTGGTTACGAAGCAGAGGACCAGTTCTACACAGAGATGGAGAACGACCAACGCGAAGAAGTCATGCTTTTTAGAAGATTTAAAATGAAATTATACAACAAAATGGTAATTTTGCCTATTTTGTACAATGTATTTCATTATATATTTCTCGTTTTTAATTCAACTATGCAAATTCAACAAAAATATTGATTTTTTTTTCAATGCATTCAACTATTGGTTTGGTATTAACTTTACCCGGGTTCTTTTATTTATTTATTTTTTTTTTGGGGGGGGGGGGTCTGTTTGATTCAGAAAAAACCATCAATCACCTGACAGTTCTGCAATTATTTCCGTTTATTTTTTAGATGAAATTCTTTTCAATATAATTAAGTTTATATGAGGTCCTATTATTCCGTCTTGACTTGACTAGAAAGTAAAATAGTGCTAAATTAAACAGGATAGTGAACAATACTTTCATTCAATGAGTTATTCCTTTCCTATTTGTTCAGTTCGCAAGGAAGAATTTCAAGAAGAAAATTAGTTCATCCACAGTGTCCAACTTTACATGAACTTTTTCCATAAAGAAAAGGTCCGTTTAGTATTCACAAATGCGCAACATTTTAAATTTTGGTTTTGTTTAAATTTTAAAGGTCATAAACGATGACTTGTCTATAGATGATGTAAGAGGCAGGAAATACTCTGCAAAGCGTATTTTTACACTCTCGATAAAAGCATTAGTAGACCATTTTAAGAGTAGTTTCCAGAGACAGAATGTGTCAGATATCAAAGATGATGACATTAAATGGGTTTTGACTGTTCCTGCAATTTGGAGTGAAGCTGCAAAGAAATTTATGCGTCACTGTGCTACAGATGTAAGTACATACAAAATTGTGTTTGTAATGTTTATGGTTTGTAACATTGTCAATAGATTATCAATGAAAAGATATGGTTATATACCATGTCAATGTGCTATTTAAAAAATCAACATTAAACATAACTTTGAAGAATTAAATAAAAATCATTTTTCATTTTCACCACTTTTCAATTGCCTCAACATATTTCATTGGTCTAGTTTGTGGGCCTAAATTATGATTAGGGAATCTTGAAACTCCAAAACTAATATTGGTACTGTACCTGTACTCTCCTGGATAAACTATCAACTGTCTAAGTTAATAATGAGTATCGATTCACGTAATTAAAAATACACCTATAGTTAATTTTAAAACCATTACGTATAATGCATATATCAACAGAAAATATTTGGTAGCAAGAAGATTAACTGCTATTGGTATATTTTAACGATGCTACAAATTATTTGATTATTTGAAAATATAACTAGGCTGGAATTCAAGATGAAATGTTGCTAATAGCGCTTGAGCCAGAAGCTGCTTCTATATTTGTACAATATCTTCCGATGGAAAGAAACAAGAATGGTTTTGGAATGACAAAAGAGGGAACCAGATACATGGTAGTTGATATCGGGGGTATGTATATAAATATTTATTCATGCATAATAATGCGAACATTGGTTGACATTCTTTACCATTTGAATTGTAGTCCAACTTCTGAAAATTTTAATCTACTAGATGATATCCCGCGCAAGCGCGGTAATTAACTCTTTATACATTAAATGATACAATGCTTAATATGTGTAACCCATATTTTTGTCCAATTTTTTTCTTACATGTAATTGCTTTCTTAACTTATTCTGTAAAATTATAAAATACTAGACTTTGACCCGTGCGTGCACGGGTTGACATTGCATATCAGACATTTCCGAAATAGGTACACAGACACACCTTATTATTGACATTTACATAACGAAGCTATAACCCTTCAATAATGCTATTAATTTCACTACACTTTCCTTTTTTTTTTAATAATATGTGTCTCGGGAAAGGCCCTCATCACAGATAGAATGCCCGTAGTGTAGCAGAAAATTGCAGAATCGCTCCGGAACGCTTTTGGAGAAAGTTAATGAAGTTGCCTTGAAAATAACAGTCAAATTCATCACAACAAACCCTTTTGAGACTGCAAATACCTTTTCAACTACAAATTTCAATCCATAGAATGGAAAAATTCAACACCTTTTCACCAATGTACACGTATTTTCTTTGTACAACTGGGTCCGTAAGGCATTATTTTTAATGATAAAACATATTCTATCTTCTTCACTCTCCTAACAAATATAATGTACGTTTTTTGCATGTAATCAAATATTTGTTGTCATCACGAAGACAAAAGTAAGTACTTAGTTGAAATGTACATCTATATTTGTTATTTTATACTTTCTCTCATAAGAAAACATTATTATATATGAACAGAATATATAGCAAAAGTCCAATGAAAATTTACCCGTATTTCTGAGTTTATTCATGCAGATGTGATATTATGGAAACATAAACTAAAGATCCCGTTAGCGTGAATGTTTTGCGCAAGCGCAAGATTGTAAAATCCAAAATATCCAGGTGATTTCCGGGATTTTTTGAGGAACGTTCGTTGATTTTTAATTAGCAAAGCTTAACAGAGAAAAAATAAAAGCAAATTGGTAATCTTCAAGTACTAATGATGTTTAAAATATATAAAACAAAAGACAGTATTCTTCCGATTTCTCGGTATTAAAGACAAAAATTTCGAGTCTATTATTTTAATATAGTAGTATAGATAAACTTAAATGAATAACATATAGATGTACGTTTCCTTAACTCTTTCTGTTGCAATTGCCTGAAAAAAGCAAACTTTTTTTATTTAATGTCGCTATTTAGTGCGTCGTATTTCTAAATTTTGTTCTTTTGGTCAAATTTTACAATATACGTTTTGGCACCGTTTCAACTAAGAATCTCAGATAAAAGATTGTATTAAACATTTATAAAATTAAATATAGATCGACGTAGGACACACTATGTTCATGTTCATGTTTCCAAGTCAATGTGTAAGGTTTATTTCCAATCCGTCATGTTATAAAATGTATGAAATAAATAAAAAAGTTAGAGTATGCATATGTTTCGCATTTTAACCAAAGTTGTCAGTTATAAAGATAACTCTTCACTTTTCGCCATGACGTAAATTAGTCAAAACGCGTTCCTCGGCACCCGTTTTTGGACAGTTTTTTCCATCAAAATTAAAACCGTATCAAATTAATCCATTTCATTTTTTACGTTTTTTTAAATTAACTTTAAATTGCCAATCCAATACATCAGCCAATTAGGACCATTTTAACAAGAACTTTGACTTTTGGTAATTGGTGTCAAAAAGCATTATGATATAAGCCTTTCTATTTCATTGCTGGCCACTCGGCCATTGCTCTTTGAAATCAGCAAGATTTGTCTAGCTTTTGAGCGAAAACTACGCAATCGGTGTATATTTCACTTGAAACCAGCGTCATTTTCAACTTGTTTTGACGAAAGAAATAGATAGTTACGTCCTACTGAAAGTCCAATGCCTTGTTAAAATGGTTCTATGCATGTTAAACTCGTCCTGTCAATCCGCGCCCTTGGTTGCCCGGTTCTGGAAAGTTCTATCCCATTTTCTCACCAGAGATCGCGCCTCGCAAGCTTCTATCCATCAAAATTCAAGAAACGAATTAACTTTTAATTTATTCAACTTTTGTAAAATCTTGATTTCTATATATACCCAAAATATATCCCAGTACATATATTCAAAATCTTTAAAAATGTTCTTCTCAAAACCATTAAGCCAGGAAAGCTGAAACTTATATGGAAGCATCCTCAGGTAGTGTAGATTCAAAGTTGTAAAAATCATGACCCTTGGAGGTAAGATGGGGCCACAATAGGGGGATGAATTTTCACATGGGAATATTAAAGAGTAAATCTTTAAAAATCTTCTTCTCAGAAACCATTATGCCAGGAAAGCTGAAACTTGTATGGAAGCATTCTCAGGTAGTGAAAATTCAAAGTTGTGAAAATCATGACCCTTGGGGTTCAGTGGGGCCACAATGGGGGTAGACTTTTTACATATGAATATATAGACTTAATCTTTAAAAATATTTTTCTCAAAACCGCTGAAACTTGTTTGGAAGCATCGTTATGCAGTGAGATTTCAATTTTATTCAAATCATGATTACGGGGGGGGGGGGGCAGACAAATTTTAAAATAGGAATATATAGAAAAATATCTTCTAAAAAACATTTGCCTAGAAAAGCTGTAACTTTAGTGAAAGCAACTTTAGATAGTGTAGATTCAAATTTGTTCAAATCAAAATCTTTAGAAGTTGTGTGGGGCCACATTGGGGTTCAATTGTACAAAGGAAAACATTTTGATTATTCACAAAAACTGAAATGTGATTATATATTATGCTTTTACTTATATGCAAGCATTTTTGTAAATTGCTGATTCTTTAAAATTGTTTAAACTTTGGCCCCTGGACGATTATTGAGCCTCGCAAGGGGTTCAGAGTTTGATATACTAGGTTTATATCCTGTATTTAAGCAATTGTTAGGAGTCTTTTTGAGAATTGCAATGCTGAATGTGATATGACTATAAAATCATCCTGTTAGAAAAGGGACTTGATTATAAATATAAGAATATCCAGGGGGAAACATATCTTTTCGTAAAGGATCTACATGTATTATACCACATTGTCCAGATATTTTGTATTAAAAATCCATGAAGCTATTATTATCATGCTTTTTGTTGCTCAGGTGAGCGATGTGGCCCGTGGGCCTCTTGTTTGTTAATGTTGTTTGATGCAGATGTTATTGCATTATGCAGAAAAGACCAAAAAATGCAATTGAAAATGCAGATCCAAATAATAAATGTTTATACTTTGATTATGTCACTTTAGGTAAAACCTGCAATATTTTTAGCAAAAGTTGATGAGTAATGGGGCTCCTAATGTCTTTCACAGGCCTAGATTTTCTGAAATTAGCCAACATTTTTTCCACAATAGGCCATGCATTTGAATATTGTGGCTCAAAGTTGACAAATAAACTTTATAGCTATCGAATATGCGAGATGCTACATGAAAAAGGCTTTAAAAAATTGACAATGTAATCTTCTATCAATTGGGCCAAAAATGCGACCTTATTCTATTTCTTTGTTCAGTTTAGCTAACAGTTGGACTTCATTCTCTGAAGCTGACAACATATTTTTACAAGATACAGGACTCCTAAGATCCATCTTGTGCAATGAAAAACCAAACGTAAATATAATATGTAAAAACTGATTTGCTACAGTTTTGTTTGGATAGTTTTGTAACAAAGTGGTTAATGCAGAAACATTAACTGGCGTGTAACTTAAATCCTCAAGACTTGGATCATAATTGACGAAATGTCCTTAAAAAATTAGTTTTATGAGGAGGGGGTGATCACATTTAAGACAAGTGTGTGAAAATCTACAGTCTCTTTCGAAACAGGAACCCCTCAAACTGAAAACATAACAGCGCTTGTGCTGGTGCAAGCTTGAAGCAGGTGTGTTCACACATGGATACCTGAAGGATAATAAATTAACCACAATTATGCGTCAATGTTTCCTCAATTAATCAAATGGTTCTTTTCCCTTCTAAACCGATTGTACCTATCTTCAATTCAATTGTACCTATCTTCAATTCAATTGTACCTATCTTCAATTCAATTGTACCTATCTTCAAATTGAATTAGAGATAGGTACAATTCAGTTATACCTATCTTTAATTCATTTGAAGATAGGTACAATTGATTTGAAGATAGGTACAATTGAATTAAAGATAGGTACAATTGAATTGAACCTATCTTCAATTACTAAAATATTGGCAATAATGAATACTCCCTGTATAGTACGTCATTTCTGTTACATCACAACTTAAATAAATAGAGTGATTATCAACTGAATTATACATTCTTTGATAAAATAATGGAAAAAAATAAAGCTAGTTTTTCATTTAGGTATATAGTGACCCTAACTACGTCACTACCCTAACTCCGTCACTTTTGGGGTATTCGGGTATACATGTTTTTGGCTTATTTATTGATATACATGTATATTTTAATAACTAAATGATGCCTTTTGCAAATATATTGCACACACACACACACACACACACACACACACACACACACACACACACACACACACATATATATATATATAGATATAGATATATATATATATATATATATATATATATATATATATATATATATATATATATATATATATATATATATATATTATTGTGAATTTACCTTTATTTCTTCTTTCATCTTCGTTGTTGGTGCTTCCCTTGTTTCCCTCCATGTTGAAATGTCTTCAAGGGAGCATTCATTATTTTCAACAATACACAAAACGAATTGAATCTAGGTATAATTGAATTGTACCTATCTTCGAATCCTTTGTAGATATGTCTGAATTGAACCTTCAAATCAATTGTACCTATCTTTAAATGAATTTTACCTATCTTCAAATGAATTAGAGATAGGTATAATTCAATGGAACCTATCTTTAATTGAATTGAAGATAGGTATAATTCATTTGTACTTAGGTATAATTCATTTGTACCTAGGTATAATTCATTTGTACCTAGGTATAATTATTTAGAGATAGGTATAATTATTTACACCTATCTTCAATTCAATTGTACCTATCTTTAATTCAATTGTACCTATCTTCAAATGATTTGAAGATAGGTACAATTAATTGAAGATAGGTACAATTATTTGAATATATGTTAATTTGGCGTTCCATACAAACAAAGTCATGTAGAAACAGGGGGGGGGGGGATTTTGATACAAGTGAAATTCAACTACTTGCTGACTTGCTTGGTGGAATAAAATATCGACATAATTAACAGCATTTGTGTGTTTTTTTTAACTGTTCGAAATATTTATTGCAGTTTGCATTCAATTATTTCATGTTGGGATAAGAGAAGTGAGGTTTGGAATAAATATAGCCGTACGTGTATGTAGCATCCCTTTTCATGGTCCACTTACGATGTTGCTATTTATAAGTCTGGTATCCTTATGTTTAATTATTCTATCTTTTTTAATTCAAAAGATGAAAATTAATTAAATGGATATCTTACTAAATTCTAGGTACGATATCACTCAATAAATTTATATATATAACAGTTATTTATCAAATTTTGGTTGACTATTAGAAATGCCTTACTGTAGTATTGTAATATTAAAAACGGGGAAAAATTGACCAAAATCGTGACCTTACCCCTTCAATAAATTTCTATAAGTAGTAAAAGTAGTATTTGAAAAAAAAACCCGTAAAACTACATGTATTCAGAAATGCCTATATATAACAACAATATTGGATAAGTTAAAATTCTTATTATACCTAACAAGCGGGAAAATATATCGCGATACAACACACGAAACAAGGATCAGTTTAATGTTCCTAAGTGCAGGTTAGATTTACTTAAAAAATCATTTGTACCTAATGCTAAATATAGAAGCCAGAACAGCCACCTCAATTTATTTTGCAAACATATGCCTAAAGTTACGAAACCCCTTATTTATTTTTCTTTTGGCAAACGCTGTACCAACATTATTCATACAAAGCTGAGACATACGTGTAACTGTGTATTAAATTATGATCTTTGTAAACGTAATATTATGAATAATCCGGTGTGTTTATGTGGTCAAACAGAAGATATGTATCATTTCTTTTTTTCTTGTAAAAGTACTATAGAGCGAGAAACAACATGTTTGATCAATTGTTTATGTTAGATTTAGTCAATATTGATACTAGTTACTTTTATATGGCAACAACAACCTACCTTTACATATTAACAAAAGTATTTTTGCTTATCTAACTGTACAAAAGTTTATAAACGAATCCTTGAAATTTAAATAATATTTCTTTGTGTATATCTATATTATATTTTCTTTTGTTCTATATTCATATGCATGACAACTTTTGTTATATTTAAGGAGAGGAACTTGTAAGTTGTTAGAACTTGTTCCTGATCTTTTGTTTAATCAATAAAATATGTTCAAAACAAAACAAAGTTCTTTCAAGTCCTCGGGCTTGACCAAAATTATCACCTCATAATACTCAAAGAATGCTTCCTTATTCCTTAATGAATTATATAACTGATAGGCTTAGTAAAAAACCGGCAAATCTTCGTTCTTAGCATCTGTCATTGTGATCATTTATACAAAGGTGGATAACTTAAATAATTCGGCATCACTTTTTTTTGTAAACAATATCAAAGTGTAAACAAAATCAAAGTGTAAATTGATAAAGACAAGTAGGAATATTTAAAAAAAAAAAAGGCAGAGTTCCATTTTTTGTGTGACAAGTTAAACCAATATTCTTCAGTATCAGCAGTAGAAATTTCTATAGGATACGCCACCAAAATGACGACATATGTGACGTAATCAAGTTAAACAAAGGGTAGCTAGCCCTTGTTGTAGCTGCAGGACTGTAGCTCCCGGTCTGAAAAAATTCGGATGGACGACCTGGGAGCTACAGTGCCTCCAATAGTAAAAAACTGCAATTTACGGCGCACAAAAAATTGCGCTAGTCCATCCGAATTTTTTCAGACTGGGAGCTACAGTCCTGCAGCTAGCCCTTGTTGTTGCTTGACAGAGGATATTACAGTATACATGTATGCAGAGGCTTATGGCAAACTTGAAGTAAGTTTATTTTACAGTGATGTACCTGAAACTCTGTAGAGAGAGCTTGTGATCTCTTAGTTTTGGGGCCGATAATTGGATCAATCATATCCACAATTTGCTTTATAGATTCTTAACTGAACCGATATCTCCTCCGAATTTCCTCTTCACACATATTGTCGAGGGAAAAACGTTCCCGAAAAACTCTGTCCGCTCTTTTTCGTCCTAATTGATGAAACATCACGTAGGCCGTCATTGTTACTTAGCGTTATTCGATTCGTTCATTAAAACTTTGATACAACGGAAATTAATGACTCATTAAATATATGGAGTTTAATACTGCTTTAAACCATTAAATATTGATACAACCGGCTCCTGGTTATAATGTCAATGAAGCCCTCTACCAAAATTTTGAAATTCATGACCACTTTGTTAGGGGTTCAGGCTCTAGGGTGGGGCCAATAAGGCCATATAGTAAAAATGTATGAAATCTTAAAAAATCTTCTTCCCTACTCAACATGTGGGCAAAAAACTGAATACATGGTTTTGATGTCCACAAACTCCTTAACCTAAACTGTGAAATTCATGGCCCCTAGGTCGGGGGTTCAAAACATGAGCGGGGGGGGGGGGGGGGCAATATAGTGTTAATGCATAATGTTTAAAAATTTTCTTCTATATTCTCACACATCTGTAAAACTGAATTTTAATTATGTTTACCAGGAGGCCCCTACTGAAATTCTAATTTTCATGTCCCTTGGAGTATGGGCAGGACCAAAATGGATGTATAGGTGTTAATGCATACAATGTTTAAAAATTATCTTCTTTACTCCCACACACCTGAAAGGAAAACTGGATTCATGATTTTGTGGACCAGATTTTTCAGTTTTTTGCCAAATAGGTTTCACAGTTCTTTTTGAAAGATTTCAGGCAGGTCGTCATTACAAATTTATAATTTTTCTACTCCAGAATGAAACCTTATTAATTAAATGCATATACGGGACTCCTCGACAAGTTTGCATATGGGTTATATGCTACTCAGGTGACCGTTAAGGCCAATTGGCCTCTTATTTCTTAGTGTTGTCAATGGAACATTAATACCAAGATCAAAGGTAATGCTAACAAGGGGATTAATATGCGTACCGTTTTGAGCCACCAGTTGATGTTACATTAGACATACTGGTTCCTTGCCGTTGACTGAGTTGAGGCTCTAAAACGGGCATAGTTGCCATCTGCGAATCAAACATTCCACAAAGCATTAGGGACAATGTTTGGAGTTTGGGTATTGTTGAGGTTACTTGAATTCGGACCTTGGTCTGTAGCCAGGGTGTGACCCGTTGCACGTGATTGCTCTCTCAGCAGTCCAGTGCTCAATTCTCTTGCAATTATACAAGAAAATTGTTCAGACTTTGCTTACAAATAACTAAATTTGTAAATCTAAATGAAAATTTTATCTTCGTTTTTGTCCTCGATTTTTTTGATTAGCCAAAAAAAATGAAAATACATTGATGAAAAATGAATTAATGTGTTCTTTTTTGCAATCTCGAAGCTTAAATTGACTCTGTCAATGCACTTCTTGCATATCATACATGTAATTATTTGTTTACAATGTATGGCACTAGGGCATGTTTGTTATTTATATTTTAATATAAATTAATAAATTTTGCCAATAAATTAAAAAATGCCTGCACCAGAGAAATTGAACTGCTTACACCTTTGGTATTTCAACACGTGTGATATGATGTTTGTAAGCTATAATTGGATTTTACCTAAGAAGTGTTTATTGTAAAATTAATTAAAAACCTTTCATTTTCCATAAATAAGTCCGAAATAGCAAAACATGAGTGCAAGGTGGCGGATCAAAGTCAGTAGGAGTAAACATCAAAATACATACCTACAATGAAATAAAATTGAATGGTTGCGTAATGAGTGAATACATATATCGGGAACTTACTTAGAGTACATATATAAGTAAAGAGTTGACAACTGTTAAATAAATAAAATAAGGCAATTTGTATCTTGAATGCACGATTTTAGAATAGAACGTTTGCAGAGCGCGACATCTTGTGAGATAACCAAGAACGCGGGTTAACTAACGAAAAGTGTAGGATAAGTTCATCATGCATAGTGGGCAAATACATTTGATCGGACTTTCTGGTAAATATAAAATAAATTAATAAATATTATGGAACATTTTATATTTAATGCGATTTTCCTGTTGATGGAAAGAGATTTTAGAACGGGGTACCTAGGAACGCGGGTTTAATAATTAACTGCATGGCGGAACTGAAGTGTATGACGAGTTAACCATCCGGCAAATACTTTGGACCTGACAACTATGGTTATAAATATGCAAACACTATAGAGTTTTTTTAATTTCATACATTTTATACCACGACAGATTGGTAGTTAACCATAGACATTAATTTGTAAACAATGTACAGATTGTGTTCTACATCTATATAATGCAAGCATTAAACGGTGAAGTTTAATGGTGGGGGTGAATTATAGTGACATTCGACATAAAGATCAAAATTTAGAGATACAAAGCATTTAATACTTACTCACTGGTTTGAAAGAAAAAAAGTTTGTTATTTCTTTCCGGTCAGCAGCTACAAAAAGAATTGAGGCAACGTACATGTATAGATCATCCGTTTTGGTTTAGATTTTTTTTATCCCTACCCGCTCTTCTAACAAATCAAGCCATGCAGTTGTGTTCATTTTAATTTGAAAGAATAGGTTAAGAACCCAATTAAGAAAGACTTTGGACACAATATATATATATATATATATATATATATATATATATATATATATATATATATTGAAGAACATGTATTTTGAAATGGATTTAAATGGTTCAAAATTGAATATTATTTGATGTCAATTTAGTTGCACACTTCCATTGAACCTGGGATGCGGACACCGTCCGCTATAAACGTTTCTTTTCAAGGTTTTCAGCAGAATTCGATATGTCCAGGATGAATGCTAATTAAGGATTAATATTTGGACTGTTACAATAAGGTTGACACTGAAAAAGAGAAAAACAAGGCAAAACGTGTTTGCATAAGAGGAACTGAGAATGTATTATTCAGTTTTAGGGGACTGTTTCAGAGAATTCAAGCAAAACGCGACATTTTACACTCTATGTGAAGAGTTGATTGGAATTTTCGCTTATTTCAACGTGAATTTGTCAAAAATTGGTTAAAGAGTTGACACCAATGACGTCCTTTCATATTTTTTTATATTTTCAAGTCTGAAGCTGCACAGTTCTAAATTATTTAAAACGGCATTGTTCCTGTATTCGTAATTTGCATACAAAACATTTAAAGCCTCATTTTTAATGCTATGTAATCTTTTGACACCAGTTTTGGTCAGTTTTTGGCAGAAACAAGCCCGTTCAAGAGATGTTTACATTTTGGTCCACGAGTGTACAAGATGGCCGGAACATCTACCTTAATTAATTGATAAACCGTTAAATAGATAGGGAAAACTGCTGATACTTATAAACCAGATCATTTTGTTGAAAAAAGTTATAAAGATATTTGAATATACATGTGTCATGCTGAATTATTTTACCTACACAACTCAAGAATGACACAGGTCTTTAATTTGCATTGATAATAAGGATGGATTGCCTTTTAAACATAAAGGAAGTACATGTACATTGACTATTTTTCAATTTTGGAGAAATGGACATTCTTTGAAATAGCAATTGACCAAAAATCACAAAGGTATTGATACGGAAAAATATTAGGCTTTATTATTTTTTTTATTAATATCATGATATAATCTGGTCTTAATATTGTATTCACAAGGAGAATATAAATAATGTCGATAAAATCTTGTTCTGTGATTTTAAATCTATCAAACATGTTATTAACAAAATTAGAAAATGTTGGCATTGTTGTTTCGGCGTTTAATAAATATGACACAAATTCAAAGTAATTGTTGGTGTTTGAATTATACCGAAATCGCTGTTGGATATATTTACGACACCGTTTTTGTATAGTTAATACGTATGTATACCTGTAATTTAACGAATCACATGAAATAGAAAACTAATACAACAAATATCCATTTTAAGGTGGCACAGCTGACATAACCGTTCATGAAAAGGTGAAAGGAGGAAAACTACGAGAACTTCACAAAGCTACGGGTGGGGCATGTGGTGGAACAGCTGTTGATGATGCGTTTGAACGTCGTCTAACTGAAATTATAGGGACAGAAGTCATGAAATCTCTTCGTGAGAAAAAAACAGAAACCTATCTTGATATATTTCGTGAATTTGAAATTGCAAAACGAGGATGTAAACCAAATAGTACAGGAACAATACGAATGACGATTTCATATGTTACGCTGAATGAGCTATGCCAAGAAATAGAAGGAAAAACATTGAAGGATGCGTTTCTGAATGCAGAAGGAATGTGCATTAAAGGAGACAAGCTGCACATTAATGCCGAGACGATGAAACAATTTTTTGACCCACCAATCAAAAATCTCATCCAACATATGCAAACTATATTAAAAAACCCACAGACAAATGGAATATCCATGATTTTGCTTGTTGGAGGATCTGCAGACTCAGCGATTATCCAATCAGAAGTTGAGAATGAATTCAAACCAATGAAGTTGGTTGTACCCCCCGAAGCTGGATTAGCTGTGCTCAAAGGGGCTGTGATTTTTGGCCATTCTCCAACGATCATTATGTCGAGAATTTTGCGATTCACTTATGGAACAGGTGTAGCCCCAGATTTCGACCATAACATTCACAGAGAAGACAAAAAGATAACAGTAGATGGGGTTGATCGATGTCAGGACTGGTTTAAAGCTATAGTTACAGCAGGCACAGAGATAGCAACGGGACATAAAATAAAACAAGGATATTCAACAGCGTCAAAGATGCAAATTGCTGCTTTGGTAAAGATATTTTGTTCTCCGCGTACAGATGTCAAATACACCGATGATGAAGAATGTTTCGAACTTGGTGAATTACTCGTACCTCTCCCTGGAAATCTCATTGCTGGATTGCTGCTCGGGATACGGGAATATCCATTTGCCATAGAATACACCTTTGGGGATACAGAACTTAAAATGACCGCAATTGAGATCATGACTGGAGAAAAAACTAGTTGTACTCTGGAAATGAAAGAAGACAGCAATAAGCAAACTGAATCTTAGATGTTTTTAATAACATTAAAAAAGGCCATTTGTACTGAACTTTTGCTTACATAAAAGGAGAATTTTTACAGCTTATTTTAGACGACTCTCTTTATCACCACACGCATCGAGAATAATAATGGGAAATATGCAAACAGTTTGCATGGAACTATCAACATCGTTATTTCGAACTTTGGGGGGACTTCAACATATCATCGAGATATTCGGGAGATATCTGAAGTGGCTTCCCAAATTTAATTACGCGAAGCCCCAATATTTACACGTTTTATGGTACGATAAATACCGAATTCCTCTATTACATCGACTTTGATGAAATATTTTTTGTTTGTATTGTTTTTACTTGTGAAAACGCATAATAATATTTGTAAAACCAACTGAACTATAAAATCAATACCTTTGTTTTAAAAAAAAGACGTTGCATCTGTTGACGCTCTTCTCTCTCGACTTATTACATTTTTGAATGGGATGTAGCACTTGCAATGTAGTTCTAGAATTTAACGAAACGAAAAAATGTGGATTAAAAAAAGATAACCAATAAGACATATTAATCATTACAATTCATCACATGTTTATCTCAATATGCGGTGGATATCACTCATGAGATAAATTTTTGATATCCCACTGTGTATTCTTACGCCGTATGACGTCATAGATAAACACTTACTATAGATGTGTAGTTTACAAAATTAATACGTTATGTC
This sequence comes from Magallana angulata, assembly GCF_025612915.1. Classification (NCBI taxonomy): domain Eukaryota; kingdom Metazoa; phylum Mollusca; class Bivalvia; order Ostreida; family Ostreidae; genus Magallana; species Magallana angulata. The sequence goes on from NC_069111.1 coordinate 31,614,415, forward strand.
GGTGAGCAGAATTCCTAATAATACAGTTGTGAAGATCGACGGAAAGGGTACGGGTGTGGTAAAATCTTCAAAATTTGAAAATGATGAAACCATTTATGATGTTGAAATCGAAGGGATCGATATTTGTTTGCCTTTTTCTCAATATCGGCTTGAAATTGTACCGGCGAAAAAGCAGACGATGGCAAGTACATCTTCACATTTCCAATCAGTTGGGGCTTCAGATATAGATAAATTTGTAAATGATCAAGAAAACAAAAACACTCTCAAAAAAACTATATGTGATATGAATTTGCTGAAATTATTCCTTGAAGAAACTCAAAATGAAAAGCGAGCGATTGAAACCATTCCCCCCCCCCCCCCCCGAATTGAACGATTTGATATGCAAATTTTTCCTCGGTGTTCGGAAATCTGATGGTTCCAATTACGAACCGAATACATTAAGAACATTCATGAGTAGCTTTGACAGACATTTACGGAGAATGAAATATGGCAAACAAATAATATCAAGTTTGGAATTTTCTAAAGTTAGGGAAGTATTAAAAGCAAAACAAAAGGATCTGAAAAGCGAGGGGAGGGGCAATATATCAAAAAAATCAGACGCCTTAACGGACGAAGAAATAAATCAATTATGGGAAAAAGAACTGTTGGGTGTAAACAATCCCGAGAGTGTGATTAATTCCCTGTGGCTTTTTAACACCATATATTTTGGCTTAAGGGGCTCCGACGAACACAGATCAATGTCATGGGGGACATTTCTTCAAAAAGACAGCAGCGGTGCCGAATTTTTAACCTTCAATGAACGTCAATCAAAAACCCGACAAGGGGCAAATCCTCGAGACATTCGCGTTGTCAAACCAAAAATGTGGGAAAATTTAGAAGTACCTAATCTTTGTCCAATTAAAATATACAAATTTTACCAAGAAAAAAGACCCTCTGATTTCTGCAATCCCGATGACCCGTTTTATTTGGCAACTCACACTCAACAATGCGCGATGACACATAAAGACCAATGGTTTAAAAGACAGCCCATAGGTGTCAATAAATTGGGATCGATTATGAAAATAATGACAACTTCAGCGGGGATTGTTGGCGAGAAAAAATTAACAAATCACAGTGCTTGCAAACATCTGGTTCAAAAATTAAGCGAAAATAACGTACCTGCCAACCAGATCATGCAAATCACAGGACACAAAAATATCCAGTCAATTAACAACTACAGCAGTTTAAATGAAATCCAGCACAGAAATATTTCATCAATTCTTTCGAACCCAACAGCACCCCAATGTTCCTCAGGATCCGCCACTTTCCAATTCACCCAAAACAACACTGCCTTTCGAAACACTTTAAATAACACAGGAGCCACAAGCACAACAATAAACGTGACAGGGGGTGTCCAAAACCTGGTCAACGGAAATATTTTAGGTGGAAAAATCATCGTTAATATCCAAAACGAACCGAATTCTGCATCCAAAAAAAGGCCGCGTGTTATCTTTGACTCTGACTCGGATGAATGACTTAGGCCGTTGATTTAAACAAAGGCGAAATTATACAATTCCAGATGTCCAAAGTAACAATTAATATAAAAACAGCGTATGATATTTTGCACACTGTCTTTCATAGATTATTAAAACACTGATCAAAAATGATATGTTTGTTTGTTTGGCTTGGAACTCTTTCGTCATGCGTAATATTGTTGACATCACAAAAATGTGTGTTGTGCGGCTTGATAACACGAAGATTTAATGTGTAGAAATAACGAAGTTTAACAAGTTAAGTTGGTTAAAACATGTGATAAAAAGAATCTCTCATGGTTTGTGATGGTATATGATTTTTATCCAACTCGTTGTGTGTTTTCTATCCCCGAGCCAAGTATACCATCACAAACCATGAGAGATCCTATATATACACAACATATTTTTGTTATCATTTGTGTATGTAAAGCTTACGTATCTTATATTCATTCGCAGCACTTACAGCTAGTAATATACTTATATTAGAAATAATCAATGTACAATAAACGGGAAATAACTTTATACGCTGATTTGTTCAATATGTTCAATACACAAACTCCCTCAATTAAACTTGAACTAAGTTCTATTTTAATCTTCGTATCTCATGCGTGCTACATTGAAATAGGAACCTTCATAAAAAAATAAACTATTGGTTCAGTAATTACTCGTTCTATCAAATTGCCAACTTCGATTTTCATTCTGTTTCTTTTAAAACATTATTGGTAATTATGATCATAGTGTAATTACTGTGGAATCATCAGAATTCGTGGTGGCTGAATTTTCGTGCAATTAGTGAGTACCTCTCATCCACGAATAAATAAATTAGGGTAATAAAGTCTTATTTCCTATTGTATGTATAAAATATTACACGAAATTAAGTCCCAACGAATCACAATCCATAAACATTGGCCCCTTCGAAATTTAATGATTCCACAGTATCGAATAAACTTTCACTATTTTAAGTCACGTGTGTTTAGTAACAATATTAGTTATCGCACTTGTGTTGAAACCAAATAAAACATCTATGATCAAAAATGTTGTCTCATTGTAAGTTCAGTTCTTTTGAAAGACCCCGTTTTAAGTACTCCTGAGCCGAAGGCTCAAGTGAGCTTTTGTGATCAAGATTTGTCCGTTGTTTTTCATTGTCATTGTCGTCGGTGTTGGCGTTGTAAACTTTCACATTTTCATCTTCTCCGGAAGCACTGGTTCGATTTCAACCTAACATGGAGCAAAGCATGAATGGGTGAAGGAGTTTCAAGGTTTTTTTTAAATGAAGGGCTCATTCTATGTTAAGGGAGGATAATTTAGAATTTAGAAAAATTTTTGTTTTGATATTTTTCAAAAATATTCTTAAAAACAATCTGGCCAAAAAAGCTTTAAAAACTTTGTGTAGCAAGGTAGTGAAGATTTAAGTTTATTTATATCATGGTCCCTGATGGAAGGGTGGGGTCAAGATTTACATAGGAATATATAGAAAGTCTATAAAATTCTTCTTCTAACAAATCTATGACTCCAAAAAAGCTCTTATTTGTGTAGAAGCATCCTCAGGTAGTGTAGACTGAATTTTGTTAAAAACATGGTCCCCGAAGGTAGGTTTGGCCATAATGGAGGGACGAAGTTTTACATAGTTATATACAGAGAAAATCTTCTCAAAAACTATTAGGCCAGAAAACTCAAATTTGTGTGGAAGCATCCTCAGGTAGTGTAGATTCAAGTTGTTAAAATCGTAACCCCAGGAGGTAGAGTGGGGCAATAATAGAGTATGAAGTTTTACATTGGAATACTAGTATATAGAGAAAATATTTTAAAATCTTCTCGAAAAGGTATTTAACAAGAAATGCTTAAGTTTGTGTAGAAGTATTCTCAGTACATTGAAGTTTGTTCAAATCATGGTCCCCGGGGGTAGCGTGTTGCTACTGTGGGGGGGATCAAGCTCAAAAACGTATGAAAGCATCCTAAGGTAGTGTAGATTCAATTTTGTTTCAATCATGGTCCCTGGGTGTAAGGTGGGGCCACAAGGGGGTGGGTCAAATTATATATAGGAATGTATATAGAAATTTAAATCTTTAAGAATATTTTTTTCGGCTTCTCGGGGGGGGGGGGGGGGGTATGTCAATCCGTGCACGCACGGGTCAAAGTCTAGTAGCTTTAAATTTTAGAAAATCTTCTTATCTATTCCCATATGAATATAAAAGAAACCTTATATTGCAAAATAATGTTCATAAAACACTCTACATGTACCTAAATTGTCAAATTCATGGCCCCTGGGTCATGGTTTTAGACCGTAGGGAGGGATTAATTTTGCCATATAGTGAAAATGTATTAAATCTTTTTTTAAAAGCTTTTCTATCTTCATATATATTTGAGAAAAACTCTATGCATGGTTATTATGTCCTTAAAGCCCCCTACCTTAATTGTCAGGTTTCATACTAATTGTTAGACCATAATTAATCTCCTAATTGTCTACGGACTTTTCCGGGTTCTTTCCCCCCGATTACGACAAAGAGCAAACGGCAGGTGTGACCGGTCAGCAGAGGATGCTCACTCCTCCATGGCACCTGATCCTACCTCTATCTTTTTAGAGGTCCATGTTGCTCTGCTTTGAATTTGTATTTCGTTTAATGGATTTTTGGTATGGTTGACGGTTTGTTATTGTCATTTTTTTCATTAGATCCTAGTGTGGGACCTATGTGGCCATAAAATAAAAATGTAATAAATCTTAGAAAAATTCATTTCTAATTACAGTAGTGGGAGAAAAACTGAATGCATGATTATATCGTTTATGAAGCCATCTACCTAAATTGTGAAATTCATTACCCCTAGGTCAGGCTCTCAGGCCCTAGAGCAGGGCCAAGATAACCACAAGGTGAATATGAATTAAATCTGCGAAAATCTGTTTTTCTATTTCCACTGAAGGAGTACTTGATAAACTGTGTGCATATAAAGTTACGATATTTTGAAGCATTCTACCTAAATTGTGAAATGCATGGCCCCTAAGTCAGGGGTCAGGCCCTTGCGAAGGGCAACAAAAGCCCGTAAAAATGTAGAAAATTTTATAATATTTTTTTTGTACTTTCTCACAGCCGTGGGATTAAAACAATTGAAATGTTTTATTATGTTCACGATGTCCTTTTCTTAAATCCTAAAAATCAGACTTTTTATTTGGTGGCCGGGGGGGGGGGAGGGGCACAAGTATGGCCATAAAGTATGAAGGGGGGGGGAGACTTTCGAAATCTTGACAAGCCAAAAACCACTACCTTTTACATCAAATTTTAAAACCTAATCCTTAAGGGGGTATAAATGTTTTTAAGGTTAATTCTGTTAGAACAATACCTTAACTGTAACAATACAACACATCAGTGTTGACAATTTTAAATATTGATGTAACACATAAATGAAATATCTAATAAATATATCTTCAGAGTGTTTGTTGTACAAACATCAAAGTATATAAACTATATATATTCATACACTTAATCTGTGACTGTAACTCCTCTGGTCAGAGTCACACAGAGAAGTGGTTGATATGTGGGGAAAAATCAAATTTAATAATTCTGACAAAACTGAGGTAATAATTTGTTTTTAAAAAATACATACAGTAGCAAGCTACTGAAAACAAGATACTTGATAGTCAACCCCAGGGTTTTCAGAAAGCATTTAATTTGAATTGTGCTTTTAATTAATGAATAAGATATTACTATTAATATATTTTAAAAGCTCATACTCCTATGCATCATTTCATACATGTACATGTATATTCACCCATGACATCCAGGAGTCAGGGATGGGCATCAATTGAGAACTTCAATTAAAATGATATGAAAAATAAGATATAAAAAAAATTCGCAGCAGATAAAGGCTAAAATTTGTTATATCAATATGAAAGCAAGCCAGTTCAGAAAAACCAAGATCGAGGGGAAATTTTACCATGGCGTTTTGGGGTGGGAAGGTAGCACAAATGGACCAAAAGTGACATTGAAAATGTAAATTGACATTTATTACAATTTGTCCCGTATTCATTGTATTATTGTATTTGATGTAGTTTAAGATACTTTGCACTATAACTGTGTTTGACGTTATAATCAGGTGAACGGTGTGGTCTATGTGCCTTTTGTGTGTGAACCACCTTGCCGTCGTAGCCCAGTATCGTCCTCACAATAACCAATACAAACTGTGTATACATTTTATTAGTTTGGGAAATCGTAAATGGTTTCAGTTTCAGTTTCAAAACTCAAAGAACATATTTGAGTAAGGTACAATGCTTTGACATGGAGCTTCGAGTGCTCTCTGACATGATCTACCATCGTGGATTATATCTCTGATACAAAATACCTCAATGTCTAGTATTTCCGATTGTCAGAAAAAGCAAAGTGTCTTCTGCAAATGCAGGTTTAATGAATCACTACAATTTCCCCTAAATGCATTTCCTGGTATGTGATATTTAAATTTCTTATCTCATAGGGGTGTAAGTAATAGGTATTTTAAATGCCCTTGAGTATTGAAATTGTCCTCTACTCCTTGACGTCTTCTGTTGTATGACTGGGTACATAATAAAAGTGCTCTTATTACACTGGATTCAGAGTTAAACTCATTTTAAGAAAAAAATATCGCGTTCCTGTCTGTTTCCTTCTTGCACAATACTACTATTCAAGTCGGATATTAAATAGAAACAACACAGCAGTCACAAAGGATAACAATACGTCACAATACTTAGTACTCAATGCGGATGTTAAAATTTTATAAATTTACATGCATATGAGGCAGATTTGATCAGAAAAGGACTTTTCTTTTTTAAGGTAAGGATGATTTATTTGATTCAATATAATTATCAATGAAATAAAAGATTCAGATAAAGTAATATTTTATTTTATAACGTATACATGTGGGTCAGAAGTCAGAAAAAAAATTAATAAAGGGCAAATTAAAGTAATTTGATTTAATTGATTGATTTCAAATGAACGATAACAAACACTCAAATGTATGCTTAAATAAAACACATGAATTACATGCACTAAGAATAAGAATAGGTTCAATTTTTCTTAGAACAAAATTAGGTCAGAAATACATTTAAGGATCATTGAAAATTTAAGAGATATTAAAATAAACAGTATTTCCTTTTGAAATGGCATCTATTTCTCCGAATGATTTTATCAATAAAGATTCAAAAGGACCAATTTATAGATTGGTCAACTATTTTGCATATCACATACAGGTACAAAACGGAGTGAAATGTATATCATCCTTTCCGAAATTTAATCCCTTTTTTTTTAATTTCGTCTATTCACACGAAGAGTTTTCATAATCATATTCAAATCTAATATGTTTAAAGCCTTGACAAGCAATCTTAGACAGAGTCCAAAATGCAGGTATAACTTGTTCACGAATGAATATAGCTTTTATACTGTTGTGTATGAAAAGACATGTGGTGAAAGATATCGGATGAATCACTTATTTCGCTCTTCTTATTAGAGATAATGTAAAACTTTTTGCTTGTAATCTCCCTAGATCTATAGAACTACTCAACCTTGATATGATAAAAAACATTTTACGTTATTCATGAATATTGAAGTGAAAATGCATGTTTGTAGTTTACAACGGATTTAAATTAACGGGGGAAAATAGAAAAAAAAAATTATTGAATCAGAAATGAATGTAACCAAATCAAAATGTTTTGATTAAAAAATTGAATAATTTCAATATTTGATAGTGAAATTTTGCAACGACAACGTAGATGTTCTGCAATAAAAAATCATTTTGTCTGTCTTATAAATCGATTCATAAGAAATAATACAGATAGAGGATTAAGTTTATTCCAAGTTTATCATTCTATTAATCATAATTATGAATTAATGCAAATGAGAGCAAAATCATCGAAATGTTCCTTTGTCTAATAATATACGTTTTACTTTAACAAACATCAGTCCATACCTTCTTCGCTGATCAAATTTCATGGATATAAAATGTATATGCTGATATTAAATTTTCAGTAATCCTATGAAGAATGGCAGAAGCAAATTCTTCAATGTCGTCTGAGACAAAATCAAAAATCAATCCAGATGAATACCTCTTTGTCATTGCTTTGGATTTCGGAACCACATATTCTGGCTATGCATTTAGCTCAAGAAGTGAATTTGAAGACAATCCTCTGAAAATTCAAAACAATCAAGAATGGATTGCAAGTGGAACGTCCTTACTTTCGCTGAAAACACCCACTTCACTTCTGATTAAGAAGGATGGAGGCTTTGTTGCTTTCGGTTACGAGGCAGAGGACAAATTCTATACTGCGCTGGAAAACGAAAGCCATAAAGATCTAATGCTTTTCAGAAGGTTTAAGATGAGACTTTATAATAAAATGGTAAACAATGTTTGTTATTAAGAGGATCACAACTGATTTATCTTAGATTTGCGTTTTGAAAGAAAAAGACTTTCTATATTACAAATGTATCCTATTTAACGAGACCTGTATCTCATAATTATGCATTTTTTTTAAATATTCGAACGAATTTTCATTATGATGTTATACATGATATGCAAAGTGTTTTAAAGGGTATAAACGAAAGCCTGTTGATAGAAGATGTGACAGGAGAAGAATTTCAAGGAAAGCACATCTTCACGATTTTCCTTAAAGCGTTAGCAGACCATTTCAAGACGAGCATTCAAAAGCAAAAGCTTACCATAAATTTGAGACATGACCTCAAATGGGTTTTAAGCGTTCCTGCTATCTGGAGTGAAGCTGCCAAGAAATTCATGCGCCACTGTGCAATAGATGTAAGTTTGTGGTCTGCTGTTAGTGTATTTCATGGAATATTCATTTTAAAATAGTTAAGCATAATATCCAAATATTCACATTGAAAAGCATTTAACTTGATAATTATTGCACATTTGTTTAGTCAAGATATAATACACAAAGATGTCTTCAATATGAATACCATGCCATTTAAACGCTTAAGTATTTTGTCGATGAAATCAGCTTTAATAGTTTGTGTGTACATGTAGATACAGGATACAACATCTTGGAACAACCAATCAAATCCAAAACTATATATATATATATTAACATGTATATATAAACATGTATCCTATTTAGATTTTGCACTCATCACTTGTCAAGAATATGTAAACAAACATGGTTGTATCGAACTAGGCTGGGATACCAGACGAAATGCTGATGATAGCCCTCGAACCTGAAGCTGCCTCCATTTACGCAAAATACTTGCCAATCGAAAGGTACCCAAATGGGTTTGGAATGACCAAAGACGGAACCAGATATATGGTGGTTGACATAGGAGGTTAGTTTATCTTTATTTAAATACTTTACATTAGTGTTGAAAATTAAAGATGGAGATTTTAAAAAATATAAGTACTAGTTCCATACTAGATTGCATTGTGTAATATGCATTGGTAATGACATTCAAAGAATACGCATAACCTAAACACAGGAAAACAAGTTTAACTATCTTTCTCACAAAAGATATCATTCACTACCTTTAAGTACCTGCATGTTTTGTAAGTGTTACAAGAATTATAAAGCAGTTGTTTTATTTACAGGCGGCACAGCTGATATAACCGTTCATGAAAAGGTAAAAGGGGGTAAGCTACGAGAGCTTCATCAAGCTACGGGTGGGGCTTGTGGCGGGACAGCTGTTGATGCTGCCTTTGAGAGCCGCCTTAATGACATTCTAGGAGAGAATGTCATGAAAAGGCTCCAAGAAAAAAAAACAGAAACATATCTAGACATATTTCGTGAATTTGAAATAGCAAAACGAGCTCTTGATCCAAATAAAACAGGCACTATTCGAATGACGATTTCCTTTGTAAGTCTGAATGAGCTATGCCAAGAAATTGAAAAGAAGACATTGACAGAAATGTTTGAAAATGTAGAAGGAATGTACATAAAAGGAGATAAACTGCATATTGATGTGGAGACCATGAAACAATTTTTTAAACCATCAATTACAGAACTAATCAACCACATGCAATCTATAATGGAAAATCCACAAGCAGATGGAATATCTATGATATTGCTTGTTGGAGGATCGGCTGATTCAAAACATCTCAAATCAGAAGTGGAAAAAGCATTTGATTCCGTTCAATTGATAGTCCCCCCAGAGGCGGGATTGGCAGTACTTAGAGGGGCTGTAATATTTGGTCACTGTCCAACGGTCATAATGTCCAGAATTTTGCGTTTCACCTACGGAACCGCTGTCGGCGAAGAATTTGATCCAGCCATCCACAGGGAAGATAAGAAGGTTACAATAGACGACAAAGATAAGTGCGTTGATTGTTTCTTTACTATAATCAGTGCTGGCACTGAAATAGAAATAGGACATAAGGAAATGAAGAATTTTTCGACCACTTCTTATTACCAAGAACTTGCGACGGTCAAAATATTTTGTTCCCCACATAATGAAGTTCAGTATACAGATGATGAAGGATGCTTTAAGCTTGGTGAACTGAGTGTTTCTTTGGATGGAGACATTATGACTCATGACTTTGACGTTATATTCGTCTTTGGAGATACAGAACTACAAGTGATGGCGACAGAGCATGGCTCAAGCACTCTTAGTGCCTGCACGCTTAAAATGAACGAAGAGTCATGAGTATATTAGACATAAGTTAGAGTAAGAACAAGATGTCCTAATGCTTAATAATAGAGTGAACTATATACATGTATATATTATTTATTGGAACTATGTAAATGAAATGACAATTTTAAATTATAGGAAAGGTTTGAAATTATTTCTAACAATTATATGTAATGTCTTTTTTATGGGACTTGGACACGATAAGAGATCAAAAATTTTATTTTTATTTTTTATGTATAAAATGGTTTACTTGTGTATTTTAAATGATTGATCAAAATATTGAATGTTAAAGTCAAGTTACAAGCGAGATACAGACGTAAGAACTGGTTGATATGTAAACAAAGCTCGAGTCCTATAGTTGTTTACAAAAAAATAATGTAGAGAATTACCATTTCTTAGACTAAATGACATGTAAAAAACAATTTAAACTAACTCAATTATTATTATTAGGTATTACGTAATACCTTAATTAAATTTAAAGTCATCTGCTCGACAAATGAAACTTACAAATTACATTTGTCTCTATATTTGTTTCTAGAATTGTCTCGCTTATCAAAGAAATTCACCGCCTGGAGAAAAAATGAAAAATTGTGTTTGTTGATATACATGTATAATATTACATAACTCGAGGTTTGTGATTGCAGACATTTAATTGAATAGATTTAATTATAACAAAACGTTATTTATATGAATAATTGAATATTGGTATTTGCGATATTAAAAATTTTTTTAAAAAATAATATCGTCCGAATTACATTATCTGCAATCAATTTTGTGCAAATAAAAAATCATAGCAAATCAAATTGTTTCATTAATTTAACTACAGGTCAAAAATTAAAAAAAAAAAAGCAAAACTATTTATTTTTCATGATAAAAGAAAATAAATGCATCAAACACTGAATAAAAAATAAAACTCTTTCCATTAACAAACGTTTGTCATGCAGACACTAAAAATCATACCATATAAATACTCAGCTAAACGTAAAGTGGAAAAAGTAGAAACTTTTCTTATTATTTATCAAATATAAAACTGAAGCAAGATTATATAAACCTCAAGTTTATTTATACCATGATCCTCGATAGTCAAATGGGCGATGATTACAGGTCCAAATTGAAGTTCTAGAGGAAAAAATGAAGGAAACAAATTGTGTGTGAAATTAACATAGGATATTTTTAAAATCAATAATTTTAAAGTGTTGAGGGTCAATATTTTGAACCCCTCTCCAAATGCAATTACAACATGGGGTAGCGGTTTCGTCAAGTCGAATCCCTTGGGAAAAAGAAGTTTCAATAGTAAGGGATTCATTGATTCATTCTTTAAAAAAAGTGTAGGCTTTAATATCGGAGGCGATGATGCAGGCAATTGCAATGAACTATAAGGTATTTTGTTTTTTTTATTCCCATGGATCATAAAACAACAAAGGGGGCCAAGTTTAGAAAAGAAAATTATCCTTTAAAATATTTTTAAAAAAAAATTAAACATAGGCTTTAATTAATATGTGAAAGTAAAAGTAATGGAAATCATTTAATTAGTTACCATTTGTTATATAAGGTAAAAAAAAGTCACTTTATGGTTGTATCGGATTGAATAAATTAAATATTAAGGGAGCTGGTTAAGTTGATTATTGTTGCCCGGGTAGGCAATGTAGTCCATGGGCCTTTTTTACAGTTAAGCCAACGGAGCACAGTCCTTATTCAAACTTTCACAATTGCAGATTTAAGCGTCTGATATATTCAAATCTAACACTTTGTGAATTTTTTTTCTTTGGATTTCTTCTATGTTTTAATAACGCCGTATTATACATATATGATGTAAAACTAAGATTGTTGGTAATTTTTCATTTAAATGGATGACAATTAAGTAAAGAAAAAATACCCAATCTAACTCTTCTATAAGATTGGACCATTTCTATAGAGAATCATCATTTTGCTATATTAGGGAGACCTTCTTGTTGTGTGTAATACAACAAATTTAATGAGGTTTTATCGACTGTTTTTAAAAATATAATTTCAACCCCCCCCCCCCAAAAAAAAAACCATATAAAAGAATTAACAGCCAATATTGGTCTTATTTAAGAAATCATTTAAAAAAGATCCTTAACGTTTTACCAATAATATATTGGTGTGTTTTCAATTTAATTGAGTAGTATGTTGTAAATGGGGGTTTTTTAAAATCACATTATGTATGTAAAGTTAGTTTAGCATTTTCATACTCGAATATTGTAGAATCAATACCATAATACATGTATGTCCAGTGACCGCATCATTCTTCCATATAAGATAAAAAAAG